>NC_091282.1:3469348-3826832 GCF_032444005.1 Ranitomeya imitator | reverse complement strand
TCCATGGAATATAAGCACAATGCTGCTGCTCGATGGAATATAAGTACAGTGCTGCTGCTCGATGGAATATAAGCACAATGCTGCTGCTCCATGGAATATAAGCACAGTGCTGCTGCTCGATGGAATATAAGCACAATGCTGCTGCTCCATGGAATATAAGCACAATGCTGCTGCTCGATGGAATATAAGCACAGTGCTGCTGCTCGATGGAATATAAACACAGTGCTGCTGCTCCATGGAATATAAGCACAATGCTGCTGCTCCATGGAATATAAGCACAATGCTGCTGCTCGATGGAATATAAGCACAGTGCTGCTGCTCCATGGAATATAAGCACAGTGCTGCTGCTCCATGGAATATAAGCACAGTGCTGCTGCTCGATGGAATATAAGCACAATGCTGCTGCTCCATGGAATATAAGCACAGTGCTGCTGCTCGATGGAATATAAGCACAATGCTGCTGCTCCATGGAATATAAGCACAATGCTGCTGCTCGATGGAATATAAACACAGTGCTGCTGCTCCATGGAATATAAGCACAATGCTGCTGCTCCATGGAATATAAGCACAATGCTGCTGCTCGATGGAATATAAGCACAGTGCTGCTGCTCCATGGAATATAAGCACAGAGCTGCCGCTCGATGGAATATAAGCACAGTGCTGCTGCTCGATGGAATATAAGCACAATGCTGCTGCTCGATGGAATATAAGCACAGTGCTGCTGCTCGATGGAATATAAGCACAGAGCTGCCGCTCGATGGAATATAAGCACAGTGCTGCTGCTCCATGGAATATAAGCACAGTGCTGCTGCTCCATGGAATATAAGCACAGTGCTGCTGCTCGATGGAATATAAGCACAATGCTGCTGCTCCATGGAATATAAGTACAATGCTGCTGCTCGATGGAATATAAGCACAATACTGCTGCTCCATGGAATATAAGTACAATGCTGCTGCTCCATGGAATATAAGTACAATGCTGCTGCTCGATGGAATATAAGCACAGTGCTGCTGCTCGATGGAATATAAGCACAATGCTGCTGCTCCATGGAATATAAGTACAATGCTGCTGCTCCATGGAATATAAGCACAATACTGCTGCTCCATGGAATATAAGTACAATGCTGCTGCTCCATGGAATATAAGTACAATGCTGCTGCTCGATGGAATATAAGCACAGTGCTGCTGCTCGATGGAATATAAGCACAATGCTGCTGCTCCATGGAATATAAGTACAATGCTGCTGCTCCATGGAATATAAGCACAATGCTGCTGCTCCATGGAATATAAGCACAATGCTGCTGCTCCATGGAATATAAGTACAATGCTGCTGCTCCATGGAATATAAGTACAATGCTGCTGCTCGATGGAATATAAGCACAGTGCTGCTGCTCGATGGAATATAAGCACAATGCTGCTGCTCCATGGAATATAAGTACAATGCTGCTGCTCGATGGAATATAAGTACAATGCTGCTGCTCCATGGAATATAAGTACAATGCTGCTGCTCGATGAAATATAAGTACAATGCTGCTGCTCCATGGAATATAAGTACAATGCTGCTGCTCGATGGAATATAAGCACAGTGCTGCTGCTCGATGGAATATAAGTACAATGCTGCTGCTCGATGGAATATAAGCACAGTGCTGCTGCTCGATGGAATATAAGCACAGTGCTGCTGCTCGATGGAATATAAGCACAATGCTGCTGCTCCATGGAATATAAGCACAATGCTGCTGCTCGATGGAATATAAGTACAGTGCTGCTGCTCCATGGAATATAAGTACAATGCTGCTGCTCGATGGAATATAAGCACAATGCTGCTGCCCGATGGAATATAAGCACAATGCTGCTGCTCGATGGAATATAAGTACAGTGCTGCTGCTCGATGGAATATAAGCACAGTGCTGCTGCTCGATGGAATATAAGCACAATGCTGCTGCTCGATGGAATATAAGCACAATGCTGCTGCTCGATGGAATATAAGCACAATGCTGCTGCTCGATGGAATATAAGCACAGTGCTGCTGCTCGATGGAATATAAGCACAATGCTGCTGCTCGATGGAATATAAGTACAGTGCTGCTGCTCGATGGAATATAAGCACAGTGCTGCTGCTCGATGGAATATAAGCACAATGCTGCTGCTCCATAGAATATAAGCACAGTGCTGCTGCTCGATGGAATATAAGCACAATGCTGCTGCTCCATGGAATATAAGTACAATGCTGCTGCTCCATGGAATATAAGCACAATACTGCTGCTCCATGGAATATAAGTACAATGCAGCTGCTCCATGGAATATAAGCACAATGCTGCTGCTCAATGGAATATAAGCACAATGCTGCTGCTCAATGGAATATAAGCACAATGCTGCTGCTCCATGGAATATAAGTACAATGCTGCTGCTCAATGGAATATAAGCACAATGCTGCTGCTCAATGGAATATAAGCACAATGCTGCTGCTCCATGGAATATAAGTACAATGCTGCTGCTCAATGGAATATAAGCACAATGCTGCTGCTCCATGGAATATAAGTACAATGCTGCTGCTCCATGGAATATAAGCACAGTGCTGCTGCTCCATGGAATATAAGTACAATGCAGCTGCTCGATGGAATATAAGCACAATGCTGCTGCTCAATGGAATATAAGTACAGTGCTGCTGCTCGATGGAATATAAGCACAATGCTGCTGCTCGATGGAATATAAGCACAGTGCTGCTGCTCGATGGAATATAAGCACAGTGCTGCTGCTCGATGGAATATAAGCACAATGCTGCTGCTCAATGGAATATAAGTACAGTGCTGCTGCTCGATGGAATATAAGCACAATGCTGCTGCTCGATGGAATATAAGCACAGTGCTGCTGCTCGATGGAATATAAGCACAATGCTGCTGCTCGATGGAATATAAGCACAGTGCTGCTGCTCGATGAAATATAAGTACAATGCTGCTGCTCGATGGAATATAAGCACAATGCTGCTGCTCGATGGAATATAAGCACAGTGCTGCTGCTCGATGGAATATAAGCACAGTGCTGCTGCTCGATGAAATATAAGTACAATGCTGCTGCTCGATGGAATATAAGCACAATGCTGCTGCTCGATGGAATATAAGCACAGTGCTGCTGCTCGATGGAATATAAGCACAATGCTGCTGCTCAATTGAATATAAGTACAGTGCTGCTGCTCGATGAAATATAAGTACAATGCTGCTGCTCGATGGAATATAAGCACAATGCTGCTGCTCGATGGAATATAAGCACAGTGCTGCTGCTCGATGGAATATAAGCACAGTGCTGCTGCTCGATGAAATATAAGTACAATGCTGCTGCTCGATGGAATATAAGCACAATGCTGCTGCTCGATGGAATATAAGCACAGTGCTGCTGCTCCATGGAATATAAGTACAATGCTGCTGCTCGATGGAATATAAGCACAATGCTGCTGCTCGATGGAATATAAGCACAATGCTGCTGCTCCATGGAATATAAGTACAATGCTGCTGCTCCATGGAATATAAGCACAATGCTGCTGCTCAATGGAATATAAGTACAATGCTGCTGCTCCATGGAATATAAGCACAATGCTGCTGCTCGATGGAATATAAGCACAATGCTGCTGCTCCATGGAATATAAGTACAATGCTGCTGCTCGATGGAATATAAGCACAATGCTGCTGCTCGATGGAATATAAGCACAGTGCTGCTGCTCCATGGAATATAAGTACAATGCTGCTGCTCAATGGAATATAAGTACAATGCTGCTGCTCGATGGAATATAAGCACAGTGCTGCTGCTCCATGGAATATAAGTACAATGCTGCTGCTCGATGGAATATAAGCACAATGCTGCTGCTCCATGGAATATAAGTACAGTGCTGCTGCTCCATGGAATATAAGCACAATGCTGCTGCTCAATGGAATATAAGTACAATGCTGCTGCTCAATGGAATATAAGTACAATGCTGCTGCTCGATGGAATATAAGCACAATGCTGCTGCTCCATGGAATATAAGCACAATGCTGCTGCTCAATGGAATATAAGTACAATGCTGCTGCTCGATGGAATATAAGCACAGTGCTGCTGCTCGATGGAATATAAGCACAGTGCTGCTGCTCGATGAAATATAAGTACAATGCTGCTGCTCCATGGAATATAAGCACAATGCTGCTGCTCGATGGACTATAAGCACAATGCTGCTGCTCAATGGAATATAAGCACAATGCTGCTGCTCGATGGACTATAAGCACAATGCTGCTGCTCGATGGAATATAAGCACAATGCTGCTGCTCGATGGAATATAAGCACAATGCTGCTGCTCAATGGAATATAAGCACAATGCTGCTGCTCGATGGAATATAAGCACAATGCTGCTGCTCGATGGAATATAAGCACAATGCTGCTGCTTGATGGAATATAAGTACAGTGCTGCTGCTCCATGGAATATAAGCACAATGCTGCTGCTCCATGGAATATAAGCACAGTGCTGCTGCTCCATGGAATATAAGCACAATGCTGCTGCTCGATGGAATATAAGCACAATGCTGCTGCTCAATGGAATATAAGCACAATGCTGCTGCTCAATGGAATATAAGCACAGTGCTGCCGCTCGATGGAATATAAGCACAATGCTGCTGCTCAATGGAATATAAGCACAATGCTGCTGCTCGATGGAATATAAGCACAATGCTGCTGCTCGATGGAATATAAGCACAATGCTGCTGCTCAATGGAATATAAGCACAATGCTGCTGCTCGATGGAATATAAGTACAGTGCTGCTGCTCCATGGAATATAAGCACAATGCTGCTGCTCCATGGAATATAAGCACAGTGCTGCTGCTCCATGGAATATAAGCACAATGCTGCTGCTCGATGGAATATAAGCACAATGCTGCTGCTCAATGGAATATAAGCACAATGCTGCTGCTCAATGGAATATAAGCACAATGCTGCTGCTCGATGGAATATAAGCACAATGCTGCTGCTCAATGGAATATAAGCACAATGCTGCTGCTCAATGGAATATAAGCACAATGCTGCTGCTCGATGGAATATAAGCACAATGCTGCTGCTCGATGGAATATAAGCACAATGCTGCTGCTCAATGGAATATAAGCACAATGCTGCTGCTCGATGGAATATAAGTACAGTGCTGCTGCTCCATGGAATATAAGCACAATGCTGCTGCTCCATGGAATATAAGCACAGTGCTGCTGCTCCATGGAATATAAGCACAATGCTGCTGCTCGATGGAATATAAGCACAATGCTGCTGCTCAATGGAATATAAGCACAATGCTGCTGCTCAATGGAATATAAGCACAATGCTGCTGCTCGATGGAATATAAGCACAATGCTGCTGCTCGATGGAATATAAGCACAATGCTGCTGCTCGATGGAATATAAGCACAATGCTGCTGCTCGATGGAATATAAGTACAATGCTGCTGCTCGATGGAATATAAGTACAGTGCTGCTGCTCCATGGAATATAAGCACAATGCTGCTGCTCAATGGAATATAAGCACAATGCTGCTGCTCGATGGAATATAAGCACAATGCAGCTGCTCAATGGAATATAAGCACAATGCTGCTGCTCAATGGAATATAAGTACAATGCTGCTGCTCGATGGAATATAAGCACAATGCAGCTGCTCAATGGAATATAAGCACAGTGCTGCTGCTCGATGGAATATAAGTACAATGCTGCTGCTCGATGGAATATAAGCACAGTGCTGCTGCTCCATGGAATATAAGCACAATGCTGCTGCTCAATGGAATATAAGTACAATGCTGCTGCTCGATGGAATATAAGCACAGTGCTGCTGCTCAATGGAATATAAGTACAATGCTGCTGCTCAATGGAATATAAGCACAATGCTGCTGCTCAATGGAATATGAGCACAGTGCTGCTGCTCGATGGAATATAAGCACAGTGCTGCTGCTCGATGAAATATAAGTACAATGCTGCTGCTCAATGGAATATAAGCACAATGCTGCTGCTCGATGGAATATAAGCACAGTGCTGCTGCTCAATGGAATATAAGTACAATGCTGCTGCTCAATGGAATATAAGCACAATGCTGCTGCTCAATGGAATATAAGTACAATGCTGCTGCTCGATGGAATATAAGCACAGTGCTGCTGCTCAATGGAATATAAGTACAATGCTGCTGCTCAATGGAATATAAGCACAATGCTGCTGCTCAATGGAATATGAGCACAGTGCTGCTGCTCGATGTAATATAAGCACAGTGCTGCTGCTCGATGGAATATAAGCACAATGCTGCTGCTCGATGGAATATAAGCACAGTGCTGCTGCTCGATGGAATATAAGTACAATGCTGCTGCTCGATGGAATATAAGCACAGTGCTGCTGCTCGATGGAATATAAGCACAATGCTGCTGCTCCATGGAATATAAGTACAATGCTGCTGCTCGATGGAATATAAGCACAATGCTGCTGCTCGATGGAATATAAGCACAGTGCTGCTGCTCCATGGAATATAAGTACAATGCTGCTGCTCGATGGAATATAAGCACAGTGCTGCTGCTCGATGGAATATAAGCACAATGCTGCTGCTCGATGGAATATAAGCACAATGCTGCTGCTCCATGGAATATAAGTACAATGCTGCTGCTCGATGGAATATAAGCACAATGCTGCTGCTCGATGGAATATAAGCACAATGCTGCTGCTCCATGGAATATAAGTACAATGCTGCTGCTCGATGGAATATAAGCACAGTGCTGCTGCTCGATGGAATATAAGTACAGTGCTGCTGCTCGATGCAATATAAGCACAATGCTGCTGCTCGATGGAATATAAGCACAGTGCTGCTGCTCGATGGAATATAAGTACAGTGCTGCTGCTCGATGGAATATAAGCACAATGCTGCTGCTCGATGGAATATAAGCACAATGCTGCTGCTCGATGGAATATAAGTACAATGCTGCTGCTCGATGGAATATAAGCACAATGCTGCTGCTCGTTGGAATATAAGCACAGTGCTGCTGCTCGATGGAATATAAGCACAATGCTGCTGCTCCATGGAATATAAGCACAATGCTGCTGCTCCATGGAATATAAGTACAATGCTGCTGCTCCATGGAATATAAGCACAATGCTGCTGCTCGATGGAATATAAGCACAATGCTGCTGCTCCATGGAATATAAGTACAATGCTGCTGCTTGATGGAATATAAGCACAGTGCTGCTGTTCCATGGAATATAAGTACAATGCAGCTGCTCGATGGAATATAAGCACAATGCTGCTGCTCCATGGAATATAAGCACAGTGCTGCTGCTCCATGGAATATAAGTACAATGCTGCTGCTCCATGGAATATAAGCACAATGCTGCTGCTCGATGGAATATAAGCACAGTGCTGCTGCTCGATGGAATATAAGCACAGTGCTGCTGCTCGTTGGAATATAAGCACAGTGCTGCTGCTCGATGGAATATAAGCACAGTGCTGCTGCTCGTTGGAATATAAGCACAATGCTGCTGCTCCATGGAATATAAGTACAATGCTGCTGCTCCATGGAATATAAGTACAATGCTGCTGCTCCATGGAATATAAGCACAATGCTGCTGCTCGATGGAATATAAGTACAGTGCTGCTGCTCGATGGAATATAAGCACAATGCTGCTGCTCCATGGAATATAAGTACAATGCTGCTGCTCGATGGAATATAAGCACAATGCTGCTGCTCGATGGAATATAAGCACAATGCTGCTGCTCCATGGAATATAAGTACAATGCTGCTGCTCCATGGAATATAAGCACAATGCTGCTGCTCGATGGAATATAAGCACAGTGCTGCTGCTCGATGGAATATAAGCACAATGCTGCTGCTCAATGGAATATAAGTACAATGCTGCTGCTCCATGGAATATAAGCACAATGCTGCTGCTCAATGGAATATAAGCACAATGCTGCTGCTCGATGGAATATAAGCACAATGCTGCTGCTCAATGGAATATAAGCACAATGCTGCTGCTCCATGGAATATAAGTACAATGCTGCTGCTCCATGGAATATAAGCACAGTGCTGCTGCTCCATGGAATATAAGTACAATGCTGCTGCTCCATGGAATATAAGTACAATGCTGCTGCTCGATGGAATATAAGCACAATGCTGCTGCTCGATGGAATATAAGCACAATGCTGCTGCTCCATGGAATATAAGTACAATGCTGCTGCTCGATGGAATATAAGCACAGTGCTGCTGCTCGATGGAATATAAGCACAATGCTGCTGCTCCATGGAATATAAGCACAATGCTGCTGCTCGATGGAATATAAGCAAAATGCTGCTGCTCAATGGAATATAAGCACAATGCTGCTGCTCCATGGAATATAAGTACAATGCTGCTGCTCCATGGAATATAAGCACAATGCTGCTGCTCGATGGAATATAAGCACAGTGCTGCTGCTCAATGGAATATAAGCACAATGCTGCTGCTCCATGGAATATAAGTACAATGCTGCTGCTCCATGGAATATAAGCACAATGCTGCTGCTCGATGGAATATAAGCACAGTGCTGCTGCTCGATGGAATATAAGCACAATGCTGCTGCTCGATGGAATATAAGCACAATGCTGCTGCTCGATGGAATATAAGTACAGTGCTGCTGCTCGATGGAATATAAGTACAGTGCTGCTGCTCCATGGAATATAAGCACAATGCTGCTGCTCGATGGAATATAAGCACAGTGCTGCTGCTCGATGGAATATAAGTACAATGCTGCTGCTCGATGGAATATAAGCACAATGCTGCTGCTCCATGGAATATAAGCACAATGCTGCTGCTCGATGGAATATAAGTACAATGCTGCTGCTCGATGGAATATAAGCACAGTGCTGCTGCTCGATGGAATATAAGTACAGTGCTGCTGCTCGATGGAATATAAGCACAATGCTGCTGCTCGATGGAATATAAGCACAGTGCTGCTGCTCGATGGAATATAAGTACAGTGCTGCTGCTCCATGGAATATAAGCACAATGCTGCTGCTCGATGGAATATAAGTACAGTGCTGCTGCTCGATGGAATATAAGCACAATGCTGCTGCTCCATGGAATATAAGCACAGTGCTGCTGCTCCATGGAATATAAGCACAATGATGCTGCTCGATGGAATATAAGTACAATGCTGCTGCTCGATGGAATATAAGTACAGTGCTGCTGCTCGATGGAATATAAGTACAATGCTGCTGCTCGATGGAATATAAGCACAGTGCTGCTGCTCGATGGAATATAAGTACAGTGCTGCTGCTCGATGGAATATAAGCACAGTGCTGCTGCTCCATGGAATATAAGCACAATGCTGCTGCTCGATGGAATATAAGCACAATGCTGCTGCTCGATGGAATATAAGTACAGTGCTGCTGCTCGATGGAATATAAGCACAATGCTGCTGCTCGATGGAATATAAGTACAGTGCTGCTGCTCGATGGAATATAAGTACAGTGCTGCTGCTCCATGGAATATAAGCACAATGCTGCTGCTCGATGGAATATAAACACAGTGCTGCTGCTCGATGGAATATAAGCACAATGCTGCTGCTCAATGGACTATAAGCACAATGCTGCTGCTCCATGGAATATAAGTACAGTGCTGCTGCTCGATGGAATATAAGCACAGTGCTGCTGCTCGATGGAATATAAGTACAGTGCTGCTGCTCGATGGAATATAAGCACAGTGCTGCTGCTCCATGGAATATAAGCACAATGCTGCTGCTCGATGGAATATAAGCACAATGCTGCTGCTCCATGGAATATAAGTACAGTGCTGCTGCTCGATGGAATATAAGCACAATGCTGCTGCTCGATGGAATATAAGCACAATGCTGCTGCTCGATGAAATATAAGCACAATGCTGCTGCTCCATGGAATATAAGCACAATGCTGCTGCTCGATGGAATATAAGTACAATGCTGCTGCTCCATGGAATATAAGTACAATGCTGCTGCTCGATGGAATATAAGCACAATGCTGCTGCTCCATGGAATATAAGTACAATGCTGCTGCTCCATGGAATATAAGTACAATGCTGCTGCTCGATGGAATATAAGCACAATGCTGCTGCTCGATGGAATATAAGCACAATGCTGCTGCTCGATGAAATATAAGCACAATGCTGCTGCTCCATGGAATATAAGCACAATGCTGCTGCTCGATGGAATATAAGCACAGTGCTGCTGCTCGATGGAATATAAGCACAATGCTGCTGCTCGATGGAATATAAGCACAATGCTGCTGCTCGATGAAATATAAGTACAGTGCTGCTGCTCGATGGAATATAAGCACAGTGCTGCTGCTCGATGGAATATAAGTACAATGCTGCTGCTCCATGGAATATAAGTACAATGCTGCTGCTCGATGGAATATAAGCACAGTGCTGCTGCTCGATGGAATATAAGCACAATGCTGCTGCTCGATGGAATATAAGCACAATGCTGCTGCTCGATGAAATATAAGCACAATGCTGCTGCTCCATGGAATATAAGCACAATACTGCTGCTCGATGGAATATAAGTACAGTGCTGCTGCTCGATGGAATATAAGCACAATGCTGCTGCTCGATGAAATATAAGCACAATGCTGCTGCTCAATGGAATATAAGCACAATGCTGCTGCTCGATGGAATATAAGCACAGTGCTGCTGCTCGATGGAATATAAGCACAGTGCTGCTGCTCGATGGAATATAAGCACAATGCTGCTGCTCCATGGAATATAAGCACAATGCTGCTGCTCGATGGAATATAAGCACAGTGCTGCTGCTAGATGGAATATAAGTACAATGCTGCTGCTCGATGGAATATAAGCACAATGCTGCTGCTCCATGGAATATAAGCACAATGCTGCTGCTCGATGGAATATAAGCACAGTGCTGCTGCTCGATGGAATATAAGCACAATGCTGCTGCTCCATGGAATATAAGCACAGTGCTGCTGCTCGATGGAATATAAGCACAGTGCTGCTGCTCCATGGAATATAAGCACAATGCTGCTGCTCGATGGAATATAAGCACAGTGCTGCTGCTCGATGGAATATAAGCACAATGCTGCTGCTCCATGGAATATAAGTACAGTGCTGCTGCTCGATGGAATATAAGTACAATGCTGCTGCTCCATGGAATATAAGTACAATGCTGCTGCTCGATGGAATATAAGCACAATGCTGCTGCTCCATGGAATATAAGCACAATGCTGCTGCTCGATGGAATATAAGCACAGTGCTGCTGCTAGATGGAATATAAGTACAATGCTGCTGCTCGATGGAATATAAGCACAATGCTGCTGCTCCATGGAATATAAGTACAGTGCTGCTGCTCGATGGAATATAAGCACAATGCTGCTGCTCAATGGAATATAAGCACAATGCAGCTGCTCGATGGAATATAAGCACAATGCTGCTGCTCCATGGAATATAAGCACAATGCTGCTGCTCGATGAAATATAAGCACAATGCTGCTGCTCCATGGAATATAAGCACAATGCTGCTGCTCGATGGAATATAAGTACAATGCTGCTGCTCCATGGAATATAAGTACAATGCTGCTGCTCGATGGAATATAAGCACAGTGCTGCTGCTCGATGGAATATAAGCACAATGCTGCTGCTCCATGGAATATAAGTACAATGCTGCTGCTCGATGGAATATAAGCACAGTGCTGCTGCTCGATGGAATATAAGCACAATGCTGCTGCTCCATGGAATATAAGTACAGTGCTGCTGCTCGATGGAATATAAGCACAATGCTGCTGCTCAATGGAATATAAGCACAATGCAGCTGCTCGATGGAATATAAGCACAATGCTGCTGCTCCATGGAATATAAGCACAATGCTGCTGCTCGATGAAATATAAGCACAATGCTGCTGCTCCATGGAATATAAGCACAATGCTGCTGCTCGATGGAATATAAGTACAGTGCTGCTGCTCGATGGAATATAAGCACAATGCTGCTGCTCAATGGAATATAAGCACAATGCAGCTGCTCGATGGAATATAAGCACAGTGCTGCTGCTCCATGGAATATAAGCACAATGCTGCTGCTCGATGGAATATAAGCACAGTGCTGCTGCTAGATGGAATATAAGTACAATGCTGCTGCTCGATGGAATATAAGCACAATGCTGCTGCTCCATGGAATATAAGCACAATGCTGCTGCTCGATGAAATATAAGCACAATGCTGCTGCTCCATGGAATATAAGCACAATGCTGCTGCTCGATGGAATATAAGCACAATGCTGCTGCTCGATGGAATATAAGCACAATGCTGCTGCTCCATGGAATATAAGCACAATGCTGCTGCTCGATGGAATATAAGCACAATGCTGCTGCTCCATGGAATATAAGTACAGTGCTGCTGCTCGATGGAATATAAGTACAGTGCTGCTGCTCGATGGAATATAAGCACAATGCTGCTGCTCAATGGAATATAAGCACAATGCAGCTGCTCGATGGAATATAAGCACAGTGCTGCTGCTCGATGGAATATAAGCACAATGCTGCTGCTCCATGGAATATAAGCACAATGCTGCTGCTCGATGGAATATAAGCACAGTGCTGCTGCTAGATGGAATATAAGTACAATGCTGCTGCTCGATGGAATATAAGCACAATGCTGCTGCTCCATGGAATATAAGCACAGTGCTGCTGCTCGATGGAATATAAGCACAATGCTGCTGCTCCATGGAATATAAGCACAATGCTGCTGCTCGATGGAATATAAGCACAGTGCTGCTGCTCGATGGAATATAAGCACAATGCTGCTGCTCCATGGAATATAAGTACAGTGCTGCTGCTCGATGGAATATAAGCACAGTGCTGCTGGTCGATGGAATATAAGCACAATGCTGCTGGTCGATGGAATATAACCACAGTGCTGCTGCTCGATGGAATATAAGCACAATGCTGCTGGTCGATGGAATATAAGCACAGTGCTGCTGCTCCATGGAATATAAGTACAGTGCTGCTGCTCGATGGAATATAAGCACAATGCTGCTGCTCGATGGAATATAAGTACAATGCTGCTGCTCGATGGAATATAAGCACAGTGCTGCTGCTCCATGGAATATAAGTACAATGCTGCTGCTCGATGGAATATAAGTACAATGCTGCTGCTCCATGGAATATAAGTACAGTGCTGCTGCTCAATGGAATATAAGCACAATGCTGCTGCTCGATGGAATATAAGTACAATGCTGCTGCTCGATGGAATATAAGCACAATGCTGCTGCTCAATGGAATATAAGCACAGTGCTGCTGCTCGATGGAATATAAGTACAGTGCTGCTGCTCGATGGAATATAAGTACAGTGCTGCTGCTCGATGGAATATAAGCACAATGCTGCTGCTCGATGGAATATAAATACAGTGCTGCTGCTCGATGGAATATAAGTACAATGCTGCTGCTCGATGGAATATAAGCACAATGCTGCTGCTCAATGGAATATAAGCACAATGCTGCTGCTCGATGGAATATAAGCACAATGCTGCTGCTCCATGGAATATAAGCACAATGCTGCTGCTCCATGGAATATAAGCACAATGCTGCTGCTCCATGGAATATAAGCACAATGCTGCTGCTCCATGGAATATAAGCACAATGCTGCTGCTCGATGGAATATAAGCACAGTGCTGCTGCTCCATGGAATATAAGTACAATGCAGCTGCTCGATGGAATATAAGCACAGTGCTGCTGCTCCATGGAATATAAGTACAATGCAGCTGCTCCATGGAATATAAGCACAGTGCTGCTGCTCGATGGAATATAAGTACAATGCTGCTGCTCGATGGAATATAAGTATAATGCTGCTGCTCCATGGAATATAAGCACAGTGCTGCTGCTCGATGGAATATAAGCACAATGCTGCTGCTCGATGGAATATAAGCACAATGCTGCTGCTCGATGGAATATAAGCACAGTGCTGCTGCTCGATGGAATATAAGCACAGTGCTGCTGCTCGATGGAATATAAGCACAATGCTGCTGCTCCATGGAATATAAGCACAATGCTGCTGCTCCATGGAATATAAGCACAATGCTGCTGCTCCATGGAATATAAGCACAATGCTGCTGCTCCATGGAATATAAGCACAATGCTGCTGCTCGATGGAATATAAGCACAGTGCTGCTGCTCCATGGAATATAAGTACAATGCAGCTGCTCGATGGAATATAAGCACAGTGCTGCTGCTCCATGGAATATAAGTACAATGCAGCTGCTCCATGGAATATAAGCACAGTGCTGCTGCTCGATGGAATATAAGTACAATGCTGCTGCTCGATGGAATATAAGTACAATGCTGCTGCTCGATGGAATATAAGTATAATGCTGCTGCTCCATGGAATATAAGTACAATGCTGCTGCTCGATGGAATATAAGCACAATGCTGCTGCTCGATGGAATATAAGCACAATGCTGCTGCTCGATGGAATATAAGCACAATGCTGCTGCTCGATGGAATATAAGTACAATGCTGCTGGTCGATGGAATATAAGTACAATGCTGCTGCTCCATGGAATATAAGCACAATGCTGCTGCTCGATGGAATATAAGCACAGTGCTGCTGCTCGATGGAATATAAGCACAGTGCTGCTGCTCGATGGAATATAAGCACAATGCTGCTGCTCAATGGAATATAAGCACAATGCTGCTGCTCGATGGAATATAAGTACAATGCTGCTGCTCGATGGAATATAAGCACAGTGCTGCTGGTCGATGGAATATAAGTACAATGCTGCTGCTCCATGGAATATAAGTACAATGCTGCTGCTCGATGGAATATAAGCACAGTGCTGCTGCTCGATGGAATATAAGCATAATGCTGCTGCTCGATGGAATATAAGCACAGTGCTGCTGCTCCATGGAATATAAGCACAATGCTGCTGCTCGATGGAATATAAGTACAATGCTGCTGCTCCATGGAATATAAGTACAATGCTGCTGCTCGATGGAATATAAGCACAGTGCTGCTGCTCGATGGAATATAAGCACAATGCTGCTGCTCGATGGAATATAAGCACAATGCTGCTGCTCGATGGAATATAAGTACAGTGCTGCTGCTCCATGGAATATAAGCACAATGCTGCTGCTCGATGGAATATAAGCACAATGCTGCTGCTCGATGGAATATAAGCACAATGCTGCTGCTCGATGGAATATAAGCACAGTGCTGCTGCTCCATGGAATATAAGCACAATGCTGCTGCTCCATGGAATATAAGTACAATGCTGCTGCTCGATGGAATATAAGCACAATGCTGCTGCTCGATGGAATATAAGCACAATGCTGCTGCTCCATGGAATATAAGTACAATGCTGCTGCTCGATGGAATATAAGCACAGTGCTGCTGCTCGATGGAATATAAGCACAGTGCTGCTGCTCGATGGAATATAAGCACAATGCTGCTGCTCGATGGAATATAAGCACAGTGCTGCTGCTCCATGGAATATAAGTACAGTGCTGCTGCTCCATGGAATATAAGCACAATGCTGCTGCTCGATGGAATATAAGCACAGTGCTGCTGCTCGATGGAATATAAGCACAATGCTGCTGCTCGATGGAATATAAGTACAATGCTGCTGCTCGATGGAATATAAGCACAGTGCTGCTGCTCGATGGAATATAAGCACAATGCTGCTGCTCGATGGAATATAAGTACAATGCTGCTGCTCGATGGAATATAAGTACAATGCTGCTGCTCCATGGAATATAAGCACAATGCTGCTGCTCGATGGAATATAAGCACAGTGCTGCTGCTCGATGGAATATAAGCACAATGCTGCTGCTCGATGGAATATAAGTACAATGCTGCTGCTCGATGGAATATAAGCACAGTGCTGCTGCTCGACGGAATATAAGCACAATGCTGCTGCTCGATGGAATATAAGCACAATGCTGCTGCTCGATGGAATATAAGCACAATGCTGCTGCTCGATGGAATATAAGCACAATGCTGCTGCTCGATGGAATATAAGCACAGTGCTGCTGCTCCATGGAATATAAGCACAATGCTGCTGCTCGATGGAATATAAGTACAGTGCTGCTGCTCCATGGAATATAAGTACAATGCTGCTGTTCGATGGAATATAAGCACAGTGCTGCTGCTCGATGGAATATAAGCACAATGCTGCTGCTCGATGGAATATAAGCACAATGCTGCTGCTCCATGGAATATAAGCACAATGCTGCTGCTCGATGGAATATAAGTACAATGCTGCTGCTCGATGGAATATAAGCACAATGCTGCTGCTCGATGGAATATAAGCACAGTGCTGCTGCTCGATGGAATATAAGCACAATGCTGCTGCTCGATGGAATATAAGTACAATGCTGCTGCTCGATGGAATATAAGCACAATGCTGCTGCTCGATGGAATATAAGCACAGTGCTGCTGCTCCATGGAATATAAGTACAATGCTGCTGCTCAATGGAATATAAGCACAATGCTGCTGCTCGATGGAATATAAGCACAGTGCTGCTGCTCAATGGAATATAAGCACAATGCTGCTGCTCGATGGAATATAAGCACAGTGCTGCTGCTCGATGGAATATAAGCACAATGCTGCTGCTCCATGGAATATAAGCACAATGCTGCTGCTCGATGGAATATAAGCACAGTGCTGCTGCTCCATGGAATATAAGCACAATGCTGCTGCTCGATGGAATATAAGCACAGTGCTGCTGCTCCATGGAATATAAGTACAATGCTGCTGCTCAATGGAATATAAGCACAATGCTGCTGCTCCATGGAATATAAGCACAGTGCTGCTGCTCGATGGAATATAAGCACAGTGCTGCTGCTCCATGGAATATAAGTACAATGCTGCTGCTCAATGGAATATAAGCACAATGCTGCTGCTCCATGGAATATAAGCACAATGCTGCTGCTCGATGGAATATAAGCACAGTGCTGCTGCTCCATGGAATATAAGTACAGTGCTGCTGCTCCATGGAATATAAGTACAATGCTGCTGCTCGATGGAATATAAGCACAGTGCTGCTGCTCGATGGAATATAAGTACAGTGCTGCTGCTCGATGGAATATAAGCACAGTGCTGCTGCTCCATGGAATATAAGCACAGTGCTGCTGCTCGATGGAATATAAGCACAATGCTGCTGCTCCATGGAATATAAGTACAGTGCTGCTGCTCGATGGAATATAAGTACAATGCTGCTGCTCGATGCAATATAAGCACAATGCTGCTGCTCCATGGAATATAAGTACAATGCTGCTGCTCGATGGAATATAAGCACAGTGCTGCTGCTCCATGGAATATAAGCACAATGCTGCTGCTCCATGGAATATAAGTACAATGCTGCTGCTCGATGGAATATAAGCACAGTGCTGCTGCTCCATGGAATATAAGCACAATGCTGCTGCTCCATGGAATATAAGTACAATGCTGCTGCTCCATGGAATATAAGCACAGTGCTGCTGCCCGATGGAATATAAGCACAGTGCTGCTGCTCGATGAAATATAAGCACAGTGCTGCTGCTCGATGGAATATAAGCACAGTGCTGCTGCTCGATGGAATATAAGTACAATGCTGCTGCTCGATGGAATATAAGCACAATGCTGCTGCTCCATGGAATATAAGTACAATGCTGCTGCTCGATGGAATATAAGCACAGTGCTGCTGCTCGATGGAATATAAGTACAATGCTGCTGCTCCATGGAATATAAGTACAATGCTGCTGCTCGATGGAATATAAGCAGAGTGCTGCTGCTCGATGGAATATAAGTACAGTGCTGCTGCTCCATGGAATATAAGCACAATGCTGCTGCTCCATGGAATATAAGCACAGTGCTGCTGCTCCATGGAATATAAGCACAATGCTGCTGCTCCATGGAATATAAGCACAATGCTGCTGCTCCATGGAATATAAGCACAGTGCTGCTGCTCCATGGAATATAAGTATAATGCTGCTGCTCGATGGAATATAAGCACAATGCTGCTCCATGGAATATAAGCACAATGCTGCTGCTCGATGGAATATAAGCACAATGCTGCTGCTCGATGGAATATAAGCACAATGCTGCTGCTCAATGGAATATAAGCACAATGCTGCTGCTCCATGGAATATAAGTACAGTGCTGCTGCTCCATGGAATATAAGCACAATGCTGCTGCTCTATGGAATATAAGCACAATGCTGCTGCTCGATGGAATATAAGCACAGTGCTGCTGCTCCATGGAATATAAGCACAGTGCTGCTGCTCCATGGAATATAAGCACAATGCTGCTGCTCCATGGAATATAAGCACAATGCTGCTGCTCCATGGAATATAAGCACAATGCTGCTGCTCTATGGAATATAAGCACAATGCTGCTGCTCAATGGAATATAAGCACAATGCTGCTGCTCAATGGAATATAAGCACAATGCTGCTGCTCGATGGAATATAAGCACAATGCTGCTGCTCAATGGAATATAAGCACAATGCTGCTGCTCCATGGAATATAAGCACAGTGCTGCTGCTCGATGGAATATAAGCACAGTGCTGCTGCTCGATGGAATATAAGTACAATGCTGCTGCTCGATGGAATATAAGTACAATGCTGCTGCTCCATGGAATATAAGCACAATTCTGCTGCTCGATGGAATATAAGCACAATGCTGCTGCTCCATGGAATATAAGCACAATGCTGCTGCTCGATGGAATATAAGCACAGTGCTGCTGCTCCATGGAATATAAGTATAATGCTGCTGCTCCATGGAATATAAGCACAATGCTGCTGCTCTATGGAATATAAGCACAATGCTGCTGCTCCATGGAATATAAGCACAATGCTGCTGCTCCATGGAATATAAGCACAATGCTGCTGCTCCATGGAATATAAGCACAGTGCTGCTGCTCAATGGAATATAAGCACAATGCTGCTGCTCCATGGAATATAAGCACAATGCTGCTGCTCCATGGAATATAAGCACAGTGCTGCTGCTCCATGGAATATAAGCACAATGCTGCTGCTCCATGGAATATAAGCACAATGCTGCTGCTCGATGGAATATAAGCACAATGCTGCTGCTCAATGGAATATAAGTGCAATGCTGCTGCTCCATGGAATATAAGTACAATGCTGCTGCTCGATGGAATATAAGCACAGTGCTGCTGCTCCATGGAATATAAGCACAGTGCTGCTGCTCCATGGAATATAAGTACAGTGCTGCTGCTCCATGGAATATAAGCACAATGCTGCTGCTCGATGGAATATAAGCACAGTGCTGCTGCTCCATGGAATATAAGCACAGTGCTGCTGCTCGATGGAATATAAGTACAATGCTGCTGCTCGATGGAATATAAGTACAATGCTGCTGCTCGATGGAATATAAGCACAATGCTGCTGCTCCATGGAATATAAGCACAATGCTGCTGCTCCATGGAATATACGCACAATGCTGCTGCTCGATGGAATATAAGCACAATGCTGCTGCTCCATGGAATATAAGTACAATTCTGCTGCTCGATGGAATATAAGCACAGTGCTGCTGCTCGATGGAATATAAGCACAATGCTGCTGCTCCATGGAATATAAGCACAATGCTGCTGCTCCATGGAATATAAGCACAATGCTGCTGCTCGATGGAATATAAGTACAATGCTGCTGCTCGATGGAATATAAGCACAATGCTGCTGCTCCATGGAATATAAGCACAATGCTGCTGCTCGATGGAATATAAGCACAATGCTGCTGCTCCATGGAATATAAGCACAATGCTGCTGCTCCATGGAATATACGCACAATGCTGCTGCTCGATGGAATATAAGCACAATGCTGCTGCTCCATGGAATATAAGTACAGTGCTGCTGCTCGATGGAATATAAGTACAATGCTGCTGCTCCATGGAATATAAGCACAATGCTGCTGCTCCATGGAATATACGCACAATGCTGCTGCTCGATGGAATATAAGCACAATGCTGCTGCTCCATGGAATATAAGTACAGTGCTGCTGCTCCATGGAATATAAGTACAATGCTGCTGCTCGATGGAATATAAGCACAATGCTGCTGCTCCATGGAATATAAGTACAGTGCTGCTGCTCGATGGAATATAAGCACAATGCTGCTGCTCCATGGAATATAAGCACAATGCTGCTGCTCGATGGAATATAAGCACAATGCTGCTGCTCGATGGAATATAAGCACAATGCTGCTGCTCCATGGAATATAAGTACAGTGCTGCTGCTCAATGGAATATAAGCACAATGCTGCTGCTCCATGGAATATAAGCACAGTGCTGCTGCTCAATGGAATATAAGCACAATGCTGCTGCTCGATGGAATATAAGCACAATGCTGCTGCTCGATGGAATATAAGCACAATGCTGCTGCTCGATGGAATATAAGCACAATGCTGCTGCTCCATGGAATATAAGTACAGTGCTGCTGCTCAATGGAATATAAGCACAATGCTGCTGCTCCATGGAATATAAGCACAGTGCTGCTGCTCGATGGAATATAAGCACAGTGCTGCTGCTCAATGGAATATAAGCACAATGCTGCTGCTCGATGGAATATAAGCACAATGCTGCTGCTCGATGGAATATAAGCACAATGCTGCTGCTCGATGGAATATAAGCACAATGCTGCTGCTCGATGGAATATAAGCACAGTGCTGCTGCTCGATGGAATATAAGTACAGTGCTGCTGCTCGATGGAATATAAGCACAATGCTGCTGCTCCATGGAATATAAGCACAATGCTGCTGCTCCATGGAATATAAGTACAATGCTGCTGCTCCATGGAATATAAGTACAATGCTGCTGCTCGATGGAATATAAGTACAGTGCTGCTGCTCGATGGAATATAAGCACAATGCTGCTGCTCCATGGAATATAAGCACAATGCTGCTGCTCCATGGAATATAAGCACAATGCTGCTGCTCCATGGAATATAAGCACAGTGCTGCTGCTCGATGGAATATAAGTACAATGCTGCTGCTCGATGGAATATAAGCACAGTGCTGCTGCTCGATGGAATATAAGCACAGTGCTGCTGCTCCATGGAATATAAGTACAATGCTGCTGCTCGATGGAATATAAGCACAGTGCTGCTGCTCGATGGAATATAAGCACAGTGCTGCTGCTCCATGGAATATAAGTACAATGCTGCTGCTCGATGGAATATAAGTACAATGCTGCTGCTTCATGGAATATAAGTACAATGCTGCTGCTCGATGGAATATAAGCACAATGCTGCTGCTCCATGGAATATAAGTACAATGCTGCTGCTCAATGGAATATAAGCACAATGCTGCTGCTCGATGGAATATAAGTACAGTGCTGCTGCTCCATGGAATATAAGTACAGTGCTGCTGCTCCATGGAATATAAGCACAATGCTGCTGCTCCATGGAATATAAGCACAATGCTGCTGCTCCATGGAATATAAGTACAGTGCTGCTGCTCCATGGAATATAAGCACAGTGCTGCTGCTCCATGGAATATAAGCACAATGCTGCTGCTCCATGGAATATAAGCACAGTGCTGCTGCTCCATGGAATATAAGCACAGTGCTGCTGCTCCATGGAATATAAGTATAATGCTGCTGCTCCATGGAATATAAGTACAGTGCTGCTGCTCCATGGAATATAAGCACAATGCTGCTGCTCCATGGAATATAAGCACAGTGCTGCTGCTCCATGGAATATAAGCACAGTGCTGCTGCTCCATGGAATATAAGTATAATGCTGCTGCTCCATGGAATATAAGTACAGTGCTGCTGCTCGATGGAATATAAGTACAGTGCTGCTGCTCGATGGAATATAAGCACAATGCTGCTGCTCCATGGAATATAAGCACAATGCTGCTGCTCCATGGAATATAAGCACAGTGCTGCTGCTCCATGGAATATAAGCACAATGCTGCTGCTCCATGGAATATAAGCACAATGCTGCTGCTCCATGGAATATAAGTACAGTGCTGCTGCTCGATGGAATATAAGTACAGTGCTGCTGCTCGATGGAATATAAGCACAATGCTGCTGCTCCATGGAATATAAGCACAATGCTGCTGCTCGATGGAATATAAGTACAGTGCTGCTGCTCGATGGAATATAAGCACAATGCTGCTGCTCCATGGAATATAAGCACAATGCTGCTGCTCCATGGAATATAAGCACAGTGCTGCTGCTCCATGGAATATAAGCACAATGCTGCTGCTCCATGGAATATAAGCACAATGCTGCTGCTCCATGGAATATAAGCACAGTGCTGCTGCTCCATGGAATATAAGCACAATGCTGCTGCTCCATGGAATATAAGCACAATGCTGCTGCTCCATGGAATATAAGCACAATGCTGCTGCTCCATGGAATATAAGCACAGTGCTGCTGCTCCATGGAATATAAGTACAGTGCTGCTGCTCAATGGAATATAAGCACAATGCTGCTGCTCCATGGAATATAAGCACAATGCTGCTGCTCCATGGAATATAAGCACAATGCTGCTGCTCCATGGAATATAAGCACAATGCTGCTGCTCCATGGAATATAAGCACAGTGCTGCTGCTCCATGGAATATAAGCACAGTGCTGCTGCTCCATGGAATATAAGTACAATGCTGCTGCTCCATGGAATATAAGTACAATGCTGCTGCTCGATGGAATATAAGTACAATGCTGCTGCTCCATGGAATATAAGTACAATGCTGCTGCTCGATGGAATATAAGCACAGTGCTGCTGCTCAATGGAATATAAGCACAGTGCTGCTGCTCGATGGAATATAAGCACAGTGCTGCTGCTCGATGGAATATAAGTACAATGCTGCTGCTCGATGGAATATAAGCACAGTGCTGCTGCTCGATGGAATATAAGCACAGTGCTGCTGCTCCATGGAATATAAGTACAATGCTGCTGCTCGATGGAATATAAGCACAATGCTGCTGCTCCATGGAATATAAGTACAATGCTGCTGCTCGATGGAATATAAGCACAGTGCTGCTGCTCGATGGAATATAAGCACAGTGCTGCTGCTCCATGGAATATAAGTACAATGCTGCTGCTCGATGGAATATAAGCACAATGCTGCTGCTTCATGGAATATAAGTACAATGCTGCTGCTCGATGGAATATAAGCACAATGCTGCTGCTCCATGGAATATAAGTACAATGCTGCTGCTCAATGGAATATAAGCACAATGCTGCTGCTCGATGGAATATAAGTACAGTGCTGCTGCTCCATGGAATATAAGTACAGTGCTGCTGCTCCATGGAATATAAGCACAATGCTGCTGCTCCATGGAATATAAGCACAATGCTGCTGCTCCATGGAATATAAGTACAGTGCTGCTGCTCCATGGAATATAAGCACAGTGCTGCTGCTCCATGGAATATAAGCACAATGCTGCTGCTCCATGGAATATAAGCACAGTGCTGCTGCTCCATGGAATATAAGCACAGTGCTGCTGCTCCATGGAATATAAGTATAATGCTGCTGCTCCATGGAATATAAGTACAGTGCTGCTGCTCCATGGAATATAAGCACAATGCTGCTGCTCCATGGAATATAAGCACAGTGCTGCTGCTCCATGGAATATAAGCACAGTGCTGCTGCTCCATGGAATATAAGTATAATGCTGCTGCTCCATGGAATATAAGTACAGTGCTGCTGCTCGATGGAATATAAGTACAGTGCTGCTGCTCGATGGAATATAAGCACAATGCTGCTGCTCCATGGAATATAAGCACAATGCTGCTGCTCCATGGAATATAAGCACAGTGCTGCTGCTCCATGGAATATAAGCACAATGCTGCTGCTCCATGGAATATAAGCACAATGCTGCTGCTCCATGGAATATAAGCACAGTGCTGCTGCTCCATGGAATATAAGCACAATGCTGCTGCTCCATGGAATATAAGCACAATGCTGCTGCTCCATGGAATATAAGCACAGTGCTGCTGCTCCATGGAATATAAGCACAATGCTGCTGCTCCATGGAATATAAGCACAATGCTGCTGCTCCATGGAATATAAGCACAATGCTGCTGCTCCATGGAATATAAGCACAGTGCTGCTGCTCCATGGAATATAAGTACAGTGCTGCTGCTCAATGGAATATAAGCACAATGCTGCTGCTCCATGGAATATAAGCACAATGCTGCTGCTCCATGGAATATAAGCACAATGCTGCTGCTCCATGGAATATAAGCACAATGCTGCTGCTCCATGGAATATAAGCACAGTGCTGCTGCTCCATGGAATATAAGCACAGTGCTGCTGCTCCATGGAATATAAGTACAATGCTGCTGCTCCATGGAATATAAGTACAATGCTGCTGCTCGATGGAATATAAGTACAATGCTGCTGCTCCATGGAATATAAGTACAATGCTGCTGCTCGATGGAATATAAGCACAGTGCTGCTGCTCAATGGAATATAAGCACAGTGCTGCTGCTCGATGGAATATAAGCACAGTGCTGCTGCTCGATGGAATATAAGCACAGTGCTGCTGCTCCATGGAATATAAGTACAATGCTGCTGCTCGATGGAATATAAGCACAATGCTGCTGCTCGATGGAATATAAGCACAGTGCTGCTGCTCCATGGAATATAAGCACAATGCTGCTGCTCGATGGAATATAAGCACAGTGCTGCTGCTCCATGGAATATAAGTACAATGCTGCTGCTCCATGGAATATAAGCACAATGCTGCTGCTCAATGGAATATAAGCACAATGCTGCTGCTCGATGGAATATAAGCACAGTGCTGCTGTTAGATGGAATATAAGCACAGTGCTGCTGCTCGATGGAATATAAGTACAATGCTGCTGCTCCATGGAATATAAGCACAGTGCTGCTGCTCGATGGAATATAAGTACAATGCTGCTGCTCCATGGAATATAAGTACAATGCTGCTGCTCCATGGAATATAAGCACAGTGCTGCTGCTCCATGGAATATAAGCACAGTGCTGCTGCTCCATGGAATATAAGCACAATGCTGCTGCTCCATGGAATATAAGTACAATGCTGCTGCTCCATGGAATATAAGTACAATGCTGCTGCTCGATGGAATATAAGCACAGTGCTGCTGCTCGATGGAATATAAGCACAGTGCTGCTGCTCGATGGAATATAAGTACAATGCTGCTGCTCCATGGAATAGAAGTACAGTGCTGCTGTTAGATGGAATATAAGTACAATGCTGCTGCTCCATGGAATATAAGTACAATGCTGCTGCTCGATGGAATATAAGTACAATGCTGCTGCTCGATGGAATATAAGCACAGTGCTGCTGCTCGATGGAATATACGTACAATGCTGCTGCTCCATGGAATATAAGTACAATGCTGCTGCTCGATGGAATATAAGCACAGTGCTGCTGCTCGATGGAATATAAGCACAATGCTGCTGCTCCATGGAATATAAGTACAGTGCTGCTGCTCGATGGAATATAAGCACAATGCTGCTGCTCGATGGAATATAAGCACAGTGCTGCTGCTCCATGGAATATAAGCACAGTGCTGCTGCTCCATGGAATATAAGTACAATGCTGCTGCTCCATGGAATATAAGCACAATGCTGCTGCTCGATGGAATATAAGCACAGTGCTGCTGCTCGATGGAATATAAGCACAGTGCTGCTGCTCGATGGAATATAAGTACAATGCTGCTGCTCGATGGAATATAAGCACAATGCTGCTGCTCCATGGAATATAAGTACAATGCTGCTGCTCGATGGAATATAAGCACAGTGCTGCTGCTCGATGGAATATAAGCACAATGCTGCTGCTCGATGGAATATAAGTACAGTGCTGCTGCTCGATGGAATATAAGTACAATGCTGCTGCTCGATGGAATATAAGCACAATGCTGCTGCTCGATGGAATATAAGTACAGTGCTGCTGCTCGATGGAATATAAGTACAATGCTGCTGCTCGATGGAATATAAGTACAGTGCTGCTGCTCAATGGAATATAAGTACAGTGCTGCTGCTCGATGGAATATAAGCACAGTGCTGCTGTTAGATGGAATATAAGTACAATGCTGCTGCTCGATGGAATATAAGCACAGTGCTGCTGCTCGATGGAATATAAGTACAATGCTGCTGCTCCATGGAATATAAGTACAATGCTGCTGCTCGATGGAATATAAGCACAGTGCTGCTGCTCGATGGAATATAAGCACAGTGCTGCTGCTCCATGGAATATAAGTACAATGCTGCTGCTCAATGGAATATAAGCACAATGCTGCTGCTCGATGGAATATAAGTACAGTGCTGCTGCTCGATGGAATATAAGTACAGTGCTGCTGCTCGATGGAATATAAGTACAATGCTGCTGCTCGATGGAATATAAGCACAATGCTGCTGCTCCATGGAATATAAGCACAGTGCTGCTGCTCGATGGAATATAAGCACAATGCTGCTGCTCCATGGAATATAAGTACAGTGCTGCTGCTCGATGGAATATAAGCACAGTGCTGCTGCTCCATGGAATATAAGTACAGTGCTGCTGCTCGATGGAATATAAGCACAGTGCTGCTGCTCCATGGAATATAAGCACAATGCTGCTGCTCCATGGAATATAAGTACAATGCTGCTGCTCCATGGAATATAAGTACAATGCTGCTGCTCGATGGAATATAAGTACAGTGCTGCTGCTCGATGGAATATAAGCACAATGCTGCTGCTCCATGGAATATAAGCACAATGCTGCTGCTCCATGGAATATAAGTACAATGCTGCTGCTCGATGGAATATAAGCACAATGCTGCTGCTCAATGGAATATAAGTACAGTGCTGCTGCTCGATGGAATATAAGCACAATGCTGCTGCTCCATGGAATATAAGCACAATGCTGCTGCTCCATGGAATATAAGTACAATGCTGCTGCTCGATGGAATATAAGCACAGTGCTGCTGCTCGATGGAATATAAGCACAGTGCTGCTGCTCCATGGAATATAAGTACAATGCTGCTGCTCGATGGAATATAAGCACAATGCTGCTGCTTCATGGAATATAAGTACAATGCTGCTGCTCGATGGAATATAAGCACAATGCTGCTGCTCCATGGAATATAAGTACAATGCTGCTGCTCAATGGAATATAAGCACAATGCTGCTGCTCGATGGAATATAAGCACAATGCTGCTGCTCCATGGAATATAAGCACAATGCTGCTGCTCCATGGAATATAAGTACAGTGCTGCTGCTCCATGGAATATAAGTACAGTGCTGCTGCTCCATGGAATATAAGCACAATGCTGCTGCTCCATGGAATATAAGCACAGTGCTGCTGCTCCATGGAATATAAGCACAGTGCTGCTGCTCCATGGAATATAAGTATAATGCTGCTGCTCCATGGAATATAAGTACAGTGCTGCTGCTCGATGGAATATAAGTACAGTGCTGGTGCTCGATGGAATATAAGCACAATGCTGCTGCTCGATGGAATATAAGCACAATGCTGCTGCTCCATGGAATATAAGCACAATGCTGCTGCTCCATGGAATATAAGTACAGTGCTGCTGCTCAATGGAATATAAGCACAATGCTGCTGCTCGATGGAATATAAGCACAATGCTGCTGCTCCATGGAATATAAGCACAATGCTGCTGCTCCATGGAATATAAGTACAGTGCTGCTGCTCCATGGAATATAAGTACAGTGCTGCTGCTCCATGGAATATAAGCACAATGCTGCTGCTCCATGGAATATAAGCACAGTGCTGCTGCTCCATGGAATATAAGCACAGTGCTGCTGCTCCATGGAATATAAGTATAATGCTGCTGCTCCATGGAATATAAGTACAGTGCTGCTGCTCGATGGAATATAAGTACAGTGCTGGTGCTCGATGGAATATAAGCACAATGCTGCTGCTCCATGGAATATAAGCACAATGCTGCTGCTCCATGGAATATAAGCACAGTGCTGCTGCTCCATGGAATATAAGCACAGTGCTGCTGCTCCATGGAATATAAGCACAATGCTGCTGCTCCATGGAATATAAGTACAATGCTGCTGCTCGATGGAATATAAGCACAATGCTGCTGCTCCATGGAATATAAGCACAATGCTGCTGCTCCATGGAATATAAGTACAGTGCTGCTGCTCGATGGAATATAAGCACAGTGCTGCTGCTCGATGGAATATAAGCACAGTGCTGCTGCTCCATGGAATATAAGTACAATGCTGCTGCTCGATGGAATATAAGCACAATGCTGCTGCTTCATGGAATATAAGTACAATGCTGCTGCTCGATGGAATATAAGCACAATGCTGCTGCTCCATGGAATATAAGTACAATGCTGCTGCTCAATGGAATATAAGCACAATGCTGCTGCTCGATGGAATATAAGCACAATGCTGCTGCTCCATGGAATATAAGCACAATGCTGCTGCTCCATGGAATATAAGTACAGTGCTGCTGCTCCATGGAATATAAGTACAGTGCTGCTGCTCCATGGAATATAAGCACAATGCTGCTGCTCCATGGAATATAAGCACAGTGCTGCTGCTCCATGGAATATAAGCACAGTGCTGCTGCTCCATGGAATATAAGTATAATGCTGCTGCTCCATGGAATATAAGTACAGTGCTGCTGCTCGATGGAATATAAGTACAGTGCTGGTGCTCGATGGAATATAAGCACAATGCTGCTGCTCCATGGAATATAAGCACAATGCTGCTGCTCCATGGAATATAAGCACAGTGCTGCTGCTCCATGGAATATAAGCACAATGCTGCTGCTCCATGGAATATAAGCACAATGCTGCTGCTCCATGGAATATAAGTACAGTGCTGCTGCTCGATGGAATATAAGTACAGTGCTGCTGCTCGATGGAATATAAGCACAATGCTGCTGCTCCATGGAATATAAGCACAATGCTGCTGCTCGATGGAATATAAGTACAGTGCTGCTGCTCGATGGAATATAAGCACAATGCTGCTGCTCCATGGAATATAAGCACAATGCTGCTGCTCCATGGAATATAAGCACAGTGCTGCTGCTCCATGGAATATAAGCACAATGCTGCTGCTCCATGGAATATAAGCACAATGCTGCTGCTCCATGGAATATAAGCACAGTGCTGCTGCTCCATGGAATATAAGCACAATGCTGCTGCTCCATGGAATATAAGCACAATGCTGCTGCTCCATGGAATATAAGCACAATGCTGCTGCTCCATGGAATATAAGCACAGTGCTGCTGCTCCATGGAATATAAGTACAGTGCTGCTGCTCAATGGAATATAAGCACAATGCTGCTGCTCCATGGAATATAAGCACAATGCTGCTGCTCCATGGAATATAAGCACAATGCTGCTGCTCCATGGAATATAAGCACAGTGCTGCTGCTCCATGGAATATAAGCACAGTGCTGCTGCTCCATGGAATATAAGTACAATGCTGCTGCTCCATGGAATATAAGTACAATGCTGCTGCTCGATGGAATATAAGTACAATGCTGCTGCTCCATGGAATATAAGTACAATGCTGCTGCTCGATGGAATATAAGCACAGTGCTGCTGCTCGATGGAATATAAGCACAGTGCTGCTGCTCCATGGAATATAAGTACAATGCTGCTGCTCGATGGAATATAAGCACAATGCTGCTGCTCGATGGAATATAAGCACAGTGCTGCTGCTCCATGGAATATAAGCACAATGCTGCTGCTCGATGGAATATAAGCACAGTGCTGCTGCTCCATGGAATATAAGTACAATGCTGCTGCTCCATGGAATATAAGCACAATGCTGCTGCTCAATGGAATATAAGCACAATGCTGCTGCTCGATGGAATATAAGCACAGTGCTGCTGCTCCATGGAATATAAGCACAATGCTGCTGCTCGATGGAATATAAGCACAGTGCTGCTGTTAGATGGAATATAAGCACAGTGCTGCTGCTCGATGGAATATAAGTACAATGCTGCTGCTCCATGGAATATAAGCACAGTGCTGCTGCTCGATGGAATATAAGTACAATGCTGCTGCTCCATGGAATATAAGCACAGTGCTGCTGCTCCATGGAATATAAGTACAATGCTGCTGCTCGATGGAATATAAGCACAGTGCTGCTGCTCCATGGAATATAAGCACAGTGCTGCTGCTCCATGGAATATAAGCACAGTGCTGCTGCTCCATGGAATATAAGCACAGTGCTGCTGCTCGATGGAATATAAGTACAATGCTGCTGCTCCATGGAATATAAGCACAGTGCTGCTGCTCCATGGAATATAAGCACAGTGCTGCTGCTCCATGGAATATAAGTACAATGCTGCTGCTCGATGGAATATAAGCACAGTGCTGCTGCTCCATGGAATATAAGCACAGTGCTGCTGCTCCATGGAATATAAGCACAATGCTGCTGCTCCATGGAATATAAGTACAATGCTGCTGCTCCATGGAATATAAGTACAATGCTGCTGCTCGATGGAATATAAGCACAGTGCTGCTGCTCGATGGAATATAAGCACAGTGCTGCTGCTCGATGGAATATAAGTACAATGCTGCTGCTCCATGGAATAGAAGTACAGTGCTGCTGTTAGATGGAATATAAGTACAATGCTGCTGCTCCATGGAATATAAGTACAATGCTGCTGCTCGATGGAATATAAGTACAATGCTGCTGCTCGATGGAATATAAGCACAGTGCTGCTGCTCGATGGAATATACGTACAATGCTGCTGCTCCATGGAATATAAGTACAATGCTGCTGCTCGATGGAATATAAGCACAGTGCTGCTGCTCGATGGAATATAAGCACAATGCTGCTGCTCCATGGAATATAAGTACAGTGCTGCTGCTCGATGGAATATAAGCACAATGCTGCTGCTGCTCGATGGAATATAAGCACAGTGCTGCTGCTCCATGGAATATAAGCACAGTGCTGCTGCTCCATGGAATATAAGTACAATGCTGCTGCTCCATGGAATATAAGCACAATGCTGCTGCTCGATGGAATATAAGCACAGTGCTGCTGCTCGATGGAATATAAGCACAGTGCTGCTGCTCGATGGAATATAAGTACAATGCTGCTGCTCGATGGAATATAAGCACAATGCTGCTGCTCCATGGAATATAAGTACAATGCTGCTGCTCGATGGAATATAAGCACAGTGCTGCTGCTCGATGGAATATAAGCACAATGCTGCTGCTCGATGGAATATAAGTACAGTGCTGCTGCTCGATGGAATATAAGTACAATGCTGCTGCTCGATGGAATATAAGCACAATGCTGCTGCTCGATGGAATATAAGTACAGTGCTGCTGCTCGATGGAATATAAGTACAATGCTGCTGCTCGATGGAATATAAGTACAGTGCTGCTGCTCAATGGAATATAAGTACAGTGCTGCTGCTCGATGGAATATAAGCACAGTGCTGCTGTTAGATGGAATATAAGTACAATGCTGCTGCTCGATGGAATATAAGCACAGTGCTGCTGCTCGATGGAATATAAGTACAATGCTGCTGCTCCATGGAATATAAGTACAATGCTGCTGCTCGATGGAATATAAGCACAGTGCTGCTGCTCGATGGAATATAAGCACAGTGCTGCTGCTCCATGGAATATAAGTACAATGCTGCTGCTCAATGGAATATAAGCACAATGCTGCTGCTCGATGGAATATAAGTACAGTGCTGCTGCTCGATGGAATATAAGTACAGTGCTGCTGCTCGATGGAATATAAGTACAGTGCTGCTGCTCCATGGAATATAAGCACAATGCTGCTGCTCCATGGAATATAAGTACAATGCTGCTGCTCCATGGAATATAAGTACAATGCTGCTGCTCGATTGAATATAAGCACAATGCTGCTGCTCGATGGAATATAAGTTCAGTCCTGCTGCTCGATGGAATATAAGCACAATGCTGCTGCTCGATGGAATATAAGCACAATGCTGCTGCTCCATGGAATATAAGCACAATGCTGCTGCTCGATGGAATATAAGTACAATGCTGCTGCTCCATGGAATATAAGCACAATGCTGCTGCTCGATGGAATATAAGTTCAGTCCTGCTGCTCCATGGAATATAAGCACAGTGCTGCTGCTCGATGGAATATAAGCACAATGCTGCTGCTCCATGGAATATAAGCACAATGCTGCTGCTCGATGGAATATAAGCACAATGCTGCTGCTCCATGGAATATAAGCACAGTGCTGCTGCTCAATGGAATATAAGTACAGTGCTGCTGCTCCATGGAATATAAGCACAATGCTGCTGCTCGATGGAATATAAGCACAATGCTGCTGCTCCATGGAATATAAGCACAGTGCTGCTGCTCGATGGAATATAAGCACAATGCTGCTGCTCGATGGAATATAAGCACAATGCTGCTGCTCCATGGAATATAAGCACAGTGCTGCTGCTCGATGGAATATAAGCACAATGCTGCTGCTCGATGGAATATAAGTTCAGTCCTGCTGCTCGATGGAATATAAGTACAATGCTGCTGTTAGATGGAATATAAGCACAATGCTGCTGCTCGATGGAATATAAGTTCAGTCCTGCTGCTCGATGGAATATAAGCACAATGCTGCTGTTAGATGGAATATAAGCACAATGCTGCTGCTCGATGGAATATAAGTTCAGTCCTGCTGCTCGATGGAATATAAGTACAATGCTGCTGCTCGATGGAATATAAGCACAATGCTGCTGCTCCATGGAATATAAGTACAATGCTGCTGCTCGATGGAATATAAGCACAATGCTGCTGCTCGATGGAATATAAGCACAGTGCTGCTGCTCCATGGAATATAAGCACAATGCTGCTGCTCCATGGAATATAAGTACAGTGCTGCTGTTAGATGGAATATAAGTACAATGCTGCTCGATGGAATATAAGCACAATGCTGCTGTTAGATGGAATATAAGCACAATGCTGTTGCTCGATGGAATATAAGGTCAGTCCTGCTGCTCGATGGAATATAAGCACAATACTGCTGCTCGATGGAATATAAGCACAGTGCTGCTGCTCCATGGAATATAAGCACAGTGCTGCTGCTCCATGGAATATAAGTACAGTGCTGCTGCTCCATGGAATATAAGTACAATGCTGCTGCTCGATGGAATATAAGCACAGTGCTGCTGCTCCATGGAATATAAGCACAGTGCTGCTGCTCGATGGAATATAAGCACAATGCTGCTGCTCCATGGAATATAAGTACAGTGCTGCTGCTCCATGGAATATAAGTACAATGCTGCTGCTCAATGGAATATAAGTACAATGCTGCTGCTCGATGGAATATAAGCACAGTGCTGCTGCTCCATGGAATATAAGTACAGTGCTGCTGCTCCATGGAATATAAGTACAATGCTGCTGCTCGATGGAATATAAGCACAGTGCTGCTGCTCGATGGAATATAAGCACAATGCTGCTGCTCCATGGAATATAAGTACAGTGCTGCTGCTCGATGGAATATAAGCACAGTGCTGCTGCTCCATGGAATATAAGTACAATGCTGCTGCTCAATGGAATATAAGCACAGTGCTGCTGCTCGATGGAATATAAGCACAGTGCTGCTGCTCCATGGAATATAAGCACAGTGCTGCTGCTCCATGGAATATAAGTACAATGCTGCTGCTCAATGGAATATAAGCACAGTGCTGCTGCTCGATGGAATATAAGCACAATGCTGCTGCTCCATGGAATATAAGTACAGTGCTGCTGCTCGATGGAATATAAGCACAGTGCTGCTGCTCCATGGAATATAAGTACAGTGCTGCTGCTCCATGGAATATAAGTACAATGCTGCTGCTCGATGGAATATAAGCACAGTGCTGCTGCTCCATGGAATATAAGTACAATGCTGCTGCTCCATGGAATATAAGCACAATGCTGCTGCTCCATGGAATATAAGTACAGTGCTGCTGCTCGATGGAATATAAGCACAGTGCTGCTGCTCCATGGAATATAAGTACAATGCTGCTGCTCCATGGAATATAAGTACAATGCTGCTGCTCCATGGAATATAAGCACAATGCTGCTGCTCGATGGAATATAAGCACAGTGCTGCTGCTCCATGGAATATAAGCACAGTGCTGCTGCTCCATGGAATATAAGCACAATGCTGCTGCTCGATGGAATATAAGCACAATGCTGCTGCTCGATGGAATATAAGCACAGTGCTGCTGCTCGATGGAATATAAGTACAATGCTGCTGCTCCATGGAATATAAGCACAATGCTGCTGCTCCATGGAATATAAGCACAGTGCTGCTGCTCCATGGAATATAAGTACAATGCTGCTGCTCCATGGAATATAAGCACAATGCTGCTGCTCGATGGAATATAAGCACAGTGCTGCTGCTCGATGGAATATAAGCACAGTGCTGCTGCTCGATGGAATATAAGTACAATGCTGCTGCTCGATGGAATATAAGCACAATGCTGCTGCTCGATGGAATATAAGCACAATGCTGCTGCTCCATGGAATATAAGTACAATGCTGCTGCTCGATGGAATATAAGCACAGTGCTGCTGCTCGATGGAATATAAGCACAGTGCTGCTGCTCCATGGAATATAAGCACAATGCTGCTGCTCCATGGAATATAAGCACAATGCTGCTGCTCCATGGAATATAAGTACAGTGCTGCTGCTCGATGGAATATAAGCACAGTGCTGCTGCTCCATGGAATATAAGCACAGTGCTGCTGCTCCATGGAATATAAGCACAGTGCTGCTGCTCGATGGAATATAAGCACAGTGCTGCTGCTCGATGGAATATAAGCACAGTGCTGCTGCTCCATGGAATATAAGCACAGTGCTGCTGCTCGATGGAATATAAGCACAGTGCTGCTGCTCGATGGAATATAAGCACAGTGCTGCTGCTCCATGGAATATAAGCACAGTGCTGCTGCTCGATGGAATATAAGCACAGTGCTGCTGCTCGATGGAATATAAGCACAGTGCTGCTGCTCCATGGAATATAAGTACAATGCTGCTGCTCCATGGAATATAAGCACAATGCTGCTGCTCGATGGAATATAAGCACAGTGCTGCTGCTCGATGGAATATAAGCACAGTGCTGCTGCTCGATGGAATATAAGTACAATGCTGCTGCTCGATGGAATATAAGCACAGTGCTGCTGCTCGATGGAATATAAGTACAATGCTGCTGCTCCATGGAATATAAGCACAATGCTGCTGCTCGATGGAATATAAGCACAGTGCTGCTGCTCGATGGAATATAAGCACAGTGCTGCTGCTCGATGGAATATAAGTACAATGCTGCTGCTCGATGGAATATAAGCACAGTGCTGCTGCTCGATGGAATATAAGTACAATGCTGCTGCTCGATGGAATATAAGCACAGTGCTGCTGCTCGATGGAATATAAGCACAGTGCTGCTGCTCGATGGAATATAAGTACAATGCTGCTGCTCGATGGAATATAAGCACAGTGCTGCTGCTCGATGGAATATAAGTACAATGCTGCTGCTCCATGGAATATAAGCACAATGCTGCTGCTCGATGGAATATAAGCACAGTGCTGCTGCTCGATGGAATATAAGTACAATGCTGCTGCTCGATGGAATATAAGCACAGTGCTGCTGCTCGATGGAATATAAGTACAGTGCTGCTGCTCGATGGAATATAAGCACAGTGCTGCTGCTCGATGGAATATAAGCACAATGCTGCTGCTCCATAGAATATAAGCACAGTGCTGCTGCTCGATGGAATATAAGCACAATGCTGCTGCTCCATGGAATATAAGCACAATGCAGCTGCTCCATGGAATATAAGCACAATGCTGCTGCTCAATGGAATATAAGCACAATGCTGCTGCTCAATGGAATATAAGCACAATGCTGCTGCTCCATGGAATATAAGTACAATGCTGCTGCTCAATGGAATATAAGCACAATGCTGCTGCTCAATGGAATATAAGCACAGTGCTGCTGCTCGATGGAATATAAGTACAATGCTGCTGCTCGATGGAATATAAGTACAGTGCTGCTGCTCGATGGAATATAAGTACAATGCTGCTGCTCGATGGAATATAAGTACAATGCTGCTGCTCGATGGAATATAAGTACAATGCTGCTGCTCGATGGAATATAAGTACAGTGCTGCTGCTCGATGGAATATAAGTACAATGCTGCTGCTCCATGGAATATAAGCACAATGCTGCTGCTCCATGGAATATAAGTACAATGCTGCTGCTCAATGGAATATAAGCACAATGCTGCTGCTCAATGGAATATAAGCACAATGCTGCTGCTCCATGGAATATAAGTACAATGCTGCTGCTCAATGGAATATAAGCACAATGCTGCTGCTCCATGGAATATACGCACAATGCTGCTGCTCGATGGAATATAAGCACAGTGCTGCTGCTCGATGGAATATAAGTACAATGCTGCTGCTCGATGGAATATAAGTACAATGCTGCTGCTCAATGGAATATAAGCACAATGCTGCTGCTCCATGGAATATAAGTACAGTGCTGCTGCTCGATGGAATATAAGCACAGTGCTGCTGCTCGATGGAATATAAGCACAATGCTGCTGCTCCATAGAATATAAGCACAGTGCTGCTGCTCGATGGAATATAAGCACAATGCTGCTGCTCCATGGAATATAAGTACAATGCTGCTGCTCCATGGAATATAAGCACAATACTGCTGCTCCATGGAATATAAGTACAATGCAGCTGCTCCATGGAATATAAGCACAATGCTGCTGCTCAATGGAATATAAGCACAATGCTGCTGCTCAATGGAATATAAGCACAATGCTGCTGCTCCATGGAATATAAGTACAATGCTGCTGCTCAATGGAATATAAGCACAATGCTGCTGCTCCATGGAATATAAGTACAATGCTGCTGCTCAATGGAATATAAGCACAATGCTGCTGCTCCATGGAATATAAGTACAATGCTGCTGCTCCATGGAATATAAGCACAGTGCTGCTGCTCCATGGAATATAAGTACAATGCAGCTGCTCGATGGAATATAAGCACAATGCTGCTGCTCAATGGAATATAAGTACAGTGCTGCTGCTCGATGGAATATAAGCACAATGCTGCTGCTCGATGGAATATAAGCACAGTGCTGCTGCTCGATGGAATATAAGCACAGTGCTGCTGCTCGATGGAATATAAGCACAATGCTGCTGCTCAATGGAATATAAGTACAGTGCTGCTGCTCGATGGAATATAAGCACAATGCTGCTGCTCGATGGAATATAAGCACAGTGCTGCTGCTCGATGGAATATAAGCACAATGCTGCTGCTCGATGGAATATAAGCACAGTGCTGCTGCTCGATGAAATATAAGTACAATGCTGCTGCTCGATGGAATATAAGCACAATGCTGCTGCTCGATGGAATATAAGCACAATGCTGCTGCTCGATGGAATATAAGTACAATGCTGCTGCTCCATGGAATATAAGCACAGTGCTGCTGCTCGATGAAATATAAGTACAATGCTGCTGCTCGATGGAATATAAGCACAATGCTGCTGCTCGATGGAATATAAGCACAGTGCTGCTGCTCGATGGAATATAAGCACAATGCTGCTGCTCAATTGAATATAAGTACAGTGCTGCTGCTCGATGAAATATAAGTACAATGCTGCTGCTCGATGGAATATAAGCACAATGCTGCTGCTCGATGGAATATAAGCACAGTGCTGCTGCTCGATGGAATATAAGCACAGTGCTGCTGCTCGATGAAATATAAGTACAATGCTGCTGCTCGATGGAATATAAGCACAATGCTGCTGCTCGATGGAATATAAGCACAGTGCTGCTGCTCGATGGAATATAAGCACAATGCTGCTGCTCAATTGAATATAAGTACAGTGCTGCTGCTCGATGAAATATAAGTACAATGCTGCTGCTCGATGGAATATAAGCACAATGCTGCTGCTCGATGGAATATAAGCACAGTGCTGCTGCTCGATGGAATATAAGCACAGTGCTGCTGCTCGATGAAATATAAGTACAATGCTGCTGCTCGATGGAATATAAGCACAATGCTGCTGCTCGATGGAATATAAGCACAGTGCTGCTGCTCCATGGAATATAAGTACAATGCTGCTGCTCGATGGAATATAAGCACAATGCTGCTGCTCGATGGAATATAAGCACAATGCTGCTGCTCCATGGAATATAAGTACAATGCTGCTGCTCCATGGAATATAAGCACAATGCTGCTGCTCAATGGAATATAAGTACAATGCTGCTGCTCCATGGAATATAAGCACAATGCTGCTGCTCGATGGAATATAAGCACAATGCTGCTGCTCCATGGAATATAAGTACAATGCTGCTGCTCAATGGAATATAAGTACAATGCTGCTGCTCGATGGAATATAAGCACAGTGCTGCTGCTCCATGGAATATAAGTACAATGCTGCTGCTCGATGGAATATAAGCACAATGCTGCTGCTCCATGGAATATAAGCACAATGCTGCTGCTCAATGGAATATAAGTACAATGCTGCTGCTCGATGGAATATAAGCACAGTGCTGCTGCTCGATGGAATATAAGCACAGTGCTGCTGCTCGATGAAATATAAGTACAATGCTGCTGCTCCATGGAATATAAGCACAGTGCTGCTGCTCAATGGAATATAAGCACAATGCTGCTGCTCGATGGACTATAAGCACAATGCTGCTGCTCGATGGAATATAAGCACAATGCTGCTGCTCAATGGAATATAAGCACAATGCTGCTGCTCGATGGACTATAAGCACAATGCTGCTGCTCGATGGAATATAAGCACAATGCTGCTGCTCGATGGAATATAAGCACAATGCTGCTGCTCAATGGAATATAAGCACAATGCTGCTGCTCGATGGAATATAAGCACAATGCTGCTGCTCGATGGAATATAAGCACAATGCTGCTGCTCAATGGAATATAAGCACAATGCTGCTGCTTGATGGAATATAAGTACAGTGCTGCTGCTCCATGGAATATAAGCACAATGCTGCTGCTCCATGGAATATAAGCACAGTGCTGCTGCTCCATGGAATATAAGCACAATGCTGCTGCTCGATGGAATATAAGCACAATGCTGCTGCTCAATGGAATATAAGCACAATGCTGCTGCTCGATGGAATATAAGCACAATGCTGCTGCTCGATGGAATATAAGCACAATGCTGCTGCTCGATGGAATATAAGCACAATGCTGCTGCTCGATGGAATATAAGCACAATGCTGCTGCTCGATGGAATATAAGTACAGTGCTGCTGCTCCATGGAATATAAGCACAATGCTGCTGCTCCATGGAATATAAGCACAGTGCTGCTGCTCCATGGAATATAAGCACAATGCTGCTGCTCGATGGAATATAAGCACAATGCTGCTGCTCAATGGAATATAAGCACAATGCTGCTGCTCAATGGAATATAAGCACAATGCTGCTGCTCGATGGAATATAAGCACAATGCTGCTGCTCGATGGAATATAAGTACAATGCTGCTGCTCGATGGAATATAAGTACAGTGCTGCTGCTCCATGGAATATAAGCACAATGCTGCTGCTCAATGGAATATAAGCACAATGCTGCTGCTCGATGGAATATAAGCACAATGCAGCTGCTCAATGGAATATAAGCACAATGCTGCTGCTCAATGGAATATAAGTACAATGCTGCTGCTCGATGGAATATAAGCACAATGCAGCTGCTCAATGGAATATAAGCACAGTGCTGCTGCTCGATGGAATATAAGTACAATGCTGCTGCTCGATGGAATATAAGCACAGTGCTGCTGCTCCATGGAATATAAGCACAATGCTGCTGCTCAATGGAATATAAGTACAATGCTGCTGCTCGATGGAATATAAGCACAGTGCTGCTGCTCAATGGAATATAAGTACAATGCTGCTGCTCAATGGAATATAAGCACAATGCTGCTGCTCAATGGAATATGAGCACAGTGCTGCTGCTCGATGGAATATAAGCACAGTGCTGCTGCTCGATGAAATATAAGTACAATGCTGCTGCTCAATGGAATATAAGCACAATGCTGCTGCTCCATGGAATATAAGTACAATGCTGCTGCTCGATGGAATATAAGCACAATGCTGCTGCTCGATGGAATATAAGCACAGTGCTGCTGCTCGATGGAATATAAGTACAATGCTGCTGCTCGATGGAATATAAGCACAGTGCTGCTGCTCGATGGAATATAAGCACAATGCTGCTGCTCCATGGAATATAAGTACAATGCTGCTGCTCGATGGAATATAAGCACAATGCTGCTGCTCGATGGAATATAAGCACAGTGCTGCTGCTCCATGGAATATAAGTACAATGCTGCTGCTCGATGGAATATAAGCACAGTGCTGCTGCTCGATGGAATATAAGCACAATGCTGCTGCTCGATGGAATATAAGCACAATGCTGCTGCTCCATGGAATATAAGTACAATGCTGCTGCTCGATGGAATATAAGCACAATGCTGCTGCTCGATGGAATATAAGCACAATGCTGCTGCTCCATGGAATATAAGTACAATGCTGCTGCTCGATGGAATATAAGCACAGTGCTGCTGCTCGATGGAATATAAGTACAGTGCTGCTGCTCGATGCAATATAAGCACAATGCTGCTGCTCGATGGAATATAAGCACAGTGCTGCTGCTCGATGGAATATAAGTACAGTGCTGCTGCTCGATGGAATATAAGCACAATGCTGCTGCTCGATGGAATATAAGCACAATGCTGCTGCTCGATGGAATATAAGTACAATGCTGCTGCTCGATGGAATATAAGCACAATGCTGCTGCTCGTTGGAATATAAGCACAGTGCTGCTGCTCGATGGAATATAAGCACAATGCTGCTGCTCCATGGAATATAAGCACAATGCTGCTGCTCCATGGAATATAAGTACAATGCTGCTGCTCCATGGAATATAAGCACAATGCTGCTGCTCGATGGAATATAAGCACAATGCTGCTGCTCCATGGAATATAAGTACAATGCTGCTGCTCGATGGAATATAAGCACAGTGCTGCTGTTCCATGGAATATAAGTACAATGCAGCTGCTCGATGGAATATAAGCACAATGCTGCTGCTCCATGGAATATAAGTACAATGCTGCTGCTCGATGGAATATAAGTACAGTGCTGCTGCTCGATGGAATATAAGTACAGTGCTGCTGCTCGATGGAATATAAGCACAATGCTGCTGCTCGATGGAATATAAGCACAATGCTGCTGCTCGATGGAATATAAGTACAATGCTGCTGCTCGATGGAATATAAGCACAATGCTGCTGCTCGTTGGAATATAAGCACAGTGCTGCTGCTCGATGGAATATAAGCACAATGCTGCTGCTCCATGGAATATAAGCACAATGCTGCTGCTCGATGGAATATAAGCACAGTGCTGCTGCTCCATGGAATATAAGTACAATGCTGCTGCTCGATGGAATATAAGCACAGTGCTGCTGCTCGATGGAATATAAGCACAGTGCTGCTGCTCGTTGGAATATAAGCACAGTGCTGCTGCTCGATGGAATATAAGCACAGTGCTGCTGCTCGTTGGAATATAAGCACAGTGCTGCTGCTCCATGGAATATAAGTACAATGCTGCTGCTCCATGGAATATAAGTACAATGCTGCTGCTCCATGGAATATAAGCACAATGCTGCTGCTCCATGGAATATAAGTACAATGCTGCTGCTCGATGGAATATAAGCACAATGCTGCTGCTCGATGGAATATAAGCACAATGCTGCTGCTCCATGGAATATAAGTACAATGCTGCTGCTCCATGGAATATAAGCACAATGCTGCTGCTCGATGGAATATAAGCACAATGCTGCTGCTCAATGGAATATAAGCACAATGCTGCTGCTCCATGGAATATAAGCACAATGCTGCTGCTCCATGGAATATAAGTACAATGCTGCTGCTCCATGGAATATAAGCACAATGCTGCTGCTCGATGGAATATAAGCACAATGCTGCTGCTCAATGGAATATAAGTACAATGCTGCTGCTCCATGGAATATAAGTACAATGCTGCTGCTCGATGGAATATAAGCACAATGCTGCTGCTCAATGGAATATAAGCACAATGCTGCTGCTCCATGGAATATAAGTACAATGCTGCTGCTCCATGGAATATAAGCACAGTGCTGCTGCTCCATGGAATATAAGTACAATGCTGCTGCTCCATGGAATATAAGTACAATGCTGCTGCTCGATGGAATATAAGCACAATGCTGCTGCTCGATGGAATATAAGCACAATGCTGCTGCTCCATGGAATATAAGTACAATGCTGCTGCTCGATGGAATATAAGCACAGTGCTGCTGCTCGATGGAATATAAGCACAATGCTGCTGCTCCATGGAATATAAGCACAATGCTGCTGCTCAATGGAATATAAGCACAATGCTGCTGCTCGATGGAATATAAGCACAATGCTGCTGCTCAATGGAATATAAGCACAATGCTGCTGCTCCATGGAATATAAGTACAATGCTGCTGCTCCATGGAATATAAGCACAATGCTGCTGCTCGATGGAATATAAGCACAGTGCTGCTGCTCGATGGAATATAAGCACAATGCTGCTGCTCGATGGAATATAAGCACAATGCTGCTGCTCGATGGAATATAAGTACAGTGCTGCTGCTCGATGGAATATAAGTACAGTGCTGTTGCTCCATGGAATATAAGCACAATGCTGCTGCTCGATGGAATATAAGCACAGTGCTGCTGCTCGATGGAATATAAGTACAATGCTGCTGCTCGATGGAATATAAGCACAATGCTGCTGCTCCATGGAATATAAGCACAATGCTGCTGCTCGATGGAATATAAGTACAATGCTGCTGCTCGATGGAATATAAGCACAGTGCTGCTGCTCGATGGAATATAAGTACAGTGCTGCTGCTCGATGGAATATAAGCACAATGCTGCTGCTCGATGGAATATAAGCACAGTGCTGCTGCTCGATGGAATATAAGTACAGTGCTGCTGCTCCATGGAATATAAGCACAATGCTGCTGCTCGATGGAATATAAGTACAGTGCTGCTGCTCGATGGAATATAAGCACAATGCTGCTGCTCCATGGAATATAAGCACAGTGCTGCTGCTCCATGGAATATAAGCACAATGATGCTGCTCGATGGAATATAAGTACAATGCTGCTGCTCGATGGAATATAAGTACAGTGCTGCTGCTCGATGGAATATAAGTACAATGCTGCTGCTCAATGGAATATAAGCACAGTGCTGCTGCTCGATGGAATATAAGTACAGTGCTGCTGCTCGATGGAATATAAGCACAGTGCTGCTGCTCCATGGAATATAAGCACAATGCTGCTGCTCGATGGAATATAAGCACAATGCTGCTGCTCGATGGAATATAAGTACAGTGCTGCTGCTCGATGGAATATAAGCACAATGCTGCTGCTCGATGGAATATAAGTACAGTGCTGCTGCTCGATGGAATATAAGTACAGTGCTGCTGCTCCATGGAATATAAGCACAATGCTGCTGCTCGATGGAATATAAACACAGTGCTGCTGCTCGATGGAATATAAGCACAATGCTGCTGCTCAATGGAATATAAGCACAATGCTGCTGCTCCATGGAATATAAGTACAGTGCTGCTGCTCGATGGAATATAAGCACAGTGCTGCTGCTCGATGGAATATAAGTACAGTGCTGCTGCTCGATGGAATATAAGCACAGTGCTGCTGCTCCATGGAATATAAGCACAATGCTGCTGCTCGATGGAATATAAGCACAATGCTGCTGCTCCATGGAATATAAGTACAGTGCTGCTGCTCGATGGAATATAAGCACAGTGCTGCTGCTCGATGGAATATAAGCACAGTGCTGCTGCTGCTCGATGGAATATAAGTACAGTGCTGCTGCTCGATGGAATATAAGCACAATGCTGCTGCTCGATGGAATATAAGTACAGTGCTGCTGCTCGATGGAATATAAGTACAGTGCTGCTGCTCCATGGAATATAAGCACAATGCTGCTGCTCGATGGAATATAAGCACAGTGCTGCTGCTCGATGGAATATAAGCACAATGCTGCTGCTCAATGGAATATAAGCACAATGCTGCTGCTCCATGGAATATAAGTACAGTGCTGCTGCTCGATGGAATATAAGCACAGTGCTGCTGCTCGATGGAATATAAGTACAGTGCTGCTGCTCCATGGAATATAAGTACAGTCCTGCTGCTTGATGGAATATAAGCACAGTGCTGCTGCTCGATGGAATATAAGCACAATGCTGCTGCTCGATGGAATATAAGCACAGTGCTGCTGCTCGATGGAATATAAGCACAGTGCTGCTGCTCGATGGAATATAAGCACAGTGCTGCTGCTCGATGGAATATAAGTACAGTGCTGCTGCTCCATGGAATATAAGTACAGTCCTGCTGCTTGATGGAATATAAGCACAGTGCTGCTGCTCGATGGAATATAAGCACAATGCTGCTGCTCGATGGAATATAAGCACAGTGCTGCTGCTCGATGGAATATAAGTACAGTGCTGCTGCTCGATGGAATATAAGCACAGTGCTGCTGCTCGATGGAATATAAGTACAGTGCTGCTGCTCGATGGAATATAAGCACAATGCTGCTGCTCGATGGAATATAAGCACAGTGCTGCTGCTCAATGGAATATAAGTACAGTGCTGCTGCTCGATGGAATATAAGCACAGTGCTGCTGCTCGATGGAATATAAGTACAGTCCTGCTGCTTGATGGAATATAAGCACAATGCTGCTGCTCCATGGAATATAAGTACAGTGCTGCTGCTCGATGGAATATAAGCACAGTGCTGCTGCTCGATGGAATATAAGTACAGTGCTGCTGCTCGATGGAATATAAGTACAATGCTGCTGCTCGATGGAATATAAGCACAGTGCTGCTGCTCGATGGAATATAAGCACAATGCTGCTGCTCAATGGAATATAAGCACAATGCTGCTGCTCCATGGAATATAAGTACAATGCTGCTGCTCGATGGAATATAAGCACAGTGCTGCTGCTCGATGGAATATAAGTACAGTGCTGCTGCTCGATGGAATATAAGCACAGTGCTGCTGCTCGATGGAATATAAGCACAATGCTGCTGCTCGATGAAATATAAGCACAATGCTGCTGCTCGATGAAATATAAGCACAATGCTGCTGCTCCATGGAATATAAGTACAATGCTGCTGCTCCATGGAATATAAGTACAATGCTGCTGCTCGATGGAATATAAGCACAATGCTGCTGCTCGATGGAATATAAGCACAATGCTGCTGCTCGATGAAATATAAGCACAATGCTGCTGCTCCATGGAATATAAGCACAATGCTGCTGCTCGATGGAATATAAGTACAATGCTGCTGCTCCATGGAATATAAGTACAATGCTGCTGCTCGATGGAATATAAGCACAATGCTGCTGCTCCATGGAATATAAGTACAATGCTGCTGCTCCATGGAATATAAGTACAATGCTGCTGCTCGATGGAATATAAGCACAATGCTGCTGCTCGATGGAATATAAGCACAATGCTGCTGCTCGATGAAATATAAGCACAATGCTGCTGCTCCATGGAATATAAGCACAATGCTGCTGCTCGATGGAATATAAGCACAGTGCTGCTGCTCGATGGAATATAAGCACAATGCTGCTGCTCGATGGAATATAAGCACAATGCTGCTGCTCGATGAAATATAAGTACAGTGCTGCTGCTCGATGGAATATAAGCACAGTGCTGCTGCTCGATGGAATATAAGTACAATGCTGCTGCTCCATGGAATATAAGTACAATGCTGCTGCTCGATGGAATATAAGCACAGTGCTGCTGCTCGATGGAATATAAGCACAATGCTGCTGCTCGATGGAATATAAGCACAATGCTGCTGCTCGATGAAATATAAGCACAATGCTGCTGCTCCATGGAATATAAGCACAATACTGCTGCTCGATGGAATATAAGTACAATGCTGCTGCTCGATGGAATATAAGCACAATGCTGCTGCTCGATGAAATATAAGCACAATGCTGCTGCTCAATGGAATATAAGCACAATGCAGCTGCTCGATGGAATATAAGCACAGTGCTGCTGCTCGATGGAATATAAGCACAATGCTGCTGCTCCATGGAATATAAGCACAATGCTGCTGCTCGATGGAATATAAGCACAGTGCTGCTGCTAGATGGAATATAAGTACAATGCTGCTGCTCGATGGAATATAAGCACAATGCTGCTGCTCCATGGAATATAAGCACAATGCTGCTGCTCGATGGAATATAAGCACAGTGCTGCTGCTCGATGGAATATAAGCACAATGCTGCTGCTCCATGGAATATAAGCACAATGCTGCTGCTCGATGGAATATAAGCACAGTGCTGCTGCTCGATGGAATATAAGCACAATGCTGCTGCTCCATGGAATATAAGTACAGTGCTGCTGCTCGATGGAATATAAGTACAATGCTGCTGCTCCATGGAATATAAGTACAATGCTGCTGCTCGATGGAATATAAGCACAATGCTGCTGCTCCATGGAATATAAGCACAGTGCTGCTGCTAGATGGAATATAAGTACAATGCTGCTGCTCGATGGAATATAAGCACAATGCTGCTGCTCCATGGAATATAAGTACAGTGCTGCTGCTCGATGGAATATAAGTACAGTGCTGCTGCTCGATGGAATATAAGCACAATGCTGCTGTTAGATGGAATATAAGCACAATGCTGCTGCTCAATGGAATATAAGCACAATGCAGCTGCTCGATGGAATATAAGCACAATGCTGCTGCTCCATGGAATATAAGCACAATGCTGCTGCTCGATGAAATATAAGCACAATGCTGCTGCTCCATGGAATATAAGCACAATGCTGCTGCTCGATGGAATATAAGTACAGTGCTGCTGCTCGATGGAATATAAGCACAATGCTGCTGCTCAATGGAATATAAGCACAATGCAGCTGCTCGATGGAATATAAGCACAGTGCTGCTGCTCCATGGAATATAAGCACAATGCTGCTGCTCGATGGAATATAAGCACAGTGCTGCTGCTAGATGGAATATAAGTACAATGCTGCTGCTCGATGGAATATAAGCACAATGCTGCTGCTCCATGGAATATAAGCACAATGCTGCTGCTCGATGAAATATAAGTACAGTGCTGCTGCTCGATGGAATATAAGCACAATGCTGCTGCTCAATGGAATATAAGCACAATGCAGCTGCTCGATGGAATATAAGCACAGTGCTGCTGCTCCATGGAATATAAGCACAATGCTGCTGCTCGATGGAATATAAGCACAGTGCTGCTGCTAGATGGAATATAAGTACAATGCTGCTGCTCGATGGAATATAAGCACAATGCTGCTGCTCGATGGAATATAAGCACAATGCTGCTGCTCGATGGAATATAAGCACAATGCTGCTGCTCCATGGAATATAAGCACAATGCTGCTGCTCGATGGAATATAAGCACAATGCTGCTGCTCCATGGAATATAAGTACAGTGCTGCTGCTCGATGGAATATAAGTACAGTGCTGCTGCTCGATGGAATATAAGCACAATGCTGCTGCTCAATGGAATATAAGCACAATGCAGCAGCTCGATGGAATATAAGCACAGTGCTGCTGCTCGATGGAATATAAGCACAATGCTGCTGCTCCATGGAATATAAGCACAATGCTGCTGCTCGATGGAATATAAGCACAGTGCTGCTGCTAGATGGAATATAAGTACAATGCTGCTGCTCGATGGAATATAAGCACAATGCTGCTGCTCGATGGAATATAAGCACAGTGCTGCTGCTAGATGGAATATAAGTACAATGCTGCTGCTCGATGGAATATAAGCACAGTGCTGCTGCTCAATGGAATATAAGCACAATGCTGCTGCTCCATGGAATATAAGCACAATGCTGCTGCTCGATGGAATATAAGCACAGTGCTGCTGCTAGATGGAATATAAGTACAATGCTGCTGCTCCATGGAATATAAGCACAATGCTGCTGCTCCATGGAATATAAGCACAATGCTGCTGCTCGATGGAATATAAGCACAGTGCTGCTGCTCGATGGAATATAAGCACAATGCTGCTGCTCCATGGAATATAAGTACAGTGCTGCTGCTCGATGGAATATAAGCACAGTGCTGCTGGTCGATGGAATATAAGCACAATGCTGCTGGTCGATGGAATATAAGCACAGTGCTGCTGCTCGATGGAATATAAGCACAATGCTGCTGGTCGATGGAATATAAGCACAGTGCTGCTGCTCCATGGAAAATAAGTACAGTGCTGCTGCTCGATGGAATATAAGCACAATGCTGCTGCTCGATGGAATATAAGTACAATGCTGCTGCTCGATGGAATATAAGCACAGTGCTGCTGCTCCATGGAATATAAGTACAATGCTGCTGCTCGATGGAATATAAGTACAATGCTGCTGCTCCATGGAATATAAGTACAGTGCTGCTGCTCAATGGAATATAAGCACAATGCTGCTGCTCGATGGAATATAAGCACAATGCTGCTGCTCAATGGAATATAAGCACAGTGCTGCTGCTCGATGGAATATAAGTACAGTGCTGCTGCTCCATGGAATATAAGCACAATGCTGCTGCTCGATGGAATATAAATACAGTGCTGCTGCTCGATGGAATATAAGTACAATGCTGCTGCTCGATGGAATATAAGCACAATGCTGCTGCTCCATGGAATATAAGCACAATGCTGCTGCTCCATGGAATATAAGCACAATGCTGCTGCTCCATGGAATATAAGCACAATGCTGCTGCTCGATGGAATATAAGCACAGTGCTGCTGCTCCATGGAATATAAGTACAATGCAGCTGCTCGATGGAATATAAGCACAGTGCTGCTGCTCCATGGAATATAAGTACAATGCAGCTGCTCCATGGAATATAAGCACAGTGCTGCTGCTCGATGGAATATAAGTACAATGCTGCTGCTCGATGGAATATAAGTACAATGCTGCTGCTCGATGGAATATAAGTATAATGCTGCTGCTCCATGGAATATAAGCACAGTGCTGCTGCTTGATGGAATATAAGCACAATGCTGCTGCTCGATGGAATATAAGCACAATGCTGCTGCTCGATGGAATATAAGCACAGTGCTGCTGCTCGATGGAATATAAGCACAATGCTGCTGCTCGATGGAATATAAGTACAGTGCTGCTGCTCGATGGAATATAAGCACAATGCTGCTGCTCCATGGAATATAAGCACAATGCTGCTGCTCCATGGAATATAAGCACAATGCTGCTGCTCCATGGAATATAAGCACAATGCTGCTGCTCGATGGAATATAAGCACAGTGCTGCTGCTCCATGGAATATAAGTACAATGCAGCTGCTCGATGGAATATAAGCACAGTGCTGCTGCTCCATGGAATATAAGTACAATGCTGCTGCTCCATGGAATATAAGCACAGTGCTGCTGCTCGATGGAATATAAGTACAATGCTGCTGCTCGATGGAATATAAGTACAATGCTGCTGCTCGATGGAATATAAGTATAATGCTGCTGCTCCATGGAATATAAGTACAATGCTGCTGCTCGATGGAATATAAGCACAATGCTGCTGCTCGATGGAATATAAGCACAATGCTGCTGCTCGATGGAATATAAGCACAGTGCTGCTGCTCGATGGAATATAAGCACAGTGCTGCTGCTCGATGGAATATAAGCACAATGCTGCTGCTCAATGGAATATAAGCACAATGCTGCTGCTCGATGGAATATAAGTACAATGCTGCTGCTCGATGGAATATAAGTACAATGCTGCTGGTCGATGGAATATAAGTACAATGCTGCTGCTCCATGGAATATAAGCACAATGCTGCTGCTCGATGGAATATAAGCACAGTGCTGCTGCTCGATGGAATATAAGCACAGTGCTGCTGCTCGATGGAATATAAGCACAATGCTGCTGCTCAATGGAATATAAGCACAATGCTGCTGCTCGATGGAATATAAGTACAATGCTGCTGCTCGATGGAATATAAGCACAGTGCTGCTGGTCGATGGAATATAAGTACAATGCTGCTGCTCCATGGAATATAAGTACAATGCTGCTGCTCGATGGAATATAAGCACAGTGCTGCTGCTCGATGGAATATAAGCACAATGCTGCTGCTCGATGGAATATAAGCACAGTGCTGCTGCTCCATGGAATATAAGCACAATGCTGCTGCTCGATGGAATATAAGTACAATGCTGCTGCTCCATGGAATATAAGTACAATGCTGCTGCTCGATGGAATATAAGCACAGTGCTGCTGCTCGATGGAATATAAGCACAATGCTGCTGCTCGATGGAATATAAGCACAATGCTGCTGCTCGATGGAATATAAGTACAGTGCTGCTGCTCCATGGAATATAAGCACAATGCTGCTGCTCGATGGAATATAAGCACAATGCTGCTGCTCGATGGAATATAAGCACAGTGCTGCTGCTCGATGGAATATAAGCACAATGCTGCTGCTCGATGGAATATAAGTACAATGCTGCTGCTCGATGGAATATAAGCACAATGCTGCTGCTCGATGGAATATAAGCACAGTGCTGCTGCTCCATGGAATATAAGCACAATGCTGCTGCTCCATGGAATATAAGTACAATGCTGCTGCTCGATGGAATATAAGCACAATGCTGCTGCTCGATGGAATATAAGCACAATGCTGCTGCTCGATGGAATATAAGCACAATGCTGCTGCTCGATGGAATATAAGCACAGTGCTGCTGCTCGATGGAATATAAGCACAGTGCTGCTGCTCGATGGAATATAAGCACAATGCTGCTGCTCGATGGAATATAAGCACAGTGCTGCTGCTCCATGGAATATAAGTACAGTGCTGCTGCTCCATGGAATATAAGCACAATGCTGCTGCTCGATGGAATATAAGCACAGTGCTGCTGCTCGATGGAATATAAGCACAATGCTGCTGCTCGATGGAATATAAGTACAATGCTGCTGCTCGATGGAATATAAGCACAGTGCTGCTGCTCGATGGAATATAAGCACAATGCTGCTGCTCGATGGAATATAAGTACAATGCTGCTGCTCGATGGAATATAAGTACAATGCTGCTGCTCCATGGAATATAAGCACAATGCTGCTGCTCCATGGAATATAAGCACAATGCTGCTGCTCGATGGAATATAAGCACAGTGCTGCTGCTCGATGGAATATAAGCACAATGCTGCTGCTCGATGGAATATAAGTACAATGCTGCTGCTCGATGGAATATAAGCACAGTGCTGCTGCTCGATGGAATATAAGCACAATGCTGCTGCTCGATGGAATATAAGCACAATGCTGCTGCTCGATGGAATATAAGCACAATGCTGCTGCTCGATGGAATATAAGCACAATGCTGCTGCTCGATGGAATATAAGCACAGTGCTGCTGCTCCATGGAATATAAGCACAATGCTGCTGCTCGATGGAATATAAGTACAGTGCTGCTGCTCCATGGAATATAAGTACAATGCTGCTGTTCGATGGAATATAAGCACAGTGCTGCTGCTCGATGGAATATAAGCACAATGCTGCTGCTCGATGGAATATAAGCACAATGCTGCTGCTCCATGGAATATAAGCACAATGCTGCTGCTCGATGGAATATAAGTACAATGCTGCTGCTCGATGGAATATAAGCACAATGCTGCTGCTCGATGGAATATAAGCACAGTGCTGCTGCTCGATGGAATATAAGCACAATGCTGCTGCTCGATGGAATATAAGTACAATGCTGCTGCTCGATGGAATATAAGCACAATGCTGCTGCTCGATGGAATATAAGCACAGTGCTGCTGCTCCATGGAATATAAGTACAATGCTGCTGCTCAATGGAATATAAGCACAATGCTGCTGCTCGATGGAATATAAGCACAGTGCTGCTGCTCAATGGAATATAAGCACAATGCTGCTGCTCGATGGAATATAAGCACAGTGCTGCTGCTCGATGGAATATAAGCACAATGCTGCTGCTCCATGGAATATAAGCACAATGCTGCTGCTCGATGGAATATAAGCACAGTGCTGCTGTTAGATGGAATATAAGTACAGTGCTGCTGCTCCATGGAATATAAGCACAATGCTGCTGCTCGATGGAATATAAGCACAGTGCTGCTGCTCCATGGAATATAAGTACAATGCTGCTGCTCCATGGAATATAAGCACAATGCTGCTGCTCGATGGAATATAAGCACAGTGCTGCTGCTCCATGGAATATAAGTACAGTGCTGCTGCTCCATGGAATATAAGTACAATGCTGCTGCTCGATGGAATATAAGCACAGTGCTGCTGCTCCATGGAATATAAGTACAGTGCTGCTGCTCGATGGAATATAAGCACAATGCTGCTGCTCGATGGAATATAAGCACAGTGCTGCTGCTCCATGGAATATAAGCACAGTGCTGCTGCTCGATGGAATATAAGCACAATGCTGCTGCTCCATGGAATATAAGTACAGTGCTGCTGCTCGATGGAATATAAGTACAATGCTGCTGCTCGATGGAATATAAGCACAATGCTGCTGCTCCATGGAATATAAGTACAATGCTGCTGCTCGATGGAATATAAGCACAGTGCTGCTGCTCCATGGAATATAAGCACAATGCTGCTGCTCCATGGAATATAAGTACAATGCTGCTGCTCGATGGAATATAAGCACAGTGCTGCTGCTCCATGGAATATAAGCACAATGCTGCTGCTCCATGGAATATAAGTACAATGCTGCTGCTCCATGGAATATAAGCACAGTGCTGCTGCCCGATGGAATATAAGCACAGTGCTGCTGCTCGATGAAATATAAGCACAGTGCTGCTGCTCGATGGAATATAAGCACAGTGCTGCTGCTCGATGGAATATAAGTACAATGCTGCTGCTCGATGGAATATAAGCACAATGCTGCTGCTCCATGGAATATAAGTACAATGCTGCTGCTCGATGGAATATAAGCACAGTGCTGCTGCTCGATGGAATATAAGTACAATGCTGCTGCTCCATGGAATATAAGTACAATGCTGCTGCTCGATGGAATATAAGCAGAGTGCTGCTGCTCGATGGAATATAAGCACAATGCTGCTGCTCCATGGAATATAAGCACAATGCTGCTGCTCCATGGAATATAAGCACAATGCTGCTGCTCCATGGAATATAAGCACAGTGCTGCTGCTCCATGGAATATAAGTATAATGCTGCTGCTCGATGGAATATAAGCACAATGCTGCTCCATGGAATATAAGCACAATGCTGCTGCTCGATGGAATATAAGCACAATGCTGCTGCTCGATGGAATATAAGCACAATGCTGCTGCTCAATGGAATATAAGCACAATGCTGCTGCTCCATGGAATATAAGTACAGTGCTGCTGCTCGATGGAATATAAGCACAGTGCTGCTGCTCCATGGAATATAAGCACAGTGCTGCTGCTCCATGGAATATAAGCACAATGCTGCTGCTCCATGGAATATAAGCACAGTGCTGCTGCTCCATGGAATATAAGCACAGTGCTGCTGCTCGATGGAATATAAGCACAGTGCTGCTGCTCAATGGAATATAAGCACAATGCTGCTGCTCAATGGAATATAAGCACAATGCTGCTGCTCCATGGAATATAAGCACAGTGCTGCTGCTCCATGGAATATAAGCACAGTGCTGCTGCTCAATGGAATATAAGCACAATGCTGCTGCTCAATGGAATATAAGCACAATGCTGCTGCTCAATGGAATATAAGCACAATGCTGCTGCTCAATGGAATATAAGCACAATGCTGCTGCTCAATGGAATATAAGCACAATGCTGCTGCTCGATGGAATATAAGCACAATGCTGCTGCTCCATGGAATATAAGCACAGTGCTGCTGCTCGATGGAATATAAGCACAGTGCTGCTGCTCGATGGAATATAAGTACAATGCTGCTGCTCGATGGAATATAAGTACAATGCTGCTGCTCCATGGAATATAAGTACAGTGCTGCTGCTCGATGGAATATAAGTACAATGCTGCTGCTCGATGGAATATAAGTACAATGCTGCTGCTCCATGGAATATAAGCACAATTCTGCTGCTCGATGGAATATAAGCACAATGCTGCTGCTCCATGGAATATAAGCACAATGCTGCTGCTCGATGGAATATAAGCACAATGCTGCTGCTCGATGGAATATAAGCACAGTGCTGCTGCTCGATGGAATATAAGCACAGTGCTGCTGCTCCATGGAATATAAGTATAATGCTGCTGCTCGATGGAATATAAGCACAGTGCTGCTGCTCCATGGAATATAAGTATAATGCTGCTGCTCCATGGAATATAAGCACAATGCTGCTGCTCTATGGAATATAAGCACAATGCTGCTGCTCGATGGAATATAAGTACAATGCTGCTGCTCGATGGAATATAAGCACAGTGCTGCTGCTCCATGGAATATAAGTATAATGCTGCTGCTCCATGGAATATAAGCACAATGCTGCTGCTCTATGGAATATAAGCACAGTGCTGCTGCTCGATGGAATATAAGCACAATGCTGCTGCTCCATGGAATATAAGCACAATGCTGCTGCTCCATGGAATATAAGCACAATGCTGCTGCTCCATGGAATATAAGCACAGTGCTGCTGCTCGATGGAATATAAGCACAATGCTGCTGCTCCATGGAATATAAGCACAGTGCTGCTGCTCCATGGAATATAAGTACAGTGCTGCTGCTCCATGGAATATAAGTATAATGCTGCTGCTCCATGGAATATAAGCACAGTGCTGCTGCTCGATGGAATATAAGCACAATGCTGCTGCTCCATGGAATATAAGCACAATGCTGCTGCTCGATGGAATATAAGCACAATGCTGCTGCTCAATGGAATATAAGTGCAATGCTGCTGCTCCATGGAATATAAGTACAATGCTGCTGCTCGATGGAATATAAGCACAATGCTGCTGCTCGATGGAATATAAGCACAATGCTGCTGCTCCATGGAATATAAGCACAGTGCTGCTGCTCCATGGAATATAAGTACAGTGCTGCTGCTCCATGGAATATAAGCACAATGCTGCTGCTCGATGGAATATAAGCACAATGCTGCTGCTCAATGGAATATAAGTGCAATGCTGCTGCTCCATGGAATATAAGTACAATGCTGCTGCTCGATGGAATATAAGCACAATGCTGCTGCTCAATGGAATATAAGTGCAATGCTGCTGCTCGATGGAATATAAGCACAATGCTGCTGCTCAATGGAATATAAGTGCAATGCTGCTGCTCCATGGAATATAAGTACAATGCTGCTGCTCGATGGAATATAAGCACAATGCTGCTGCTCGATGGAATATAAGCACAATGCTGCTGCTCGATGGAATATAAGCACAATGCTGCTGCTCCATGGAATATAAGCACAGTGCTGCTGCTCCATGGAATATAAGCACAGTGCTGCTGCTCCATGGAATATAAGCACAGTGCTGCTGCTCCATGGAATATAAGCACAATGCTGCTGCTCCATGGAATATAAGCACAGTGCTGCTGCTCCATGGAATATAAGCACAGTGCTGCTGCTCCATGGAATATAAGCACAGTGCTGCTGCTCGATGGAATATAAGTACAATGCTGCTGCTCGATGGAATATAAGTACAATGCTGCTGCTCGATGGAATATAAGCACAATGCTGCTGCTCCATGGAATATAAGCACAATGCTGCTGCTCCATGGAATATACGCACAATGCTGCTGCTCGATGGAATATAAGCACAATGCTGCTGCTCCATGGAATATAAGTACAGTGCTGCTGCTCCATGGAATATAAGTACAATGCTGCTGCTCGATGGAATATAAGCACAATGCTGCTGCTCGATGGAATATAAGCACAGTGCTGCTGCTCGATGGAATATAAGCACAATGCTGCTGCTCCATGGAATATAAGCACAATGCTGCTGCTCCATGGAATATAAGCACAATGCTGCTGCTCGATGGAATATAAGCACAGTGCTGCTGCTCGATGGAATATAAGCACAGTGCTGCTGCTCGATGGAATATAAGCACAGTGCTGCTGCTCGATGGAATATAAGCACAATGCTGCTGCTCCATGGAATATAAGCACAATGCTGCTGCTCCATGGAATATACGCACAATGCTGCTGCTCGATGGAATATAAGCACAATGCTGCTGCTCCATGGAATATAAGTACAGTGCTGCTGCTCAATGGAATATAAGCACAATGCTGCTGCTCCATGGAATATAAGCACAGTGCTGCTGCTCGATGGAATATAAGCACAGTGCTGCTGCTCCATGGAATATAAGCACAATGCTGCTGCTCAATGGAATATAAGCACAATGCTGCTGCTCCATGGAATATAAGCACAGTGCTGCTGCTCGATGGAATATAAGCACAGTGCTGCTGCTCAATGGAATATAAGTACAATGCTGCTGCTCCATGGAATATAAGTACAGTGCTGCTGCTCAATGGAATATAAGCACAATGCTGCTGCTCCATGGAATATAAGCACAGTGCTGCTGCTCGATGGAATATAAGCACAATGCTGCTGCTCGATGGAATATAAGTACAATGCTGCTGCTCCATGGAATATAAGTACAGTGCTGCTGCTCAAAGGAATATAAGCACAATGCTGCTGCTCCATGGAATATAAGCACAGTGCTGCTGCTCGATGGAATATAAGCACAGTGCTGCTGCTCAATGGAATATAAGCACAATGCTGCTGCTCGATGGAATATAAGTACAATGCTGCTGCTCGATGGAATATAAGCACAGTGCTGCTGCTCCATGGAATATAAGTACAATGCTGCTGCTCCATGGAATATAAGTACAGTGCTGCTGCTCAATGGAATATAAGCACAGTGCTGCTGCTCCATGGAATATAAGCACAATGCTGCTGCTCCATGGAATATAAGTACAATGCTGCTGCTCCATGGAATATAAGTACAATGCTGCTGCTCGATGGAATATAAGCACAGTGCTGCTGCTCCATGGAATATAAGTACAGTGCTGCTGCTCAATGGAATATAAGCACAATGCTGCTGCTCGATGGAATATAAGTACAATGCTGCTGCTCGATGGAATATAAGCACAGTGCTGCTGCTCGATGGAATATAAGCACAATGCTGCTGCTCCATGGAATATAAGTACAATGCTGCTGCTCGATGGAATATAAGTACAATGCTGCTGCTCGATGGAATATAAGCACAGTGCTGCTGCTCGATGGAATATAAGCACAGTGCTGCTGCTCGATGGAATATAAGCACAATGCTGCTGCTCCATGGAATATAAGCACAATGCTGCTGCTCGATGGAATATAAGTACAATGCTGCTGCTCGATGGAATATAAGCACAGTGCTGCTGCTCAATGGAATATAAGCACAATGCTGCTGCTCCATGGAATATAAGTACAATGCTGCTGCTCGATGGAATATAAGCACAATGCTGCTGCTCCATGGAATATAAGCACAGTGCTGCTGCTCAATGGAATATAAGCACAATGCTGCTGCTCGATGGAATATAAGTACAATGCTGCTGCTCGATGGAATATAAGCACAGTGCTGCTGCTCGATGGAATATAAGCACAATGCTGCTGCTCCATGGAATATAAGCACAGTGCTGCTGCTCGATGGAATATAAGCACAATGCTGCTGCTCCATGGAATATAAGTACAGTGCTGCTGCTCGATGGAATATAAGCACAGTGCTGCTGCTCCATGGAATATAAGTACAGTGCTGCTGCTCGATGGAATATAAGCACAATGCTGCTGCTCGATGGAATATACGCACAATGCTGCTGCTCGATGGAATATAAGCACAATGCTGCTGCTCCATGGAATATAAGTACAGTGCTGCTGCTCGATGGAATATAAGCACAATGCTGCTGCTCGATGGAATATAAGTACAATGCTGCTGCTCGATGGAATATAAGCACAGTGCTGCTGCTCGATGGAATATAAGCACAGTGCTGCTGCTCCATGGAATATAAGTACAGTGCTGCTGCTCAATGGAATATAAGCACAATGCTGCTGCTCCATGGAATATAAGCACAATGCTGCTGCTCCATGGAATATAAGTACAATGCTGCTGCTCCATGGAATATAAGCACAATGCTGCTGCTCGATGGAATATAAGTACAATGCTGCTGCTCCATGGAATATAAGCACAATGCTGCTGCTCGATGGAATATAAGCACAATGCTGCTGCTCCATGGAATATAAGCACAATGCTGCTGCTCCATGGAATATAAGTACAATGCTGCTGCTCGATGGAATATAAGCACAATGCTGCTGCTCGATGGAATATAAGCACAATGCTGCTGCTCCATGGAATATAAGCACAATGCTGCTGCTCGATGGAATATAAGCACAATGCTGCTGCTCCATGGAATATAAGTACAGTGCTGCTGCTCAATGGAATATAAGCACAATGCTGCTGCTCCATGGAATATAAGCACAATGCTGCTGCTCCATGGAATATAAGTACAATGCTGCTGCTCCATGGAATATAAGCACAATGCTGCTGCTCGATGGAATATAAGTACAATGCTGCTGCTCGATGGAATATAAGCACAGTGCTGCTGCTCGATGGAATATAAGCACAGTGCTGCTGCTCCATGGAATATAAGTACAGTGCTGCTGCTCAATGGAATATAAGCACAATGCTGCTGCTCCATGGAATATAAGCACAATGCTGCTGCTCCATGGAATATAAGTACAATGCTGCTGCTCGATGGAATATAAGCACAATGCTGCTGCTCGATGGAATATAAGCACAATGCTGCTGCTCCATGGAATATAAGCACAATGCTGCTGCTCCATGGAATATAAGTACAATGCTGCTGCTCGATGGAATATAAGCACAATGCTGCTGCTCGATGGAATATAAGCACAATGCTGCTGCTCCATGGAATATAAGCACAATGCTGCTGCTCGATGGAATATAAGCACAATGCTGCTGCTCCATGGAATATAAGTACAGTGCTGCTGCTCAATGGAATATAAGCACAATGCTGCTGCTCCATGGAATATAAGCACAATGCTGCTGCTCCATGGAATATAAGTACAATGCTGCTGCTCCATGGAATATAAGTACAATGCTGCTGCTCGATGGAATATAAGTACAGTGCTGCTGCTCGATGGAATATAAGCACAATGCTGCTGCTCCATGGAATATAAGCACAATGCTGCTGCTCCATGGAATATAAGCACAATGCTGCTGCTCCATGGAATATAAGTACAATGCTGCTGCTCGATGGAATATAAGCACAGTGCTGCTGCTCGATGGAATATAAGCACAGTGCTGCTGCTCCATGGAATATAAGTACAATGCTGCTGCTCGATGGAATATAAGCACAATGCTGCTGCTCCATGGAATATAAGTACAATGCTGCTGCTCAATGGAATATAAGCACAATGCTGCTGCTCGATGGAATATAAGCACAATGCTGCTGCTCCATGGAATATAAGTACAGTGCTGCTGCTCAATGGAATATAAGCACAATGCTGCTGCTCGATGGAATATAAGCACAATGCTGCTGCTCCATGGAATATAAGTACAATGCTGCTGCTCAATGGAATATAAGCACAATGCTGCTGCTCAATGGAATATAAGCACAATGCTGCTGCTCCATGGAATATAAGTACAGTGCTGCTGCTCAATGGAATATAAGCACAATGCTGCTGCTCCATGGAATATAAGCACAATGCTGCTGCTCCATGGAATATAAGCACAATGCTGCTGCTCCATGGAATATAAGCACAGTGCTGCTGCTCCATGGAATATAAGTACAGTGCTGCTGCTCCATGGAATATAAGCACAGTGCTGCTGCTCCATGGAATATAAGCACAATGCTGCTGCTCCATGGAATATAAGCACAGTGCTGCTGCTCCATGGAATATAAGCACAGTGCTGCTGCTCCATGGAATATAAGTATAATGCTGCTGCTCCATGGAATATAAGCACAATGCTCCTGCTCCATGGAATATAAGCACAGTGCTGCTGCTCCATGGAATATAAGTACAGTGCTGCTGCTCCATGGAATATAAGCACAGTGCTGCTGCTCCATGGAATATAAGCACAATGCTGCTGCTCCATGGAATATAAGCACAGTGCTGCTGCTCCATGGAATATAAGCACAATGCTGCTGCTCCATGGAATATAAGTATAATGCTGCTGCTCCATGGAATATAAGTACAATGCTGCTGCTCGATGGAATATAAGCACAGTGCTGCTGCTCGATGGAATATAAGCACAGTTCTGCTGCTCGATGGAATATAAGTACAGTGCTGCTGCTCGATGGAATATAAGCACAGTGCTGCTGCTCCATGGAATATAAGCACAGTGCTGCTGCTCCATGGAATATAAGCACAATGCTGCTGCTCCATGGAATATAAGCACAATGCTGCTGTTAGATGGAATATAAGTACAGTGCTGCTGCTCGATGGAATATAAGCACAATGCTGCTGCTCCATGGAATATAAGCACAATGCTGCTGCTCCATGGAATATAAGCACAGTGCTGCTGTTAGATGGAATATAAGTACAGTGCTGCTGCTCGATGGAATATAAGCACAATGCTGCTGCTCCATGGAATATAAGCACAGTGCTGCTGCTCCATGGAATATAAGCACAATGCTGCTGCTCCATGGAATATAAGCACAATGCTGCTGCTCCATGGAATATAAGCACAGTGCTGCTGCTCCATGGAATATAAGCACAGTGCTGCTGCTCCATGGAATATAAGTACAATGCTGCTGCTCCATGGAATATAAGCACAGTGCTGCTGCTCTATGGAATATAAGCACAATGCTGCTGCTCCATGGAATATAAGTACAATGCTGCTGCTCCATGGAATATAAGCACAATGCTGCTGCTCCATGGAATATAAGCACAGTGCTGCTGCTCTATGGAATATAAGCACAATGCTGCTGCTCCATGGAATATAAGTACAATGCTGCTGCTCCATGGAATATAAGTACAATGCTGCTGCTCCATGGAATATAAGCACAATGCTGCTGCTCCATGGAATATAAGCACAGTGCTGCTGCTCCATGGAATATAAGTACAGTGCTGCTGCTCCATGGAATATAAGCACAATGCTGCTGCTCCATGGAATATAAGTACAATGCTGCTGCTCCATGGAATATAAGTACAATGCTGCTGCTCCATGGAATATAAGCACAATGCTGCTGCTCCATGGAATATAAGCACAGTGCTGCTGCTCCATGGAATATAAGTACAGTGCTGCTGCTCAATGGAATATAAGCACAATGCTGCTGCTCCATGGAATATAAGCACAGTGCTGCTGCTCCATGGAATATAAGCACAATGCTGCTGCTCCATGGAATATAAGCACAATGCTGCTGCTCCATGGAATATAAGCACAGTGCTGCTGCTCCATGGAATATAAGTACAATGCTGCTGCTCCATGGAATATAAGTACAATGCTGCTGCTCGATGGAATATAAGTACAATGCTGCTGCTCCATGGAATATAAGTACAATGCTGCTGCTCGATGGAATATAAGCACAGTGCTGCTGCTCAATGGAATATAAGCACAGTGCTGCTGCTCGATGGAATATAAGCACAGTGCTGCTGCTCGATGGAATATAAGCACAGTGCTGCTGCTCGATGGAATATAAGTACAATGCTGCTGCTCGATGGAATATAAGCACAATGCTGCTGCTCGATGGAATATAAGCACAGTGCTGCTGCTCCATGGAATATAAGCACAATGCTGCTGCTCGATGGAATATAAGCACAGTGCTGCTGCTCCATGGAATATAAGTACAGTGCTGCTGCTCGATGGAATATAAGCACAGTGCTGCTGCTCAATGGAATATAAGCACAATGCTGCTGCTCGATGGAATATAAGTACAATGCTGCTGCTCGATGGAATATAAGCACAGTGCTGCTGCTCGATGGAATATAAGCACAGTGCTGCTGCTCCATGGAATATAAGTACAGTGCTGCTGCTCGATGGAATATAAGCACAGTGCTGCTGCTCAATGGAATATAAGCACAATGCTGCTGCTCGATGGAATATAAGTACAATGCTGCTGCTCGATGGAATATAAGCACAGTGCTGCTGCTCGATGGAATATAAGCACAGTGCTGCTGCTCCATGGAATATAAGTACAGTGCTGCTGCTCAATGGAATATAAGCACAATGCTGCTGCTCGATGGAATATAAGCACAATGCTGCTGCTCCATGGAATATAAGTACAGTGCTGCTGCTCAATGGAATATAAGCACAATGCTGCTGCTCCATGGAATATAAGCACAATGCTGCTGTTAGATGGAATATAAGTACAGTGCTGCTGCTCGATGGAATATAAGCACAATGCTGCTGCTCCATGGAATATAAGCACAATGCTGCTGCTCCATGGAATATAAGCACAGTGCTGCTGTTAGATGGAATATAAGTACAGTGCTGCTGCTCGATGGAATATAAGCACAATGCTGCTGCTCCATGGAATATAAGTACAATGCTGCTGCTCCATGGAATATAAGCACAATGCTGCTGCTCCATGGAATATAAGCACAATGCTGCTGCTCCATGGAATATAAGCACAGTGCTGCTGCTCCATGGAATATAAGTACAATGCTGCTGCTCCATGGAATATAAGCACAGTGCTGCTGCTCTATGGAATATAAGCACAATGCTGCTGCTCCATGGAATATAAGTACAATGCTGCTGCTCCATGGAATATAAGCACAATGCTGCTGCTCCATGGAATATAAGCACAGTGCTGCTGCTCTATGGAATATAAGCACAATGCTGCTGCTCCATGGAATATAAGTACAATGCTGCTGCTCCATGGAATATAAGTACAATGCTGCTGCTCCATGGAATATAAGCACAATGCTGCTGCTCCATGGAATATAAGCACAGTGCTGCTGCTCCATGGAATATAAGTACAGTGCTGCTGCTCCATGGAATATAAGCACAATGCTGCTGCTCCATGGAATATAAGTACAATGCTGCTGCTCCATGGAATATAAGTACAATGCTGCTGCTCCATGGAATATAAGCACAATGCTGCTGCTCCATGGAATATAAGCACAGTGCTGCTGCTCCATGGAATATAAGTACAGTGCTGCTGCTCAATGGAATATAAGCACAATGCTGCTGCTCCATGGAATATAAGCACAATGCTGCTGCTCCATGGAATATAAGCACAATGCTGCTGCTCCATGGAATATAAGCACAATGCTGCTGCTCCATGGAATATAAGCACAGTGCTGCTGCTCCATGGAATATAAGCACAGTGCTGCTGCTCCATGGAATATAAGTACAATGCTGCTGCTCCATGGAATATAAGTACAATGCTGCTGCTCGATGGAATATAAGTACAATGCTGCTGCTCCATGGAATATAAGTACAATGCTGCTGCTCGATGGAATATAAGCACAGTGCTGCTGCTCAATGGAATATAAGCACAGTGCTGCTGCTCGATGGAATATAAGCACAGTGCTGCTGCTCGATGGAATATAAGCACAGTGCTGCTGCTCGATGGAATATAAGTACAATGCTGCTGCTCGATGGAATATAAGCACAATGCTGCTGCTCGATGGAATATAAGCACAGTGCTGCTGCTCCATGGAATATAAGCACAATGCTGCTGCTCGATGGAATATAAGCACAGTGCTGCTGCTCCATGGAATATAAGTACAATGCTGCTGCTTGATGGAATATAAGCACAATGCTGCTGCTCGATGGAATATAAGTACAGTGCTGCTGCTCCATGGAATATAAGCACAATGCTGCTGCTCCATGGAATATAAGCACAATGCTGCTGCTCCATGGAATATAAGCACAATGCTGCTGCTCGATGGAATATAAGCACAGTGCTGCTGTTAGATGGAATATAAGCACAGTGCTGCTGCTCGATGGAATATAAGTACAATGCTGCTGCTCCATGGAATATAAGCACAGTGCTGCTGCTCGATGGAATATAAGTACAATGCTGCTGCTCCATGGAATATAAGTACAATGCTGCTGCTCCATGGAATATAGGCACAGTGCTGCTGCTCCATGGAATATAAGCACAGTGCTGCTGCTCGATGGAATATAAGCACAGTGCTGCTGCTCCATGGAATATAAGTACAATGCTGCTGCTCGATGGAATATAAGCACAGTGCTGCTGCTCCATGGAATATAAGCACAGTGCTGCTGCTCCATGGAATATAAGCACAATGCTGCTGCTCCATGGAATATAAGTACAATGCTGCTGCTCCATGGAATATAAGTACAATGCTGCTGCTCGATGGAATATAAGCACAGTGCTGCTGCTCGATGGAATATAAGCACAGTGCTGCTGCTCGATGGAATATAAGTACAATGCTGCTGCTCCATGGAATAGAAGTACAGTGCTGCTGTTAGATGGAATATAAGTACAATGCTGCTGCTCCATGGAATATAAGTACAATGCTGCTGCTCGATGGAATATAAGTACAATGCTGCTGCTCGATGGAATATAAGCACAGTGCTGCTGCTCGATGGAATATAAGTACAATGCTGCTGCTCCATGGAATATAAGTACAATGCTGCTGCTCGATGGAATATAAGCACAGTGCTGCTGCTCGATGGAATATAAGCACAGTGCTGCTGCTCCATGGAATATAAGTACAGTGCTGCTGCTCGATGGAATATAAGTACAATGCTGCTGCTCCATGGAATATAAGTACAATGCTGCTGCTCGATGGAATATAAGCACAGTGCTGCTGCTCGATGGAATATAAGCACAATGCTGCTGCTCCATGGAATATAAGTACAGTGCTGCTGCTCGATGGAATATAAGCACAATGCTGCTGCTCGATGGAATATAAGCACAGTGCTGCTGCTCCATGGAATATAAGCACAGTGCTGCTGCTCCATGGAATATAAGTACAATGCTGCTGCTCCATGGAATATAAGCACAATGCTGCTGCTCGATGGAATATAAGCACAGTGCTGCTGCTCGATGGAATATAAGCACAGTGCTGCTGCTCGATGGAATATAAGTACAATGCTGCTGCTCGATGGAATATAAGCACAATGCTGCTGCTCCATGGAATATAAGTACAATGCTGCTGCTCGATGGAATATAAGCACAGTGCTGCTGCTCGATGGAATATAAGCACAATGCTGCTGCTCGATGGAATATAAGTACAGTGCTGCTGCTCGATGGAATATAAGTACAATGCTGCTGCTCGATGGAATATAAGCACAATGCTGCTGCTCGATGGAATATAAGTACAGTGCTGCTGCTCGATGGAATATAAGTACAATGCTGCTGCTCGATGGAATATAAGTACAGTGCTGCTGCTCAATGGAATATAAGTACAGTGCTGCTGCTCGATGGAATATAAGCACAGTGCTGCTGTTAGATGGAATATAAGTACAATGCTGCTGCTCGATGGAATATAAGCACAGTGCTGCTGCTCGATGGAATATAAGTACAATGCTGCTGCTCCATGGAATATAAGTACAATGCTGCTGCTCGATGGAATATAAGCACAGTGCTGCTGCTCGATGGAATATAAGCACAGTGCTGCTGCTCCATGGAATATAAGTACAATGCTGCTGCTCAATGGAATATAAGCACAATGCTGCTGCTCGATGGAATATAAGTACAGTGCTGCTGCTCGATGGAATATAAGTACAGTGCTGCTGCTCGATGGAATATAAGCACAATGCTGCTGCTCGATGGACTATAAGTACAGTGCTGCTGCTCGATGGAATATAAGTACAGTGCTGCTGCTCGATGGAATATAAGTACAGTGCTGCTGCTCCATGGAATATAAGCACAATGCTGCTGCTCCATGGAATATAAGTACAATGCTGCTGCTCCATGGAATATAAGCACAATGCTGCTGCTCGATTGAATATAAGCACAATGCTGCTGCTCGCTGGAATATAAGTTCAGTCCTGCTGCTCGATGGAATATAAGCACAATGCTGCTGCTCCATGGAATATAAGCACAGTGCTGCTGCTCGATGGAATATAAGCACAATGCTGCTGCTCCATGGAATATAAGCACAATGCTGCTGCTCGATGGAATATAAGCACAATGCTGCTGCTCCATGGAATATAAGCACAGTGCTGCTGCTCAATGGAATATAAGTACAGTGCTGCTGCTCCATGGAATATAAGCACAATGCTGCTGCTCGATGGAATATAAGCACAATGCTGCTGCTCCATGGAATATAAGCACAGTGCTGCTGCTCGATGGAATATAAGCACAATGCTGCTGCTCGATGGAATATAAGCACAATGCTGCTGCTCCATGGAATATAAGCACAGTGCTGCTGCTCGATGGAATATAAGCACAATGCTGCTGCTCGATGGAATATAAGTTCAGTCCTGCTGCTCGATGGAATATAAGTACAATGCTGCTGTTAGATGGAATATAAGCACAATGCTGCTGCTCGATGGAATATAAGTTCAGTCCTGCTGCTCGATGGAATATAAGCACAATGCTGCTGTTAGATGGAATATAAGCACAATGCTGCTGCTCGATGGAATATAAGTTCAGTCCTGCTGCTCGATGGAATATAAGTACAATGCTGCTGCTCGATGGAATATAAGCACAATGCTGCTGCTCCATGGAATATAAGTACAATGCTGCTGCTCGATGGAATATAAGCACAATGCTGCTGCTCGATGGAATATAAGCACAGTGCTGCTGCTCCATGGAATATAAGCACAGTGCTGCTGCTCGATGGAATATAAGCACAATGCTGCTGCTCCATGGAATATAAGTACAGTGCTGCTGTTAGATGGAATATAAGTACAATGCTGCTCGATGGAATATAAGCACAATGCTGCTGTTAGATGGAATATAAGCACAATGCTGCTGCTCGATGGAATATAAGGTCAGTCCTGCTGCTCGATGGAATATAAGCACAATGCTGCTGCTCGATGGAATATAAGCACAGTGCTGCTGCTCCATGGAATATAAGTACAGTGCTGCTGCTCCATGGAATATAAGTACAATGCTGCTGCTCGATGGAATATAAGCACAGTGCTGCTGCTCCATGGAATATAAGCACAGTGCTGCTGCTCGATGGAATATAAGCACAATGCTGCTGCTCCATGGAATATAAGTACAGTGCTGCTGCTCCATGGAATATAAGTACAATGCTGCTGCTCAATGGAATATAAGTACAATGCTGCTGCTCGATGGAATATAAGCACAGTGCTGCTGCTCCATGGAATATAAGTACAATGCTGCTGCTCGATGGAATATAAGCACAGTGCTGCTGCTCGATGGAATATAAGCACAGTGCTGCTGCTCCATGGAATATAAGCACAGTGCTGCTGCTCGATGGAATATAAGCACAATGCTGCTGCTCCATGGAATATAAGTACAGTGCTGCTGCTCGATGGAATATAAGCACAGTGCTGCTGCTCCATGGAATATAAGTACAATGCTGCTGCTCAATGGAATATAAGCACAGTGCTGCTGCTCGATGGAATATAAGCACAGTGCTGCTGCTCCATGGAATATAAGCACAGTGCTGCTGCTCCATGGAATATAAGTAAAATGCTGCTGCTCAATGGAATATAAGCACAGTGCTGCTGCTCGATGGAATATAAGCACAATGCTGCTGCTCCATGGAATATAAGTACAGTGCTGCTGCTCGATGGAATATAAGCACAGTGCTGCTGCTCCATGGAATATAAGTACAGTGCTGCTGCTCCATGGAATATAAGTACAATGCTGCTGCTCGATGGAATATAAGCACAGTGCTGCTGCTCCATGGAATATAAGTACAATGCTGCTGCTCCATGGAATATAAGCACAATGCTGCTGCTCCATGGAATATAAGTACAGTGCTGCTGCTCGATGGAATATAAGCACAGTGCTGCTGCTCCATGGAATATAAGTACAATGCTGCTGCTCCATGGAATATAAGTACAATGCTGCTGCTCGATGGAATATAAGCACAGTGCTGCTGCTCCATGGAATATAAGCACAGTGCTGCTGCTCCATGGAATATAAGCACAATGCTGCTGCTCGATGGAATATAAGCACAATGCTGCTGCTCGATGGAATATAAGCACAGTGCTGCTGCTCGATGGAATATAAGTACAATGCTGCTGCTCCATGGAATATAAGCACAATGCTGCTGCTCCATGGAATATAAGCACAGTGCTGCTGCTCCATGGAATATAAGTACAATGCTGCTGCTCCATGGAATATAAGCACAATGCTGCTGCTCGATGGAATATAAGCACAGTGCTGCTGCTCGATGGAATATAAGCACAGTGCTGCTGCTCGATGGAATATAAGTACAATGCTGCTGCTCGATGGAATATAAGCACAATGCTGCTGCTCGATGGAATATAAGCACAATGCTGCTGCTCCATGGAATATAAGTACAATGCTGCTGCTCGATGGAATATAAGCACAGTGCTGCTGCTCGATGGAATATAAGCACAGTGCTGCTGCTCCATGGAATATAAGTACAGTGCTGCTGCTCGATGGAATATAAGCACAGTGCTGCTGCTCCATGGAATATAAGCACAATGCTGCTGCTCCATGGAATATAAGCACAGTGCTGCTGCTCCATGGAATATAAGCACAGTGCTGCTGCTCCATGGAATATAAGCACAGTGCTGCTGCTCGATGGAATATAAGCACAGTGCTGCTGCTCGATGGAATATAAGCACAGTGCTGCTTCTCCATGGAATATAAGCACAGTGCTGCTGCTCGATGGAATATAAGCACAGTGCTGCTGCTCGATGGAATATAAGCACAGTGCTGCTGCTCCATGGAATATAAGCACAGTGCTGCTGCTCGATGGAATATAAGCACAGTGCTGCTGCTCGATGGAATATAAGCACAGTGCTGCTGCTCCATGGAATATAAGTACAATGCTGCTGCTCCATGGAATATAAGCACAATGCTGCTGCTCGATGGAATATAAGCACAGTGCTGCTGCTCGATGGAATATAAGCACAGTGCTGCTGCTCGATGGAATATAAGTACAATGCTGCTGCTCGATGGAATATAAGCACAGTGCTGCTGCTCGATGGAATATAAGTACAATGCTGCTGCTCCATGGAATATAAGCACAATGCTGCTGCTCGATGGAATATAAGCACAGTGCTGCTGCTCGATGGAATATAAGCACAGTGCTGCTGCTCGATGGAATATAAGTACAATGCTGCTGCTCGATGGAATATAAGCACAGTGCTGCTGCTCCATGGAATATAAGCACAATGCTGCTGCTCCATGGAATATAAGCACAGTGCTGCTGCTCGATGGAATATAAGCACAGTGCTGCTGCTCCATGGAATATAAGCACAGTGCTGCTGCTCCATGGAATATAAGCACAATGCTGCTGCTCCATGGAATATAAGCACAGTGCTGCTGCTCGATGGAATATAAGCACAGTGCTGCTGCTCCATGGAATATAAGCACAGTGCTGCTGCTCCATGGAATATAAGCACAATGCTGCTGCTCCATGGAATATAAGCACAGTGCTGCTGCTCGATGGAATATAAGCACAGTGCTGCTGCTCCATGGAATATAAGCACAGTGCTGCTGCTCCATGGAATATAAGAACAGTGCTGCTGCTCCATGGAATATAAGCACAATGCTGCTGCTCCATGGAATATAAGCACAGTGCTGCTGCTCCATGGAATATAAGCACAGTGCTGCTGCTCCATGGAATATAAGCACAATGCTGCTGCTCCATGGAATATAAGCACAGTGCTGCTGCTCGATGGAATATAAGCACAGTGCTGCTGCTCGATGGAATATAAGCACAATGCTGCTGCTCCATGGAATATAAGCACAATGCTGCTGCTCGATGGAATATAAGCACAGTGCTGCTGCTCGATGAAATATAAGCACAGTGCTGCTGCTCCATGGAATATAAGCACAGTGCTGCTGCTCGATGGAATATAAGCACAGTGCTGCTGCTCGATGGAATATAAGCACAATGCTGCTGCTCCATGGAATATAAGCACAATGCTGCTGCTCGATGGAATATAAACACAGTGCTGCTGCTCGATGGAATATAAGCACAATGCTGCTGCTCGATGGAATATAAGCACAGTGCTGCTGCTCGATGGAATATAAACACAGTGCTGCTGCTCGATGGAATATAAGCACAATGCTGCTGCTCGATGGAATATAAGCACAGTGCTGCTGTTAGATGGAATATAAGCACAATGCTGCTGCTCCATGGAATATAAGCACAATGCTGCTTCTCGATGGAATATAAGTACAGTGCTGCTGTTAGATGGAATATAAGCACAATGCTGCTTCTCGATGGAATATAAGTACAGTGCTGCTGCTCGATGGAATATAAGCACAATGCTGCTGCTCCATGGAATATAAGCACAATGCTGCTGCTCGATGGAATATAAGCACAATGCTGCTGCTCCATGGAATATAAGTACAGTGCTGCTGCTCGATGAAATATAAGTACAGTGCTGCTGCTCGATGGAATATAAGCACAATTCTGCTGCTCCATGGAATATAAGTACAGTGCTGCTGCTCCATGGAATATAAGCACAGTGCTGCTGCTCGATGGAATATAAGCACAGTGCTGCTGCTCCATGGAATATAAGCACAATGCTGCTGCTCGATGGAATATAAGCACAGTGCTGCTGCTCGATGGAATATAAGTACAGTGCTGCTGCTAGATGGAATATAAGTACAGTGCTGCTGCTCGATGGAATATAAGTACAGTGCTGCTGCTCGATGGAATATAAGCACAGTGCTGCTGCTCGATGGAATATAAGCACAGTGCTGCTGCTCGATGGAATATAAGCACAGTGCTGCTGCTCGATGATATATAAGCACAATGCTGCTGCTCGATGGAATATAAGCACAGTGCTGCTGCTCGATGGAATATAAGCACAATGCTGCTGTTAGATGGAATATAAGTACAGTGCTGCTGCTCGATGGAATATAAGCACAGTGCTGCTGCTCGATGTAATATAAGCACAGTGCTGCTGCTCGATGGAATATAAGCACAATGCTGCTGCTCGATGGAATATAAGCACAGTGCTGCTGCTCGATGGAATATTAGCACAGTGCTGCTGCTCGATGGAATATAAGCACAGTGCTGCTGCTCGATGGAGTATAAGCACAATGCTGCTGCTCGATGGAATATAAGCACAATGCTGCTGCTCGATGGAATATAAGCACAATGCTGCTGCTCCATGGAATATAAGCACAGTGCTGCTGCTCGATGGAATATAAGCACAATGCTGCTGCTCCATGGAATATAAGCACAATGCTGCTGCTCGATGGAATATAAGCACAATGCTGCTGCTCCATGGAATATAAGCACAGTGCTGCTGCTCAATGGAATATAAGTACAGTGCTGCTGCTCCATGGAATATAAGCACAATGCTGCTGCTCGATGGAATATAAGCACAATGCTGCTGCTCCATGGAATATAAGCACAGTGCTGCTGCTCGATGGAATATAAGCACAATGCTGCTGCTCGATGGAATATAAGCACAATGCTGCTGCTCCATGGAATATAAGCACAGTGCTGCTGCTCGATGGAATATAAGCACAATGCTGCTGCTCGATGGAATATAAGTTCAGTCCTGCTGCTCGATGGAATATAAGCACAATGCTGCTGTTAGATGGAATATAAGCACAATGCTGCTGCTCGATGGAATATAAGTTCAGTCCTGCTGCTCGATGGAATATAAGCACAATGCTGCTGCTCGATGGAATATAAGCACAGTGCTGCTGCTCCATGGAATATAAGTACAATGCTGCTGCTCCATGGAATATAAGTACAATGCTGCTGCTCTATGGAATATAAGCACAATGCTGCTGCTCCATGGAATATAAGCACAGTGCTGCTGCTCGATGGAATATAAGCACAATGCTGCTGCTCGATGGAATATAAGCACAATGCTGCTGCTCCATGGAATATAAGCACAGTGCTGCTGCTCGATGGAATATAAGCACAATGCTGCTGCTCGATGGAATATAAGTTCAGTCCTGCTGCTCGATGGAATATAAGCACAGTGCTGCTGCTCGATGGAATATAAGTTCAGTCCTGCTGCTCGATGGAATATAAGCACAATGCTGCTGCTCGATGGAATATAAGCACAGTGCTGCTGCTCCATGGAATATAAGTACAATGCTGCTGCTCCATGGAATATAAGTACAGTGCTGCTGTTACATGGAATATAAGTACAATGCTGCTGCTCCATGGAATATAAGTACAGTGCTGCTGTTACATGGAATATAAGCACAATGCTGCTGCTCGATGGAATATAAGCACAGTGCTGCTGCTCTATGGAATATAAGCACAATGCTGCTGCTCCATGGAATATAAGCACAGTGCTGCTGCTCGATGGAATATAAGCACAATGCTGCTGCTCCATGGAATATAAGTACAGTGCTGCTGTTACATGGAATATAAGTACAATGCTGCTCGATGGAATATAAGCACAATGCTGCTGCTCGATGGAATATAAGTTCAGTCCTGCTGCTCGATGGAATATAAGCACAATGCTGCTGCTCGATGGAATATAAGCACAGTTCTGCTGCTCCATGGAATATAAGCACAGTGCTGCTGCTCCATGGAATATAAGTACAATGCTGCTGCTCAATGGAATATAAGTACAATGCTGCTGCTCGATGGAATATAAGCACAATGCTGCTGTTAGATGGAATATAAGCACAGTGCTGCTGTTAGATGGAATATAAGCACAGTGCTGCTGCTCCATGGAATATAAGCACAGTGCTGCTGCTCCATGGAATATAAGTACAATGCTGCTGCTCAATGGAATATAAGTACAATGCTGCTGCTCGATGGAATATAAGCACAGTGCTGCTGCTCCATGGAATATAAGCACAATGCTGCTGCTCGATGGAATATAAGCACAGTGCTGCTGCTCGATGGAATATAAGCACAGTGCTGCTGCTCGATGGAATATAAGTACAATGCTGCTGCTCCATGGAATATAAGCACAGTGCTGCTGCTCGATGGAATATAAGCACAATGCTGCTGCTCCATGGAATATAAGTACAGTGCTGCTGCTCGATGGAATATAAGCACAGTGCTGCTGCTCCATGGAATATAAGTACAATGCTGCTGCTCAATGGAATATAAGCACAGTGCTGCTGCTCGATGGAATATAAGCACAGTGCTGCTGCTCCATGGAATATAAGCACAGTGCTGCTGCTCCATGGAATATAAGTACAATGCTGCTGCTCAATGGAATATAAGCACAGTGCTGCTGCTCGATGGAATATAAGCACAATGCTGCTGCTCCATGGAATATAAGTACAGTGCTGCTGCTCGATGGAATATAAGCACAGTGCTGCTGCTCCATGGAATATAAGTACAATGCTGCTGCTCAATGGAATATAAGCACAGTGCTGCTGCTCCATGGAATATAAGTACAATGCTGCTGCTCGATGGAATATAAGCACAGTGCTGCTGCTCCATGGAATATAAGCACAATGCTGCTGCTCCATGGAATATAAGTACAGTGCTGCTGCTCGATGGAATATAAGCACAGTGCTGCTGCTCGATGGAATATAAGCACAATGCTGCTGTTAGATGGAATATAAGTACAATGCAGCTGCTCCATGGAATATAAGTACAATGCTGCTGCTCCATGGAATATAAGCACAATGCTGCTGCTCGATGGAATATAAGCACAGTGCTGCTGCTCCATGGAATATAAGCACAATGCTGCTGCTCGATGGAATATAAGCACAATGCTGCTGCTCGATGGAATATAAGCACAGTGCTGCTGCTCGATGGAATATAAGTACAATGCTGCTGCTCCATGGAATATAAGCACAATGCTGCTGCTCCATGGAATATAAGCACAGTGCTGCTGCTCCATGGACTATAAGTACAATGCTGCTGCTCCATGGAATATAAGCACAATGCTGCTGCTCGATGGAATATAAGCACAGTGCTGCTGCTCGATGGAATATAAGCACAGTGCTGCTGCTCGATGGAATATAAGTACAATGCTGCTGCTCGATGGAATATAAGCACAATGCTGCTGCTCGATGGAATATAAGCACAATGCTGCTGCTCCATGGAATATAAGTACAATGCTGCTGCTCGATGGAATATAAGCACAGTGCTGCTGCTCCATGGAATATAAGCACAATGCTGCTGCTCCATGGAATATAAGCACAGTGCTGCTGCTCCATGGAATATAAGCACAATGCTGCTGCTCCATGGAATATAAGCACAATGCTGCTGCTCGATGGAATATAAGCACAGTGCTGCTGCTCCATGGAATATAAGCACAATGCTGCTGCTCCATGGAATATAAGCACAGTGCTGCTGCTCGATGGAATATAAGCACAGTGCTGCTGCTCCATGGAATATAAGCACAATGCTGCTGCTCCATGGAATATAAGCACAGTGCTGCTGCTCCATGGAATATAAGCACAATGCTGCTGCTCCATGGAATATAAGCACAGTGCTGCTGCTCCATGGAATATAAGCACAGTGCTGCTGCTCCATGGAATATAAGCACAGTGCTGCTGCTCGATGGAATATAAGCACAGTGCTGCTGCTCGATGGAATATAAGCACAGTGCTGCTGCTCCATGGAATATAAGCACAGTGCTGCTGCTCGATGGAATATAAGCACAGTGCTGCTGCTCGATGGAATATAAGCACAGTGCTGCTGCTCCATGGAATATAAGCACAGTGCTGCTGCTCGATGGAATATAAGCACAGTGCTGCTGCTCGATGGAATATAAGCACAGTGCTGCTGCTCCATGGAATATAAGCACAGTGCTGCTGCTCCATGGAATATAAGTACAATGCTGCTGCTCCATGGAATATAAGCACAATGCTGCTGCTCGATGGAATATAAGCACAGTGCTGCTGCTCGATGGAATATAAGCACAGTGCTGCTGCTCGATGGAATATAAGTACAATGCTGCTGCTCGATGGAATATAAGCACAGTGCTGCTGCTCGATGGAATATAAGTACAATGCTGCTGCTCCATGGAATATAAGCACAATGCTGCTGCTCGATGGAATATAAGCACAGTGCTGCTGCTCGATGGAATATAAGCACAGTGCTGCTGCTCGATGGAATATAAGTACAATGCTGCTGCTCGATGGAATATAAGCACAGTGCTGCTGCTCGATGGAATATAAGTACAATGCTGCTGCTCGATGGAATATAAGCACAGTGCTGCTGCTCGATGGAATATAAGCACAGTGCTGCTGCTCGATGGAATATAAGTACAATGCTGCTGCTCGATGGAATATAAGCACAGTGCTGCTGCTCGATGGAATATAAGTACAATGCTGCTGCTCCATGGAATATAAGCACAATGCTGCTGCTCGATGGAATATAAGCACAGTGCTGCTGCTCGATGGAATATAAGTACAATGCTGCTGCTCGATGGAATATAAGCACAGTGCTGCTGCTCGATGGAATATAAGCACAATGCTGCTGCTCCATGGAATATAAGTACAATGCTGCTGCTCGATGGAATATAAGCACAGTGCTGCTGCTCGATGGAATATAAGCACAGTGCTGCTGCTCCATGGAATATAAGCACAATGCTGCTGCTCCATGGAATATAAGCACAGTGCTGCTGCTCCATGGAATATAAGCACAATGCTGCTGCTCCATGGAATATAAGCACAGTGCTGCTGCTCCATGGAATATAAGCACAGTGCTGCTGCTCCATGGAATATAAGCACAGTGCTGCTGCTCGATGGAATATAAGCACAGTGCTGCTGCTCCATGGAATATAAGCACAGTGCTGCTGCTCGATGGAATATAAGCACAGTGCTGCTGCTCGATGGAATATAAGCACAGTGCTGCTGCTCCATGGAATATAAGCACAGTGCTGCTGCTCCATGGAATATAAGCACAGTGCTGCTGCTCCATGGAATATAAGCACAGTGCTGCTGCTCGATGGAATATAAGCACAGTGCTGCTGCTCCATGGAATATAAGCACAATGCTGCTGCTCCATGGAATATAAGCACAGTGCTGCTGCTCGATGGAATATAAGCACAGTGCTGCTGCTCCATGGAATATAAGCACAGTGCTGCTGCTCCATGGAATATAAGCACAATGCTGCTGCTCCATGGAATATAAGCACAGTGCTGCTGCTCCATGGAATATAAGCACAGTGCTGCTGCTCCATGGAATATAAGCACAGTGCTGCTGCTCGATGGAATATAAGCACAGTGCTGCTGCTCCATGGAATATAAGCACAGTGCTGCTGCTCGATGGAATATAAGCACAGTGCTGCTGCTCGATGGAATATAAGCACAGTGCTGCTGCTCCATGGAATATAAGCACAATGCTGCTGCTCCATGGAATATAAGCACAGTGCTGCTGCTCGATGGAATATAAGCACAGTGCTGCTGCTCCATGGAATATAAGCACAGTGCTGCTGCTCCATGGAATATAAGCACAATGCTGCTGCTCCATGGAATATAAGCACAGTGCTGCTGCTCGATGGAATATAAGCACAGTGCTGCTGCTCCATGGAATATAAGCACAGTGCTGCTGCTCCATGGAATATAAGCACAGTGCTGCTGCTCCATGGAATATAAGCACAATGCTGCTGCTCCATGGAATATAAGCACAGTGCTGCTGCTCCATGGAATATAAGCACAGTGCTGCTGCTCCATGGAATATAAGCACAATGCTGCTGCTCCATGGAATATAAGCACAGTGCTGCTGCTCGATGGAATATAAGCACAGTGCTGCTGCTCGATGGAATATAAGCACAATGCTGCTGCTCCATGGAATATAAGCACAATGCTGCTGCTCGATGGAATATAAGCACAGTGCTGCTGCTCGATGGAATATAAACACAGTGCTGCTGCTCGATGGAATATAAGCACAATGCTGCTGCTCGATGGAATATAAGCACAGTGCTGCTGCTCGATGGAATATAAACACAGTGCTGCTGCTCGATGGAATATAAGCACAATGCTGCTGCTCCATGGAATATAAGCACAGTGCTGCTGCTCGATGGAATATAAACACAGTGCTGCTGCTCGATGGAATATAAGCACAATGCTGCTGCTCGATGGAATATAAGCACAGTGCTGCTGCTCCATGGAATATAAGCACAATGCTGCTTCTCGATGGAATATAAGTACAGTGCTGCTGTTAGATGGAATATAAGCACAATGCTGCTTCTCGATGGAATATAAGTACAGTGCTGCTGCTCCATGGAATATAAGCACAATGCTGCTTCTCGATGGAATATAAGTACAATGCTGCTGCTCCATGGAATATAAGTACAGTGCTGCTGCTCGATGGAATATAAGCACAATGCTGCTGCTCCATGGAATATAAGCACAATGCTGCTGCTCGATGGAATATAAGCACAATGCTGCTGCTCCATGGAATATAAGTACAGTGCTGCTGCTCGATGAAATATAAGTACAGTGCTGCTGCTCGATGGAATATAAGCACAATTCTGCTGCTCCATGGAATATAAGCACAGTGCTGCTGCTCCATGGAATATAAGCACAGTGCTGCTGCTCGATGGAATATAAGCACAGTGCTGCTGCTCCATGGAATATAAGCACAATGCTGCTGCTCGATGGAATATAAGCACAGTGCTGCTGCTCGATGGAATATAAGTACAGTGCTGCTGCTAGATGGAATATAAGTACAGTGCTGCTGCTCGATGGAATATAAGTACAGTGCTGCTGCTCGATGGAATATAAGCACAGTGCTGCTGCTCGATGGAATATAAGCACAGTGCTGCTGCTCGATGGAATATAAGCACAGTGCTGCTGCTCGATGATATATAAGCACAATGCTGCTGCTCGATGGAATATAAGCACAGTGCTGCTGCTCGATGGAATATAAGCACAATGCTGCTGTTAGATGGAATATAAGTACAGTGCTGCTGCTCGATGGAATATAAGCACAGTGCTGCTGCTCGATGGAATATAAGCACAGTGCTGCTGCTCGATGTAATATAAGCACAGTGCTGCTGCTCGATGGAATATAAGCACAATGCTGCTGCTCGATGGAATATAAGCACAGTGCTGCTGCTCGATGGAATATTAGCACAGTGCTGCTGCTCGATGGAATATAAGCACAGTGCTGCTGCTCGATGGAGTATAAGCACAATGCTGCTGCTCGATGGAATATAAGCACAATGCTGCTGCTCGATGGAATATAAGCACAATGCTGCTGCTCGATGGAATATAAGCACAATGCTGCTGCTCCATGGAATATAAGTACAGTGCTGCTGCTCGATGGAATATAAGCACAGTGCTGCTGCTCGATGGAATATAAGCACAATGCTGCTGCTCGATGGAATATAAGCACAGTGCTGCTGCTCGATGGAATATAAGCACAATGCTGCTGCTCGATGGAGTATAAGCACAATGCTGCTGCTCGATGGAATATAAGCACAATGCTGCTGCTCGATGGAATATAAGTACAATGCTGCTGCTCGATGGAATATAAGTACAGTGCTGCTGCTCGATGATATATAAGTACAGTGCTGCTGCTCCATGGAATATAAGCACAGTGCTGCTGTTAGATGGAATATAAGCACAATGCTGCTGCTCGATGGAATATAAGCACAATGCTGCTGCTCGATGGAGTATAAGCACAATGCTGCTGCTCGATGGAATATAAGCACAATGCTGCTGCTCGATGGAATATAAGTACAATGCTGCTGCTCGATGGAATATAAGTACAGTGCTGCTGCTCGATGGAATATAAGCACAATGCTGCTGTTAGATGGAATATAAGCACAATGCTGCTGTTAGATGGAATATAAGCACAGTGCTGCTGCTCCATGGAATATAAGTACAGTGCTGCTGCTCGATGATATATAAGTACAGTGCTGCTGCTCCATGGAATATAAGCACAATGCTGCTGCTCGATGGAATATAAGCACAATGCTGCTGCTCGATGGAATATAAGCACAGTGCTGCTGTTCGATGGAATATAAGTACAATGCTGCTGCTCGATGATATATAAGCACAGTGCTGCTGCTCGATGATATATAAGCACAATGCTGCTGCTCCATGGAATATAGTAATATTTACAAGTAGAAGAACACGTTTTAATATTTTATTGTTTGTTTCCAATTCTGACTTATACTAAAAGGTCGAAGAGGATGGACTACACTAATAGTACGAGGGATGAGGAAATTATTATTATTATTATACATTTTTATAGCGCCATTTATTCCATGGCGCTTTACATGTGAATACGGGGCAAATATAGACAAATACATTAAACATAAGCAGATAACAGGCACACAGGTACATAAGGAGGGAGGACCCTGCCCACGAGGGCTCACAGTCTGCAGGGAATGGGTGATGAAACACTAGGAGAGGGTAGGGCAGGTTGCGCGGCGGTTCAGGAAATAATATTTTTAATATTTTATTAAAGGTTACATTTTAATATAGTTAGTCCACCGCAGTTACTAAATAGATTTTTTTATAGAGTGTACTCTGGTGTATTGCGTGTATAGGTCCTCAATCAGTAAGTTGACAAATTAAATTATGGAATTCCAGTTTCCTGTATTTCACGTTTTAATGCTACAGCGCTGCCGAGTGCAGCTTTATTTGTTAGTTGTGTATAGAGATGGCTGCTCTTAGTAAGCCCCTGTGCACACCAGTTTTCTGCTTGGAAGTGACGGTCAGTCTTGTGCTATTTAGGTCTGTAGGCCAGAGATTACAGCGGGGATCACTCCTAAGGTGGCTGGATATGGGCACTGGTGTAACTTATTTTGTTTTTACAGTTAAGTATTTTTTGTGATTTTATTATATTTGTTGTCTTGTGATTGAATATCTACTGTGCCGTGTCCATACACCTACCACATGAGTCCAACCTGGGAGCAATACCGTGCAAAAGGGTAAAACTATAGATGGGGCACAGATGATGCCTCAGAGCTTGTGGTCCTTACATGACCTTCACGTGACCTTGTTTTTTTATTTTCTGATCTGGCCCGGGGATGTAGTTCGGAAGCTCTTTGGTCCATGGATTACATGTCCCTGGTACAGTTTGCACAGCACTGTGTACACTGGCGCCTGGCCATGACAACATTAAATGCCGAGCTCTGAGTGTTAAAGGAGCTTAAGGACCTAGGTGTCAAAGACATTCGAAAGAGCACTGTCTCCTTCCAAGAAACACAGAGCGGAAGCAGGCAGGAAGCCGGAAGGTGGACTGCAGTATTACATTCAGGAGGCAGAAGGTAAAATCCATCCTGTGCAATAAAAAATGTGAATGCAAGCAGCTGCGAGACACCATGTATGTATCACTCAATATTGATAAGATCAGAGAAAGCTTCGTTCTACAGACCCGATACCCCCGAAACCCCTCTACCCAACATCTCAGTCCTCCATAACCTGCTTCTCCTATGATCAGAGAAAGCTCTGTTCTACAGACCCGATACCCCTCTACCCAACATCTCAGTCCTCCATAACCTACTTCTCCTATGATCAGAGAAAGCTCCTCTCTACAGACCCGATACCCCTCTACACAACATCTCAGTCCTCCATAACCTGCTTCTCCTATGATAAGAGAAAGCTCTGCTCCACAGACCCGATTTCCCTGTACCCAACATCTCAGTCCTCCATAACCTTCTTCTCCTATGATCAGAGATGGCTCTGATCTACAGACCCGATACCTCTCTACACAACATCTCAGTCCTCCATAACCTGCTTCTCCTATGATCAGAGAAAGCTCCTCTCTACAGACCCGATACCCCTCTACACAACATCTCAGTCCTCCATAACCTTCTTCTCCTATGATCAGAGAAGGCTCTGCTCTACAGACCTGATACCCCTCTACCCAACATCTCAGTTCTCTATAACCTTCATAACCTGCTTCTCCTATGATAAGAGAAAGCTTCGTTCTACAGACTCGATACCCCTCTACCCAACATCTCAGTCTTCCATAACCTCCATAACCTGCTTTTTCTATGATCAGAGAAAGCTCCGTTCTACAGACCAGATATTCCTCTACACAACATCTCAGTCCTCCATAAGCTCCATAACCTGCTTCTCCTATGATAAGAGAAAGGTCCGCTCTACAGACCCAATTCCCCTGTACCGAACATCTCTGTCCTCCATAACCTGCTTCTCCTATGATCAGAGAAAGTTACATTATACAGACCTGATACCTCTCTACCCAACATCTCAGTCCTCCATAACCTGCTTCTCCTATGATCAGAGAAAGCTCTGTTCTACAGACCCGATACCCCTCTACCCAACATCTCAGTCCTCCATAACCTACTTCTCCTATGATCAGAGAAAGCTCCTCTCTACAGACCCGATACCCCTCTACACAACATCTCAGTCCTCCATAACCTGCTTCTCCTATGATAAGAGAAAGCTCTGCTCCACAGACCCGATTTCCCTGTACTAAACATCTCAGTCCTCCATAACCTTCTTCTCCTATGATCAGAGATGGCTCTGATCTACAGACCCGATACCTCTCTACACAACATCTCAGTCCTCCATAACCTGCTTCTCCTATGATCAGAGAAAGCTCCTCTCTACAGACCCGATACCCCTCTACACAACATCTCAGTCCTCCATAACCTGCTTCTCCTATGATAAGAGAAAGCTCTGCTCCACAGACCCGATTTCCCTGTACCCAACATCTCAGTCCTCCATAACCTTCTTCTCCTATGATCAGAGATGGCTCTGATCTACAGACCCGATACCTCTCTACACAACATCTCAGTCCACCATAACCTGCTTCTCCTATGATCAGAGAAAGCTCCTCTCTACAGACCCGATACCCCTCTACACAACATCTCAGTCCTCCATAACCTTCTTCTCCTATGATCAGAGAAGGCTCTGCTCTACAGACCTGATACCCCTCTACCCAACATCTCAGTTCTCTATAACCTTCATAACCTGCTTCTCCTATGATAAGAGAAAGCTTCGTTCTACAGACTCGATACCCCTCTACCCAACATCTCAGTCTTCCATAACCTCCATAACCTGCTTTTTCTATGATCAGAGAAAGCTCCGTTCTACAGACCAGATATTCCTCTACACAACATCTCAGTCCTCCATAAGCTCCATAACCTGCTTCTCCTATGATAAGAGAAAGGTCCGCTCTACAGACCCAATTCCCCTGTACCCAACATCTCTGTCCTCCATATCCTTCTTCTCCTATGATCAGAGAAAGTTACATTATACAGACCTGATACCTCTCTACCCAACATCTCAGTCCTCCATAACCTGCTTCTCCTATGATCAGAGAAAGCTTCGTTCTACAGACCCGATACCCCTCTACCCAACATCTCAGTCTTCCATAACCTCCATAACCTGCTTTTTCTATGATCAGAGAAAGCTCCATTCTACAGACCAGATGCCCCTCTACCCAACATCTCAGTCCTCCATAAGCTCCATAACCTGCTTCTCCTATGATAAGAGAAAGGTCTGCTCTACAGACCCAATTCCCCTGTACCCAACATCTCTGTCCTCCATAACCTGCTTCTCCTGTGATCAGAGAAAGTTACATTATACAGACCTGATACCTCTCTACACAACATCTCAGTCTTCCAAGTAGAAAAAGGGATAGCGGGAACCACACAAATGTTCAAATAAGGGATCAACCATATGCATATAAATAAGCACTACAAAAAAACAAGGAAAAAATATATGCAAACTGATGGGATCAACCTCCAATAGTACATTTTATTAAATACAATAATACAAAAAGGCAAAGCAGAACACACGGTTAAAATTATTTAAAACACCAAAAAACGGCTAAAGGAGCCATAAGAAAGTCTCCACGAGACAATAAACAGAACAGGTTTTTGTTAATATACACAGAACAGCAATTAAATGTGCAAGTATTGGTCCATAATCAATTGAAAAAATAATATTAACACCAAATATTTGCTGCCAACTGACCTGATGGTTATGGAGCGCCCCTAGACACAGGGCCACGGGGTACTCGGTACCGGGCCTCTTCTTCTTCTGTTCTGAGGATGTCACGGTGGCTATACCCCGTCCGTGACCCTGCTAAGGGGCGCCCAATGAAAGGTGGTGGTTTGGTTCGTGGTGCAAGGTGCAATGAATAACGAGGATACAGGGTTGCAGTCTCTTTACCTGTTTACTGGTGGCTTCAGGATCCGCAATCCAGAGCACGTTTAACAGGGCTGTCTGAGACCGGCCGGTCCGAAGGCACATCCAGAGTTCCCTTTGCAGGTGGTAATCAGTGCCTACCAACTAGCGCCTGTGTGTTGTAGTCCTTCCCTGCTGAGCACCACGGGATAGTCCTCACAACTGTCGTGTCTGTTCCTGATGTTCTTTTCTCTCTCCGTCCCCCAGATGATATGGTTAGGACGCACCCGTATGACAGGGTAGGCCTGGAGTTCTTCCGGGACCCTAGAGACGCCCCTCTCCCACAATTGCCTCTTTTGTCTTCTTAGGTGATTTAAGTGAGACAGCCAACTTAGAGTTAACTGTCCGTGGCTGGACCACGGTGAGTCATTGGACGTGGTATATCTCGATTTTTCCAAAGCGTTTGATACCGTGCCGCACAAGAGGTTGGTACACAAAATGAGAATGCTTGGTCTGGGGGAAAATGTGTGTAAATGGGTTAGTAACTGGCTTAGTGATAGAAAGCAGAGGGTGGTTATAAATGGTATAGTCTCTAACTGGGTCGCTGTGACCAGTGGGGTACCGCAGGGGTCAGTATTGGGACCTGTTCTCTTCAACATATTCATTAATGATCTGGTAGAAGGTTTACACAGTAAAATATCGATATTTGCAGATGATACAAAACTATGTAAAGCAGTTAATACAAGAGAAGATAGTATTCTGCTACAGATGGATCTGGATAAGTTGGAAACTTGGGCTGAAAGGTGGCAGATTTAACAATGATAAATGTAAGGTTATACACATGGGAAGAAGGAATCAATATCACCATTACACACTGAACGGGAAACCACTGGGTAAATCTGACAGGGAGAAGGACTTGGGGATCCTAGTTAATGATAAACTTACCTGGAGCAGCCAGTGCCAGGCAGCAGCTGCCAAGGCAAACAGGATCATGGGGTGCATTAAGAGAGGTCTGGATACACATGATGAGAGCATTATACTGCCTCTGTACAAATCCCTAGTTAGACCGCACATGGAGTACTGTGTCCAGTTTTGGGCACCGGTGCTCAGGAAGGATATAATGGAACTAGAGAGAGTACAAAGGAGGGCAACAAAATTAATAAAGGGGATGGGAGAACTACAATACCCAGATAGATTAGCGAAATTAGGATTATTTAGTCTAGAAAAAAGACGACTGAGGGGCGATCTAATAACCATGTATAAGTATATAAGGGGACAATACAAATATCTCGCTGAGGATCTGTTTATACCAAGGAAGGTGACGGGCACAAGGGGGCATTCTTTGCGTCTGGAGGAGAGAAGGTTTTTCCACCAACATAGAAGAGGATTCTTTACTGTTAGGGCAGTGAGAATCTGGAATTGCTTGCCTGAGGAGGTGGTGATGGCGAACTCAGTCGAGGGGTTCAAGAGAGGCCTGGATGTCTTCCTGGAGCAGAACAATATTGTATCATACAATTATTAGGTTCTGTAGAAGGACGTAGATCTGGGGATTTATTATGATGGAATATAGGCTGAACTGGATGGACAAATGTCTTTTTTCAGCCTTACTAACTATGTTACTATGTTACTATGTCCTGCTGTGGTTCAAAGTAATGCGTAGAGTCTCTTACTTTCTCGGTGCTCCGGCCACCGGCTACGCGCCTCAGAAGGATGTTGCCACGATCTCAGGGGCACGACTCCTTCTGGTTCTATCTCCTTTGTGCTGTGATCCCGCTTCTCACTTCCCCACACTTTACTTCGCTTCGTGTCCTTTCTTAAGATGCCGCCGCAAGGTAGTGCAGGTGCGGCTCCGTAACGATCTGTCCTCTTTCTAGGCCGCTGTCAGAATCCCACCCCTGACTCTCCCGAACTCTCCCGGGCTCTTTCTGCCTAACTTCCTGTCCAACCCCCAGTTTTACCAGAGTGTGAAGAGTGGCCTAGTAGATAGAACCACTCCCCCTGGTGGCCGGAGTGTGAAGTGTCATGTGTGTCTGTGATACCTGGTCAGGTGAACTCCTTTGGTGCCATCAGACGTAACATCACTCCCCTTAGCAGCAGAGCGACATTACTGCAACGACCAGGACTCTGGGGCGCTGCAGTTATGACAAAGAAATGTAATGTATCTTATCTAAAGGTAACCCACAAATATACGTCAGGTTCACTAAAGGTGATCATAAACATCTCAGTCTTCCATAACCTCCATAACCTGCTTCTCCTATGGTCAGAGAAAGCTCCATTCTACAGACCAGATACTCCTCTACACAACATCTCAGTCCTCCATAACCTGTTTCTCCTATGATCAGAGAAAGCTCCTGTCATGACCCGGTTTTGTCCTGTCTACCCTTTTTCTGGGTGTATCATGTCAAGGGTTAACTTTGCTCTGCCTCATTCTGGGTTCAGGTTTGCTATTTAGCTCCAATGCATCCTGCTGGCGGTGTCAGGTCTTGATTTGTCCTGCTGTGATCCCTGACTTGACTCCCTCTGTCTACACTTTCCCAGTGTTTCCCTGTAAGTTTGTTTGATTCCCTGGTTTTGACTTGGCTTGTATTCGGACTCGATTCTGCCTTCTGTCTTTGTCTTATCTGCTTCCTACCATTGCTGAACCCCCTGCTTGTTCATGACCACGTGTACTGCTGCAACCTCTGGTACTTCTGCTTCTGACTGTTTTTTGACTCGACTTGTCTGACCACTTTCTCGCCACTTGGTGGCGCCAGTGCTGCAGCTCTGTGGTGCTACTCTGTGTGTGCAGCCTCACTTCCCTCACAAGCTCCCCCTCGTGGAGGTTGCGCTATACTGCACGGCAGCAGCATTGCAACAGACCAGATACCCCTCTACACAACATCTCAGTCCTCCATAACCTGCTTCTCCTATCATCAGAAAAAGCGCCATTCCACAGACCCGATACCCCTCTGAACAACATCTCAGTCCTCCATAATCTCCATAACCTGCTTCTCCTATAATTTAGAGAAAGCTTTGTTCTACAGACCAGATACCTTTCTACACAACATCTCAGTCCTCTATAACTTCCATAACCTTCTTCTCCTATGATCAAAGAAAGCTTTGTTCTAGAGACCCGATCGATACCCCTCTACACAACATCTCAGTCCTCCATAACCTGCATCTCCTATGATCAGAGAAAGCTCTGATCTACAGACCCGATACTCCTCCACACAACATCTCAATCCTCCATAACCTCCTTCTATGATTTAGAGAAAGCGTCATTCTACAGTTCCAATACCTCTCTACACCATATCTCAGTCCTCCATAACCTGCTTCTCCTATGATCAGAGAAAGCTTTGTTCTACAGACCCAATTACTCTCTACACAACATCTCAGTCCTCCATAACCTGCTTCTCCTATGATCAGAGAAAGCTTTGTTCTACAGACCCGATACCTCTCTACACAACAACTCAGTCCGCCATAACCTGTGTCTCCTATGATCAGATAAAGCTCTGTTCTACATTCCCAATACCCCTCTACACATCTCAGTCCTCATAACCAGCTTCTCCTATGATCAGAGAAAGTTCCGTTCTACACACACGATACCCCTCTACCCAACATCTCAGTCCTCCATAACCATAGGAGAACTATGATCAATGAAAGCTCCGTTCTACAGATCTGATACTCCTCTACACAAAATCTCAGTCCTCCATAATCTCCATTGTTATGGACCTGGTGGTTAGGAGCACCCAGAACGACCTGATGGTTAAACTCACACAGGACAAGCTCTGGGAAGTGGGAGCTCTGCTGACCGCAACCCCTAATCCTATCACACAACTAGAAATAGCCGTGGAGCGTACCTAACACGACCTAGACCCCTCTTCACAGCCTAAGAGCTAACTAGCCCTAAAGATAGAAAATAAAGCCTACCTTGCCTCAGAGAAATTCCCCAAAGGAAAAGGCAGCCCCCCACATATATTGACTGTGAGTTAAGATGAAAGTCACAAACGCAGAAATGAAACAGGTTTCAGCAAAGGGAGGCCAGACTTACTAAACAGACTGAGGATAGGAAAGGTATCTTTGCGGTCAGCACAAAAAACTACAAAAAGACCACGCAGAGTGTGCAAAAAGACCTCCGCACCGACTCACGGTGCGGAGGTGCCACTCTGCATCCCAGAGCTTCCAGCCAGCAAGGAAAAATCATGATAGCCAGCTGGACAAGGAAACAATGAACAAATAATTAACTAGCAGGGACTTAGCTTCTGCTGGAGTAGACAGGTCACCAGAAAGATCCAAGAGCGAACTGAACCAGTACAAGAACATTAACAGCTGGCATGGAGTAACGATCTGAGTGGAGTTAAATAGAACAGCCAGCCAAAGAATAAACTACGTCACCTGTGGAAGGAACCTCAGAAGCAGCAGCTCCACTCACAGCCACCAGAGGGAGTCCATGGACAGAACTCGCCGAAGTACCATTCATGACCACAGGAGGGAGTTCGATAACAGAATTCACAACAGTACCCCCCCCCCTTGAGGAGGGGTCACCGAACCCTCACCAGAGCCCCCAGGCCGATCAGGACGAGCCAAATGAAAGGCACGAACTAGATCGGCAGCATGAACATCAGAGGCAAAAACCCAGGAATTATCTTCCTGACCATAACCCTTCCACTTGACCAGGTACTGGAGTTTCCGTCTCGAAATACGAGAATCCAAAATCTTCTCCACCACATACTCCAACTCCCCCTCGACCAACACCGGGGCAGGAGGATCAACGGAGGGAACCATAGGCGCCACGTATCTCCGCAATAACGACCTATGGAACACATTATGGATGGCAAAAGAAGCTGGAAGGGCCAAACGAAATGACACAGGATTGAGAACTTCAGAAATCTTATACGGACCAATGAAACGAGGCTTAAACTTAGGAGAGGAAACCTTCATAGGAACATGACGAGACGACAACCAAACCAAATCCCCAACACGAAGTCGGGGACCAACACAGCGCCGGCGGTTAGCGAAACGTTGAGGCTTCTCCTGGGACAATGTCAAATTGTCCACCACATGAGTCCAAATCTGCTGCAACCTGTCCACCACTGTATCCACACCAGGACAGTCCGAAGGCTCAACCTGCCCTGAAGAGAAACGAGGATGGAAACCAGAATTACAGAAAAAAGGCGAAACCAAAGTAGCCGAGCTGGCCCGATTATTAAGGGCAAACTCAGCCAAAGGCAAGAAGGACACCCAATCATCCTGATCAGCAGAAACAAAGCATCTCAGATATGTTTCCAAAGTCTGATTAGTTCGTTCTGTTTGGCCATTTGTCTGAGGATGAAAAGCCGAAGAAAAAGACAAATCAATGCCCATCTTAGCACAAAAGGATCGCCAAAACCTCGAAACAAACTGGGAACCTCTGTCCGAGACGATGTTCTCTGGAATGCCATGCAAACGAACCACATGCTGGAAAAACAATGGCACCAAATCAGAGGAGGAAGGCAATTTAGACAAGGGTACCAAATGGACCATCTTAGAGAAGCGATCACAAACCACCCAAATGACCGACATCCTTTGAGAGACAGGGAGATCTGTCATGATATGTACTTTTGCCCTGTCCTGTATTTGAATAATACGCCATTTGATGTATGTAACTGTTCTCTGGTTTCTATTAGCTGTAATTTATGTATTCTCTTGTGCTGGGAGTTCACCTGTAACAATATGTCTCCTTCCCCCAATACTTGCAGCCCTATGAACATAGTTAGTTAGTTAGTAAGTAAGGCCGAAAAAAGACATTTGTCCATCCAGTTCAGCCTATAGTCCATCATAATAAATCCCCAGATCTACGTCCTTCTACAGAACCTAATAATTGTATGATACAATATTGTTCTGCTCCAGGAAGACATCCAGGCCTCTCTTGAACCCCTCGACTGAGTTCGCCATCACCACCTCCTCAGGCAAGCAATTCCAGATTCTTACCGCCCTAACAGTAAAGAATCCTCTTCTATGTTGGTGGAAAAACCTTCTCTCCTCCAGACGCAAAGAATGCCCTCCTGTGCCCGTCACCTTCCTTGGTATAAACAGATCCCAAGCGAGATATTTGTATTGTCCCCTTACATACTTATACATGGTTATTAGATCGCCCCTCAGTCGTCTTTTTTCTAGACTAAATAATCCTAATTTCGCTAATCTATCTGGGTATTGTAGTTCTCCCATCCCCTTTATTAATTTTGTTGCCCTCCTTTGTACTCTCTCTAGTTCCATTATATCCTTCCTGAGCACCGGTGCCCAAAACTGGACACAGTACTCCATGTGCGGTCTAACTAGGGATTTGTACAGAGGCAGTATAATGCTCTCATCATGTGTATCCAGACCTCTCTTAATGCACCCCATGATCCTGTTTGCCTTGGCAGCTGCTGCCTGGCACTGGCTGCTCCAGGTAAGTTTATCATTAACTAGGATCCCCAAGTCCTTCTCCCTGTCAGATTTACCCAGTGGTTTCCCGTTCAGTGTGTAATGGTGATATTGATTCCTTCTTCCCATGTGTATAACCTTACATTTATCATTGTTAAACCTCATCTGCCACCTTTCAGCCCAAGTTTCCAACTTATCCAGATCCATCTGTAGCAGAATACTATCTTCTCTTGTATTAACTGCTTTACATAGTTTTGTATCATCTGCAAATATCGATATTTTACTGTGTAAACCTTCTACCAGATCATTACTGAATATGTTGAAGAGAACAGGTCCCAATACTGACCCCTGCGGTACCCCACTGGTCACAGCGACCCAGTTAGAGACTATACCATTTATAACCACCCTCTGCTTTCTATCACTAAGCCAGTTACTAACCCATTTACACACAATTTCCCCCAGACCAAGCATTCTCATTTTGTGTACCAACCTCTTGTGCGGCACGGTATCAAACGCTTTGGAAAAATCGAGATATACCACGTCCAATGACTCACCGTGGTCCAGTCTATAGCTTACCTCTTCATAAAAACTGATTAGATTGGTTTGACAGGAGCGATTTCTCATAAACCCATGCTGATATGGAGTTACAGTTATTCTCATTGAGATAATCCAGAATAACATCCCTCAGAAACCCTTCAAATATTTTACCAACAATAGAGGTTAGACTTACTGGCCTATAATTTCCGGGTTCACTTTTAGAGCCCTTTTTGAATATTGGCACCACATTTGCTATGCGCCAGTCCTGCGGAACAGACCCTGTCACTATAGAGTCCCTAAAAATAAGAAATAATGGTTTATCTATTACATTACTTAGTTCTCTTAGTACTCGTGGGTGTATGCCATCCGGACCCGGAGATTTATCTATTTTAATCTTATTTAGCCGGTTTCGCACCTCTTCTTGGGTTAGATTGGTGACCCTTAATATAGGGTTTTCATTGTTTCTTGGGATTTCACCTAGCATTTCATTTTCCACCGTGAATACCATGGAGAAGAAGGTGTTTAATATGTTAGCTTTTTCCTCGTCATCTACAACCATTCTTTTCCTCTAATGTAATTAAGCTTTGTCAGCATCACTAGTGGAGGAATAGCCATTCTTCCTCACAGCAGGTGGCTAGTCAAATGTACATATTACATAGACTGCCTGGAGCCCACCAGTCTAGAATCTTCTGGTGGACCCAACCATTGAATAGAAGGTGTGACCCCCCTTCATGGGCGGATCCCAGGAGCTCAGACAATCCATTCTTATTTTGAGATCAGATGTGAGTTGATCCTTGAAGGAGAAGGAGTGGGGATTCTTAGCTGAGGCAAGACCCCATGTCCATCTGGGACTGCGGAAGCGAACGGGGCGAGACTTGAGCTGAGGACATATCTCGTCGTTCGTGAGATGGTTTTGGGATCCCTTGGACTAATTGTGGACTATTGCTTTTGTTACCTGGCACAAGGATTATCGGGAGGTGCCCCCGAACCTGTTCCACTGGACTAATTGTGGACTCTGTAGATCTACCTGCATGTGTTGTTTCAGCGTTCTTGATAATAAATCTGTGGAATCATCCCTTGGCCTGTTGTCCCTTCTTGCTCTGCCGTACATCCCGTCACAAACTGGTGGCAAGCAGTGGGATCAGAGCAGAAGGAATGGAGGACAATGGCCCAACATCGGGAACCAACACCGCAGAGTACAAGAACTTGACTTTGGGGAGCCTACAATCAAAGGCCCGTGAAGTAGGAGTCCGTTTTAAGGGACTCTCCAAGGAGCAGCTTATTGAGGCTTTGGAAGGAGTTCGCCTGCAAGATGACGCTGAGGAAGGACCCTCACAGCAAATGGAGGAAAGACTGCAGCCGGAGGTAAATACCCAAAAAAGTCAGTGGGTTGTGTGGTACGAGGAGGAGTTGGCATTGCTGGGAGAAGAGGCCACCATAGACGATAAGAGGGAGGCCATTCACAGAGCTCAGGAGAGGGAGGCCATTCACAGAGCCGAGGAGAGGGAGGCCATTCACAGAGCTCAGGAGAGGGAGGCCATTCACAGAGCCGAGGAGAGGGAGGCCATTCACAGAGCCGAGGACAGAGCTCAGGAGATGGCATTGCTGGAGAGGCAGATCGCTTTGGAAGCAGCTAGAAGCTCCAGACAGACTGTAACCCCAGCACCCACCATGAGGGAACTCCCCAGAGTGTCCCGCAAAGACTTCAAGCCCTTTAATGAGGCTACAGGCGACATTGAGGGCTTCTTCCAGGACTTTGAGCATCAGTGTCGATTAATGGAAGTCCCGGAAAGGGACCGAGTCCGACATCTGGTGGGGCTCTTAGAGGGTGGAGCTGCCGCAGCCTATAGAGCTATGGACCCGCAGGGGAACTGTGAGTATGCGGAGATTAAACGGACTATTCTAGAACATTATGCTGTTACCCCAGACACTTACAGGACTCAGTTCCGTACTTTAGCCTGTGATGAGGAAGTGTCTTTCAAGATGTATGCCCACAGACTCAAACAGATATGTCGTCGCTGGCTGGAGGCAGAGGAGGCCTTAACCTGGGAGACCTTCCTCCAGGTTATCCTAAAAGAGCAGTTTTACTTCAAGTGCCCTGCTGAGATCTGGGAATGGGTGCATGAGAGGAGACCAGCCACTGTGGAGGAAGCTGCAGCTCTAGCTGATGAGGCTCTCACCATCAAGCCTCAGTGGAGGGTTCTGTTGGAGGATGGAGAGAGGCCTACCAGCTCCACAACACCGGTGGCCCCCTGTTCTTCTGTCCCCATTGTTCCCCGTTCCTGTAAGCCACCACCTCATGCTGATACCCGTGTAAATGTGCCTCCACTTGCTTCTACTGCGTTTTCTGGAATACGACGAGGAGAGGAAGTAGCAGAGCGCAGGTGTTATGGTTGTGGGCATCTGGGGCATCTGCAGGCCTCATGCCCAGCCAGCTCATGGAGAAGTCGTCCTCAAACCCCTACAGCACCTTCAGGTGGGAGCCGGCCTCCAGGTTCCCTTACCCCTCGCCCAAGAGGACGCCTTGGATGGAGTGAGACCCAGCAGAGATGCTATCGATGTGGACAGCCGGGGCATCTGCAAGCCTCCTGCCCAGCTGTTCAAATGAGGATTAATCCTGTACCCAGTCGTATTATTAATTATGTACACCCAAGTGCCATGGAGGACAACGTGTCACCACTACGTGAGGACTGGCCTTGTGCCTCACCCACCCATGTTGCACCACTAGGAGTTTATGGTGTGCGACCCGCAGCTATGATGACTTCTGCTCATCGAGGTAAGCACTTGCAGGAGGTCGTGCTGGATGGATAGAGACTTATTGGATTTTGTGACTCAGGGGCTTTCCTCACACTGGCTGATCCCCGAGTGGTTCGGCCTGAGGCAATCCATCAAGGACCTGGGATTGTCATTGAACTGGCTGGTGGACAATGGAGGACTATTCCCACAGCCACTGTGGATCTGAACTTTGGTTTTGGGGTCAGGCGATGTGTGGTTGGGGTGATGGGTGGTCTGCCTGCAGATGTTCTCCTGGGCAATGATGTGGGAGAGCTACGATGCCAATTCATGGCTGCATGAAGCCACATGTAAGTTACGCACTGCCTGTGTGTACTTAACCAGCGACCTGTAGAGGTCCCTGGTACGTACACAAATTGGGAGGGGAAGGGATTGTCATGATATGTACTTTTGCCCTGTCCTGTATTTGAATAATACGCCATTTGATGTATGTAACTGTTCTCTGGTTTCTATTAGCTGTAATTTATGTATTTTCTTGGCTGGGAGTTCACCTGTAACAATATGTCTCCTTCAACCAATACTTGCAGCCCTAAGCTCTAATGTAATTAAGCTTTGTCAACATCACTAGTGGAGGAATAGCCATTCTTCCTCACAGCAGGTGGCTAGTCAAATGTACATACTACATAGATTAAGCGGAGCCCACCAGTCTAGAATCTTCTGGAGGACCCAACCATTGAATAGAAGGTGTGACCCCTACCCCCCTTCATGGGCGGATCCCAGGAGCTCAGACAATCCATTCTTATTTTGAGATCAGATGTGAGTTGATCCTTAAAGGAGAAGGAGTGGGGATTCTTAGCTGAGGCAAGACCCCATGTCCATCTGGGACTGCGGAAGCGAACTGGGCGAGTGTTATGAATAGGTAATTCAGAACCACAATGGACCTTGAAGTTCAGAGCACACAAGTGACCTGACAAAAACCACAAAACATAGGACGAGCTCTGAGACGTGGGAACTCTGCTGACCGCAATCCCTAAACCTATCAAACCACACTAGAGGTAGCCGTGGATTGCGCCTAACGCTCCCTATGCAACTCGGCACAGCCTGAGAAACTAGCTAGCCTGAAGATAGAAAAATAAGCCTACCTTGCCTCAGAGAAATTCCCCAAAGGAAAAGGCAGCCCCCACATATAATGACTGTGAGTTAAGAAGAAAATACAAACACAGAGATGAAATAGATTTAGCAAAGTGAGGCCCGACTTACTGAATAGACCGAGGATAGGAAAGATAGCTTTGCGGTCAACACAAAAACCTACAAACAACCACGCAGAGGGGCAAAAAGACCCTCCGCACCGACTAACGGTACGGAGGTGCTTCCTCTGCGTCTCAGAGCATCCAGCAAGCAAGCAGAACCAAAAAAGCAAGCTGGACAGAAAATATAGCAACAAAAGTAACACAAGCAGAACTTAGCTTATGCTGAGCAGACAGGCCACAGAAACGATCCAGGAGGAAGCAAGACCAATACTAGAACATTGACTGGAGGCCAGGATCAAAGCACTAGGTGGAGTTAAATAGAGCAGCACCTAACGACCTAACGTCATCACCTGAGGAAGGAAACTCAGAAGCCGCAGTACCACTCGTGACCACAGGAGGGAGCTTGATCACAGAATTCACAACAGTACCCCCCCTTTGAGGAGGGGTCACCGAACCCTCACCAGAGCCCCCAGGCCAACCAGGATGAGCCATATGAAAGGCACGAACAAGATCGGCAGCATGGACATCAGAGGCAAAGACCCAGGAATTATCTTCCTGACCATAACCCTTCCACTTAACCAGATACTGGAGTTTCCGTCTCGAAACACGAGAATCCAAAATCTTCTCCACTATATACTCCAACTCCCCCTCCACCAAAACTGGGGCAGGAGGATCAACAGATGGAACCACAGGCGCCACGTATCTCCGCAACAATGACCTATGGAATACGTTATGGATGGAAAAAGAATCTGGAAGGGTCAAACGAAAAGACACAGGATTAAGAATCTCAGAAATCCTATACGGACCAATGAAACGAGGCTTAAACTTAGGAGAGGAAACCTTCATAGGAATATAACGAGATGACAACCAAACCAAATCCCCAACACGAAGTCGGGGACCCACACAGCGCCTGCGGTTAGCGAAACGTTGAGCCTTCTCCTAGGACAAGGTCAAATTGTCCACTACATGAGTCCAAATCCGCTGCAACCTGTCCACCACAGTATCCACACCAGGACAGTCCGAAGACTCAACCTGCCCTGAAGAGAAACGAGGATGGAACCCAGAATTGCAGAAAAACGGTGAAACCAAGGTAGCCGAGCTGGCCTGATTATTAAGAGTGAACTCAGCCAACAGCAAAAAGGACACCCAATCATCCTGATCAGCAGAAACAAAACATCTCAGATATGTTTCCAAGGTCTGATTGGTTCGTTCAGTCTGGCCATTTGTCTGAGGGTGGAAAGCCGAGGAAAAAGACAAATCAATGCCCATCCTAGCACAAAAGGCTCGCCAAAACCTTGAAACAAACTGGGAACCTCTGTCAGAAACGATGTTCTCTGGAATGCCAAGTAAACGAACCACATGCTGGAAGAACAATGGCACCAAATCAGAGGAGGAAGGTAATTTAGACAAGGGCACCAAATGGATCATCTTAGAGAAGCGATCACAAACTACCCAAATGACCGACATTTTTTGAGAGACGGGGAGATCCGAAATAAAATCCATAGAGATATGTGTCCAAGGCCTCTTCGGGAACGGCAAGGGCAAAAGCAACCCACTGGCACGAGAACAACAGGGCTTAGCCCGAGCACAAATCCCACAGGACTGCACAAAAGAACGCACATCCCGCGACAGAGACGGCCACCAAAAGGATCTAGCCACCAAATCTCTGGTACCAAAGATTCCAGGATGACCAGCCAACACCGAACAATGAACCTCAGAGATAACTTTATTCGTCCACCTATCAGGGACAAACAGTTTCTCTGCTGGGCAACGATCAGGTTTATTAGCCTGAAATTTTTGCAGCACCCGCCGCAAATCATGGGAGATGGCAGACACAATTACTCCCTCTTTGAGAATACCCGCCGGCTCAGGCAAACCCGGAGAGTCGGGCACAAAACTCCTAGACAGGGCATCCGCCTTCACATTTTTAGAACCCGGAAGGTACGAAACCACAAAGTCAAAATAGGAGAAAAACAGCGACCAACAAGCCTGTCTAGGATTCAACCGTTTGGCAGACTCGAGATAAGTCAAGTTCTTGTGATCAGTCAAGACCACCACGCGATGCTTATCTCCTTCAAGCCAATGACGCCACTCCTCGAATGCCCACTTCATGGCCAGCAACTCTCGATTGCCAACATCATAATTTCGCTCAACAGGCGAAAACTTCCTGGAAAAGAAGGCGCATGGCTTCATCACCGAGCAATCAGCACCTCTTTGTGACAAAACAGCCCCCGCTCCAATTTCAGAAGCATCAACCTCAACCTGGAACGGAAGCGAAACATCTGGTTGACACAACACAGGGGCAGAAGAAAAACAACACTTTAACTCTTGAAAAGCTTCCACCGCAGCAGAAGACCAATTGACCACATCAGCACCCTTTCTTGGTCAAATCGGTCAATGGTTTAGCAATACTAGAAAAATTACAGATGAAGCGACGATAAAAATTAGCAAAGCCAAGGAACTTTTGCAGACTCTTCAGAGATGTCGGCTGAGTCCAATCATAAATGGCCTGGACCTTAACAAGGTCCATCTCGATGGTAGAAGGGGAAAAAATGAACCCCAAAAATGAAACCTTCTGAACACCAAAGAGACACTTTGATCCCTTCACAAACAAAGAATTAGCACGCAGGACCTGGAACACCATTCTGACCTGCTTCACATGAGACTCCCAATCATCAGAGAAGACCAAAATATCATCCAAGTATACAATCAGGAATTTATCCAGGTACTCTCGGAAGATGTCATGCATAAAGGACTGAAATACTGATGGAGCATTGGCAAGTCCGAATGGCATAACTAGGTACTCAAAATGGCCCTCGGGCGTATTAAATGCTGTTTTCCATTCATCGCCCCGTTTAATACGCACAAGATTATATGCACCACGAAGATCTATCTTGGTGAACCAACTAGCCCCCTTAATCCGAGCAAACAAATCAGATAGCAACGGCAAGGGGTACTGAAATTTGACCGTGATTTTATTTAGAAGGCGGTAATCAATACAAGGTCTCAGCGAACCATCCTTCTTGGCCACAAAAAAGAACCCTGCTCCCAATGGCGACGATGACGGGCGAATATGACCCTTCTCCAAGGATTCTTTTATGTAACTCCGCATAGCGGCGTGCTCAGGTACAGATAAATTAAACAGTCGACCCTTAGGAAACTTACTACCAGGAATCAACTCGATAGCACAATCACAATCCCTATGCGGAGGTAGGGCATTGGACTTGGGCTCATCGAATACATCCCGGTAATCAGACAAGAACTCTGGGACCTCAGAAGGGGTGGATGATGAGATAGACAGAAATGGAACATCACCATGTACCCCCTGACAACCCCAGCTGGACACATACATTGATTTCCAATCTAAAACTGGGTTATGGACTTGTAGCCATGGCAACCCCAACACGACCACATCATGCAGATTTTGCAACACCAGAAAGCGAATATCCTCCTGGTGCGCAGGAGCCATGCACATGGTCAGCTGGGTCCAATACTGAGGCTTATTCCTGGCCAAAGGCGTAGCATCAATTCCTATCAATGGAATAAGACACTGCAAGGGCTCCAAGACAAACCCACAGCGCCTAGCAAACTCCAAGTCCATCAAATTCAGGGCAGCGCCTGAATCCACAAATGCAATGACAGAATAGGAAGACAAAGAGCAGATCAAAGTAACGGACAAAAGAAATTTCGACTGTACCGTACCAATGGTGGCAGACCTAGCGAACCGCTTAGTGCGCTTAGGACAATCAGAGATAGCATGAGTGGAATCACCACAGTAGAAACACAGCCCATTCTGACGTCTGTGTTCCTGCCTTTCAGCTCTGGTCAAAGTCCTATCGCACTGCATAGGCTCAGGTTTATGCTCAGATAATACCGCCAAATGGTGCACAGATTTACGCTCACGCAAGCGTTGATCGATCTGAATGGCCAAAGACATAGACTCATTCAGACCAGCAGGCATAGGAAATCCCACCATGACATCCTTAAGGGCTTCAGAGAGACCCTTTCTGAAGATTGCTGCCAGCGCACATTCATTCCATTGAGTGAGCACAGACCACTTTCTAAACTTCTGACAATAAATCTCTATCTCATCCTGACCCTGACGCAGAGCCAGCAAATTTTTCTCTGCCTGATCCACTGAATTAGGTTCATCGTACAGTAATCCGAGCGCCAGAAAAATGCATCAATATTACATAATGCAGGATCTCCTGGCGCAAGGGAAAATGCCCAGTCTTGAGGGTCGCCACGTAATAAAGAAATAATGATCTTAACTTGTTGAACTGGGTCACCAGAGGCGCGAGGTTTCAACGCCAGAAACAGTTTGCAATTATTTTTGAAACTCAGAAATTTAGCTCTATCTCCAGAAAATAAGTCAGGAATAGGAATTCTAGGTTCTAACATTGAATTCTGAACCACAAAGTCTTGAATATTTTGTACTCTTGCAGTGAGATGATCCACACATGAAGACAGACCTTTAATGTCCATCACCACACCTGTGTCCTGAACCACCCAAATATCTAGGGGGAAAAAAAGGCAAAACACAGTGCAAAGAAAAAAAAATGGTCTCAGAACTTCTTTTTTCCCTCTATTGAGAAGCATAGTACTTTGGGCCTCCAGTACTGTTATGAATAGGTAATTCAGAACCACAATGGACCTTGAAGTTCAGAGCACACAAGTGACCACAAAACATAGGACGAGCTCTGAGACGTGGGAACTCTGCTGACCGCAATCCCTAAACCTATCAAACCACACTAGAGGTAGCCGTGGATTGCGCCTAACGCTCCCTATGCAACTCGGCACAGCCTGAGAAACTAGCTAGCCTGAAGATAGAAAAATAAGCCTACCTTGCCTCAGAGAAATTCCCCAAAGGAAAAGGCAGCCCCCCACATATAATGACTGTGAGTTAAGAAGAAAATACAAACACAGAGATGAAATAGATTTAGCAAAGTGAGGCCCGACTTACTGAATAGACCGAGGATAGGAAAGATAGCTTTGCGGTCAACACAAAAACCTACAAACAACCACGCAGAGGAGCAAAAAGACCCTCCGCACCGACTAACGGTACGGAGGTGCTTCCTCTGCGTCTCAGAGCTTCCAGCAAGCAAGCAGAACCAAAAAAGCAAGCTGGACAGAAAATATAGCAACAAAAGTAACAGAAGCAGAACTTAGCTTATGCTGAGCAGACAGGCCACAGAAACGATCCAGGAGGAAGCAAGACCAATACTAGAACATTGACTGGAGGCCAGGATCAAAGCACTAGGTGGAGTTAAATAGAGCAGCACCTAACGACCTAACCTCATCACCTGAGGAAGGAAACTCAGAAGCCGCAGTACCACTCGTGACCACAGGAGGGAGCTTGATCACAGAATTCACAACAGGCGAGACTTGAGCTGAGGACATATCTCGTCGTTCGTGAGATGGTTTTGGGATCCCTTGGACTAATTGTGGACTATTGCTTTGTTACCTGACACAAGGATTATCGGGAGGTGCCCCCGAACCTGTTCCACTGGACTAATTGTGGACTCTGTAGATCTACCTGCATGTGATTTGTTCCAGCGTTCTTGATAATAAATCTGTGGAATCATCCCTTGGCCTGTTGTCCCTTCTTGCTCTGCCGTACACCCCGTCACAAGATCTGAAATAAAATCCATGGAAATATGCGTCCAGGGCCTCTTCGGGACCGGCAAGGGCAAAAGAAACCCACTGGCACGAGAACAGCAGGGCTTAGCCCGAGCACAAGTCCCACAGGACTGCACAAAAGAACGCACATCCCGTGACAAAGAAGGCCACCAAAAGGATCTAGCCACCAAATCTCTGGTACCAAAGATTCCAGGATGACCCGCCAACACCGAACAATGAACCTCAGAGATAACTCTACTAGTCCATCTATCAGGGACAAACAGTTTCTCCGCTGGACAACGGTCAAGTCTATCAGCCTGAAACTTCTGCAGCACCCGCCGCAAATCAGGGGAGATGGCAGACAAAATTACCCCCTCTTTGAGAATACCCGCCGGCTCAGGAACACCCGGAGAGTCAGGCACAAAACTCCATGACAGGGCGTCAGCCTTCACATTCTTAGAGCCCGGAAGGTACGAAACCACAAAATCAAAACGGGAGAAAAACAGCGACCATCGAGCCTGTCTAGGATTCAACTGTTTGGCAGACTCGAGATAAGTCAAATTCTTGTGATCCGTCAAGACCACAACGCGATGCTTGGCTCCCTCAAGCCAATGTCGCCACTCCTCGAATGCCCACTTCATGGCCAACAACTCTCGATTGCCAACATCATAATTGCGCTCAGCAGGCGAGAACTTTCTAGAAAAGAATGCACATGGTTTCATCACCGAGCCATCAGAACTTCTTTGCGACAAAACAGCCCCTGCTCCAATCTCAGAAGCATCAACCTCGACCTGAAACGGGAGCGAAACATCTGGCTGGCACAACACAGGGGCAGAAGAAAAACGACGCTTCAACTCCTGAAAAGCCTCTACAGCCGCAGAGGACCAATTGACCACATCAGCACCTTTCTTGGTCAAATCAGTCATTGGTTTAGCAACACTGGAAAAATTAGCGATGAAGCGACGGTAAAAATTAGCAAAGCCCAGGAACTTCTGCAGGCTCTTCACAGATGTCGGCTGAGTCCAATCATAAATGGCCTGAACTTTAACAGGGTCCATCTCGATAGTAGAAGGGGAAAAAATGAAACCCAAAAATGAAACCTTCTGAACCCCAAAGAGACATTTCGACCCCTTCACAAACAAGGAATTCGCACGAAGGACCTGGAACACCATTTTGACCTGCTTCACATGAGACTCCCAATCATCCGAAAAGACCAAAATATCATCCAACTATACAATCATGAATCCATCCAGGTACTCTCGGAAGATGTCATGCATAAAGGACTGAAACACAGATGGAGCATTAGAAAGCCCGAATGGCATAACCAGGTACTCAAAATGGCCCTCGGGCGTATTAAATGCTGTTTTCGATTCATCGCCCTGTTTAATTCGCACAAGATTATACGCCCCACGAAGATCTATCTTGGTGAACCAACTAGCCCCCTTAATCCGAGCAAACAAATCAGACAGCAGTGGCAAAGGATACTGAAATTTGACTGTGATCTTATTAAGAAGGCGGTAATCAATACAAGGTCTCAAAGAGCCATCCTTCTTGGCCACAAAAAAGAACCCTGCTCCTAACGGTGATGACGACGGGCGAATATGACCTTTCTCCAAGGATTCCTTTATATAACTCCGCATAGCGGCGTGCTCTGGCACAGATAAATTAAACAGACGGCCCTTAGGAAACTTACTACCAGGAATCAAATTAATAGCACAATCGCAATCCCTATGAGGAGGTAGGGCACCGGATTTGGGCTCATCAAATACATCCCGGTAATCCGACAAAAACTCAGGGACTTCAGAAGGAGTGGAAGACGAAATTGACAAAAATGGAACATCACCATGTACCCCCTGGCAACCCCAGCTGGACACAGACATAGATTTCCAATTCAATACTGGATTATGAACCTGTAGCCATGGCAACCCCAAAACGACCACATCATGCAGATTATGCAACACCAGAAAGCGGATATCCTCCTGATGTGCAGGAGCCATGCACATGGTCAATTGAGTCCAGTACTGAGGCTTATTCTTGGCCAAAGGCGTAGCATCAATTCCTCTCAATGGAATAGGATACTGCAAGGGCTCCAAGAAAAAACCACAGCGCCTAGCAAACTCCAAGTCCATCAAATTCAGGGCGGCGCCTGAATCCACAAATGCCATAACAGAATAGGACAACAAAGAGCAAATCAGAGTAACGGACAAAAGAAATTTAGACTGTACCGTACCAATGGTGGCAGACCTAGCGAACCGCTTAGTGCGCTTAGGACAATCGGAGATAGCATGAGTGGAATCACCACAATAAAAACACAGCCCATTCCGACGTCTATGTTCTTGCCGTTCAGCTTTGGTCAAAGTCCTATCACATTGCATAGGCTCAGGCCTATGCTCAGAGAACACCGCCAAATGGTGCACAGCTTTGTGCTCACGCAAGTGCCGATCGATCTGAATGGCCAAGGACATAGACTCATTCAGACCAACAGGCGTGGGAAATCCCACCATGACATCCTTAAGGGCTTCAGAAAGACCATTTCTGAAAATTGCCGCCAGGGCACACTCATTCCACTGAGTAAGCACAGACCACTTTCTAAAATTCTGACAATATACCTCCGCTTCATCCTGACCCTGACACAAAGCCAGCAAGATTTTCTCTGCCTGATCCACTGAATTTGGTTCATCATAAAGCAATCCAAGCGCCAGAAAAAACGCATCTACATCACGCAATGCAGGATCTCCTGGCGCAAGGGAAAATGCACAGTCTTGAGGGTCACCACGCAACAAAGAAATAATGATTTTTACTTGTTGAACGGGGTCACCAGAGGAGCGGGGTTTCAAAGCTTAGAAACAGTTTGCAATTATTTTTGAAATTCAGGAACTTAGATCTATCCCCAGAAAATAAATCAGGAGTAGGAATTCTAGGCTCTAACATCGGATTCTGAACCACAAAATCTTGAATGCTTTGTACCCTTTCAGTGAGATGATCCACACAAGAGGACAGACCTTGAATGTCCATAGTGTAACAACTCTGCTGGCATTACAGCATGGCCTCACATCTCTCACACAATTGTACCCACTGCTCCAGGCCATTATGTGCTTTCTCTTTAATGCCAGCTCCATGTTCTGTGTCTCTGCTCTCTGCATGCCTCATGGCTATGTGTATAGGGGGCCGGCGCCTGAACTCTCTGGTTCTTATAGGAATCAGGTGCACCTGTACAATCAGTTCCTGACCAATTACCGAGAGGCCTCCTGTATATAGTGCAGCTCCACCCTGTGCTCTGGGCCTGTGCAATGTGTTAGCTCAGTTAGTGTTTAGCTGCTGAGTTTGCCTGGCCTTGCTCTGAGTTATTCCCTCTGAGCTTTTCTCTGTGCTTTTGCCTTGTTCTTGTAGTCCGCCCTCCAGGAGGCAGAATATCCTGGTCCCTGTGTCTTTGTCCCTGTGTCTTGTTCTATTGCCTTGTCTGTACTTTGTCTTTTCTCGGTCTCCTTGTCTGTGGCTTTCTTCCCTGCTTTCTTTCCTTATGTTTTCTGTCTCCTTTCACTCCGCACTCTTGCGGCTCTGCACTCAGACCTTGCTTCGCACTCTCTGGCTTTGCTCTGTGGCTCCGCTCTTTGCGGTTCTATCTGGCTCCGCTCTTTGCGGTACTATCTGGCTCCGCCTCCTGTGTTTCTGCACTTGGCTCCGTCTCTGCTCTTGGCTCCGCCTCCAGTGTCTCCGCTCTTTGCGTTACCTCCAGCGTCTCCGCTCTTGGCTCCGCCTCCAGCGTCTCCGCTCTTGGCTCCGCCTCCAGCGTCTCCGCTCTTGGCTCCGCCTCCAGCGTCTCTGCTCTTGGCTCCGCCTCCAGCATCTCCGCTCTTGGCTCCGCCTCCAGCGTCTCCGCTCTTGGCTCCGCCTCCAGCATCTCCGCCTCCAGCGTCTTTGCTCTTGGCTCCGCCTCCAGCATCTCCGCTATTGGCTCCGCCTCCAGCGTCTCCGCTCTTGGCTCCGCCTCCAGCATCTCCGCCCTTGGCTCCGCCTCCAGCGTCTCTGCTCTTGGCTCCGCCTCCAGCATCTCCGCTCTTGGCTCCGCCTCCAGCGTCTCCGCTCTTGGCTCCGCCTCCAGCATCTCCGCCTCCAGCGTCTTTGCTCTTGGCTCCGCCTCCAGCGTCTCCGCTCTTGGCTCCGCCTCCAGCATCTCCGCCCTTGGCTCCGCCTCCAGCATCTCCGCCCTTGGCTCCGCCTCTTGCGGCTCCGTCCTTGGCTCTGCCTTCTCCTTCTCTTCTCTTAGTTCCACCTTCTACTTGTTACTTGGTCCTCCTGTGTGAACAGGTCCCTACCTATTCCTTCATTCTCCTTTCCTTCTGGCTTTGTTTCCGTACCTGCATCTTCTGTGTGTACAGGTCCCTACCTGTTCCTTCATCACACTCACAATAGGACTGCACTCGGGTGTCATCAGAGTGCAGCCTGATTCATACACCACATCAACCCGTCCTGTGTATCCTGTGTTCCTGCCAGTCCTGCCGTTCCTGCCCTGCCTTCCAGTCCTGTGTTCCTGCTGTCCTAGCCAGTCCCGTTTCCTGCCGTGTCTCTGCCAGCCCTGAGTTCTCTGCCGTGTCTCTGCCAGCCCTGTCTCAGCCGTGCCAGCCTACTTGTCTGTGTTCCAGCCGTGCTCTTCTGCCAGTCCTGCCTAATGCCCGCACCAATCCAGGTGTTCCTGTCTCCCAAGTGGGATCAGCAGCCACAGCCAGACACCACCCTGGAGTAGCACCTGGCAGCTGCCTGCTACACAAGCCTGTCCTCACCATCAGAGGCTCCAGTGAAAACCCAGGCAGCTGTCATAGTCACGCCCCTTCCAGGGTAGTCTGGTTTGTGGCACAGTGGGGCCACAAACCCCCCGAGCTCACGCCCACCAGTCAGGGCGTGAGCGTGACACATAGCTACACCTGTGTCCTGAACCACCCAGAGGTTTAGGGGAAAAGACAGACAAAACACACTGCAAAGAAAAAAAAATGGTCTCAGAACTTCTCTTATCCCTCTATTGAGATGCATTAATACTTTGGGCCACCTGTACTGTTATGGACCTGGTGGTTAGGAGCACCCGGAATGACCTGATAGTTAAACCTCAAACAGGACAAGCTCTGGGAAGTGGGAGCTCTGCTGACCGCAACCCCTAATCCTATCACACACATTAGAAATAGCCGTGGAGCGTACCTAACTCTGCCTAGACGCCTCTTCACAGCCTAAGAGCTAACTAGCCCTAAAGATAGAAAATAAAGCCTACCTTGCCTCAGAGAAATTCCCCAAAGGAAAAGGCAGCCCCCCACAAATATTGACTGTGAGTAAAGATGAAAGTCACAAACACAGAAATGAAACAGGTTTCAGCAAAGGGAGGCCAGACTTACTAAACAGACAGAGGATAGGAAAAGTAACTTTGCGGTCAGCACAAAAAACTACAAAAGACCACGCAGAGTGTGCAAGAAGACCTCCGCACCGACTCACGGTGCGGAGGTGCCACTCTGCATCCCAGAGCTTCCAGCTAGCAAGGCAAAATCATGATAGCAAGCTGGACAAGAAAACAATGAACAAATAATTAACTAGCAGGGACTTAGCTTCTGCTGGAGTAGACAGGTCACCAGAAAGATCCAAGAGCGAACTGAACCAGTACAAGAACATTAACAGCTGGCATGGAGTAACGATCTGAGTGGAGTTAAATAGAACAGCCAGCCAAAGAATAAACTACGTCACCTGTGGAAGGAACCTCAGAAGCAGCAGCTCCACTCACAGCCACCAGAGGGAGTCCATGGACAGAACTCGCCGAAGTACCATTCATGACCACAGGGGGGAGTTCGATAACAGAATTCACAACAGCTAAGTGTGCTGTTATTGTTTCTGTGTCCCTTTGTTGTGTAACTCTCCTTGAGTTGTATTAGTGCAGCGGTGGGACCAGTGCTCTCACCTGCCAGTTCCCTACATAGGGATTAGAGCAGGGCAAGTGAGGGACAAGGTATCCTGGTCGGCGACGGGTTGAAAGGACCCGTATAGGGACGGTAGTAAGATCAGGGCACAGCCTCAGGTGAGTGCAGGAGATGCCCATTCCCCGTTCCCTACCGTCAGGGCCCACCGTTGTTAAAGTGTCCCCGGTGTACGCTTGTGTGTTCCGTCGTTTTGTGACCGGCCCATCAGGTCATGTTACACCTGGACAGTCATGCAAAAGAGAAAAGCGAGCAGGCACCACCTACAATAACGTATTCTATCTAATGGGGGTGCAACTATTGCGCCAAAACATGAACAATAATATAGAAAGGAAAAAGAGGGCGCAACACAGAGTGCACACACAACCAAAGTACAAAATAGTCTAAGCTTTATTGAGGCAAACAAGTACAAAAAAAGACATAAAAACATTTAAAAGAGCATAGAAACATACCCAAACACAAGCATCCCCTAAGTCCAGGGATATGCTAAAGATACAGAAAAGGAATAAATGTCCTTTATAAGAGACACCAGTGAGTGTAGCCCATGCATAAAATGTGTGTGCATGTGGCAGCATGCGCTGGACTAAATATGCGAACAAATACCCCCATAACAAGAACTATAAGTCCCAAAATGAAGCCTAAATATGGGTTAAAAAATGATAGTCATAATATAAGGCAGTCCGCATATAGTCCAGGGCAAGTACCGATATACAGAAAATGAACAAAGCAATACACATGCACATATAGTAAATACTTGCCACTCACTGGAATCACAGAGCCCCACTCCCAACGCGTATCGCTACACCCAGTAGCTTCGTCAGGGGAAGTATGTTATGGTCCTCTTAGGTCGGGTATATATAGTGTCAGTCAGGTAAGTGCACTTACTGATGCACTGATGATTGCTAGCACATGTGCCCAGCAATCATCAGGCATCGGAACAGCCGTGGATAATCTAACAGCGCCGGCGCAGTGTCCAAATAATAATTGGTACCTAATGTCCGTCAATACACTCACATGTCTCCGGCGTGCGCTCCAAATGAACCGGATGTGTGCGTGCCATGCACCGGAAGTCCTCCCCGCGTCTGCGCAGACCCACAAATAGCGGTCTATTAAAACGATGACATCATATCCAGAGGGACCGCAAATATGCGTTTCACGTTAGTCGCAGGCCTGCGTGCCACCAGCACATATTACCGTCCGCGCATGCGCACCAAGTAAAAGGGGAAAATGGAAAGGACTACTATTCCTATAGGACAAGTACAAGTTCCCACACAGCAAAATAAGAAAATGTAGATCTGCAAAAAACATTGAATCGATCATACTAATAACTGCCACCCATACATACGCAAGCATGTATGATGGTCGCCATATAAATACAAAAAACTGGATAGCACCGAAGATACATATTAATAAGGACATAATAACATAAATATATACAAGTAGATATCTCAAGACACCAAACGTTTGAATAGCCAGGAAAAAACAAATACATAAATACAAAAAATACAATCATGGTAAGAGGAAGCCTGTGTACAGAAAATCCTCGTTAAGGCCTCCAGGCACCACCGACCCCAATTGGTAAATCCAACGGGCCTCCAATCTAAGCAATTCCCCTCGCCGATCCGATTTTCGTAGGTTGGTAGTCATCTTCTGAAGTCCGATCACCCGTAGATCCCGGGTGCTCCCAGAGTGGACCTGTAAAAAGTGTAAGGCCACAGTGGAAACATTTTTGCCCTTAGAAAGGTCCTGTTTAACCAAGTTAATATTAGACACATGCTGTTGTGTACGTCTGCGAAGTTCCTGTGAGGTTTGCCCCACATACACTTTAGGGCAGGAGCAAACCAAAGCGTAAACTACATGAGTAGTCTTACAGTTGATATAGTCTTTTAACGTATACACTACAGCATCCTTTGGATTGGTAAACGAAGTACATCTCTCCACAAAGGGGCATACGTTGCAATCACCACAGGGATACGTACCCTGTAAACGTACACCTCTCCCAATTCTCGTGCTCGGCCTCGTAAAGTGACTCCTTGACAAACAATCTCGTAGGTTAGGTGTCCGTCTAGCTGTTATTAATGGAGTTGAGGGTACCAAGTCAGAAACTCTCGGATCAGTCTTTAAGATATCCCAATGTTGTCTGAACAAATCCGACATCTGCTTCCAATGATTATGGTACGTGGTGATAAACCTAAGATTATTATCCGGACACCTAGGAGTAGATCTAAGTAGGACATCCCTAGGTAAGGAGTTCGTATGCTGGAAAGCCTTAGAAATCAATGACCGCGGGTAACCCCTAGCACGTAAACGTCCCGTAAGCGATTCAGCCTGAGAGTAAAAGTCACATGGACGCGTGCAGTTCCGTCGGATTCTGTGAAACTGTCCTACAGGTAGGTTCTTCTTCAAATGGTAAGGGTGGAAACTCCTGAAATCAAGGAGCCCATTGGAGGCCGTGCTCTTGCGAAAGAGATCCGTGCAGATAGTGTTGTCCCGGCGGGAGAGCCTGAGATCCAGAAAATCGGCTGTGGACAAAGACATTTGATAAGTCAAATGAATATTTAAAGAATTTGAATTTAACATGAGAATGAACTCCTCGCAGCTTTCTCCTGAGCCCGACCAAATGAAAAAAATATCGTCTATAAATCGAAACCAATATAAAACGTGATCTTTGAACCCCGGCGACGGGTACACGCAGGTCCCCTCCCACCACCCCATAAAGAGGTTGGCAAAGGAGGGGACACAGCGGGCACCCATCGCCGTGCCGGATACCTGACGATAAAAGGAACAGTCAAAAACAAAATAATTGTGTGTTAACACAAATTTAAGCAGGCTCAGGAGAAAGACACTATGCGAAGAGTTATCCAACTCATCCTGTCGCAAAAAATGTTCCACAGCCGCAATCCCACTGTCATGTGCGATGCTGGTGTATAAAGAAGAAACATCAACCGTAACCAGCCAAGCTACATCAGGAAGTTGTATGTCTCTTAATTTCTCAATTAAATGTGCAGAATCCCTTATATAATAATAATTATAATAATAATAATAATTTTTATTTATATAGCGCCAACATATTCCGCAGCGCTTTACAAATTATAGAGGGGACTTGTACATACAATAGACATTACAGCATAACAGAAATACAGTTCAAAACAGATACCAAGAGGAGTGAGGGCCCTGCTCGTAAGCTTACAAACTATGAGGAAAAGGGGAGACACGAGAGGTGGATGGTAACAATTGCTATAGTTATTCGGACCAGCCATAGTGTAAGGCTTGGGTGTTCATGTAAAGCTGCATGAACCAGTTAATTAATTTTTTTTTTTTTAATATAGGCCACACAGGGATCGTTAGGTTAATGCATTGAGGCGGTAGGCCAGTCTGAACAAATGAGTTTTTAGGGCACGCTTAAAACTGTGGGGATTGGGGATTAATCGTATTATCCTAGGTAGTGCATTCCAAAGAATCGGCGCAGCACGTGTAAAGTCTTGGAGACGGGAGTGGGAGGTTCTGATTATTGAGGATGCTAACCTGAGGTCATCAGCGGAGCGGAGGGCACGGGTAGGGTGGTAGACTGAGACCAGAGAGGAGATGTAGGGTGGTGCTGAGCCATGGAGTGCTTTGTGGATGAGGGTAGTAGTTTTGTACTGGATTCTTGAGTGGATGGGTAACCAGTGTAATGACTGGCACAAGGTAGAGGCATCGGTGTAACGGTTGGTGAGGAATATGATCCTGGCAGCAGCATTCAGGACAGATTGGAGCGGGGAGAGTTTGGTAAGAGGGAGGCCGATTAGTAGAGAGTTACAATAGTCCAGACGAGAATGAATAAGTGAAACAGTAAGAGTTTTTGCAGAGTCGAAAGTAAGAAGGAAGGTAGATCCTGCACTAACGGTTGTAGATAGAAATCGATATAGATGCAGGCTCTCTCGCCAAGGCTCCCAATTCCCGCTACTATGGGCCTACCAGGGGGGCAAACGAGGTCCTTATGTACCTTTGGTAAGAGGTAGAAGGTTGGTATTACCGGTTTTTTAACAAAGATGTAATCTCTTTCCCGTTTCCCAATTACCCCTTCAGAGAGAGCTATATCAAGTAGCCGCTCCAACTTACCATTGAAAACCTGGGTGGGATCTGAAGGCAATTTGGAATAATTTCTGGTGTCACCCAATTGTTTGGACACCTCATCTAGGTACATGCTGACCGGCCACAGGACCACGTTGCCCCCCTTGTCTGCCTCCTTAATAAGAAAATCTTTGTTGGATCTCAAATTGGCAAGAGCTCTCCTATCACTCACAGACAAGTTTTGTTCTCTATTTGGATTAATAGAAAGCTTTTGTATTCCCGATTTAATGACTTCAAAAAAAGTTTTAACTGACGGCACCAATGACAACGGAGGAGTAGTTGTTGATGGCACTCTATGAGGAAAAGGTTTCCTACCTGAGGACGTTTCAGTTTCATTTAGAAGATCCAATAAATCGGAAAAAACACGTCTATCCAAAGCAGTTGAGGACTCAGGCAAAAGCTCAGGTTTGTTGTGCAGGGCTTTCAACACAAGCTTCCTACAAAAAAGGTACAAATCCTTAATCAAGGTAAATTTGTCCGTTTTGAACATTGGAGAAAAAGTGAGACCCCGCTGAAGTACTGACCTCTCAGCCTCTGTTAAAGTGTGCGTTGTCAAGTTGATGATTTGTAGTTGTTCATCAGTTACTTCTGATGTCTGGAGTTCTTCCTCGTTCCGTAAGTTGGATAATGGCGTGGCTGTCTGGTACTTCGTTTTACGCTTCCCCCGCCTTGTCCTCCGTCTGTGTCGCTGGTGTCCGACGCTAAAAAAATCACTAAGGCTATGATCAGCCTGAGCTCCACTATTAGAAAGCGATGGATTGAATGTCGGCCTTCTGTTCCCCATGTGCTTCCATTTGAATGCCAAGCCCTGTTCAAAGTCCTGTTTATCACGCTGGAGTTTCTTCCTTTTCCCCTCCACAATCTCCTTATCAAATTTGGTGATAATGTCTTTTAATTTAGTCTGAAAGGGTAAAACTTGTGTAGCAGAATCATAATTAACCAATTGTGATTCCAAGTTTTTAATCCTCGATTTTAATGTTACCAGAAGATCTCTATCATGCTGTATCAGGAGATTAATAATTATCTTGGAGCACTGGGCTAGACCAGCCTCCCACGTGGTCTTAAACGCTGGGGTAACTTCCCAAGCAGGGAAGATCTGTACCCTGAGTCCCCGAGGAAAGATGGATAATTTGAGGTACTCCTCCAGACAGCGAACATTCCACCTGTTAGGGTTGGCGGAACGCACCAAATATATAATTTATTAAATGGAATTGGTGCGTTCGCAACCCGGGATCCACCGTGCAGGAAAGCACCTGCTGCTAAATAATGGCGGCTCTATATGGCGGTATATACCAACTCTGTTAGCTTCACAGAGTAACCGCGAGAGGAAAGCTCTGTGCCCTGTTAGACTTTCACAGAGGCACAGGCCAACTACCCAGATGTGAGCAGTGAGTGGTCATGCATGCACACAAAACTCCTCACCGGAGGTGCCAGCATTCTAGGGGCTTATTTCAGCCGGGTCCCTGAACACACTTAAACACAATCTCCTCGCCGGAGGTGCCAGCATTCTAGGGGCTTATTTCAGCCGGGTCCCTGAACACATTCAAACACATGACCACATTGGCGCAAAGCATATAGCATAAGACGATACTAGCGCATGGCCGTGCGGTCATGCGCAGTTTATATAGTTGCAGCACAGGAAGCTGCTACTGAAGTTTTTTGCCCTTTCAGGACCTTCCAGAAGGACCAATGGAATGTACTGCAGCACCTGAGCATGTGACCGAACATGTGGCCCTCGACCTCCAATGGGAGACCCTGCCCTGGGCATGCTCAGTGTGAGTAAACAAGGACTTAGTCCTAGAGAGGCTCGCTCGCCGCAGATCAGTGCAGGGTACCATAGGAAAGCCAGAAAAGGCAGTAGTGACCCTATGCACCGAATCAGCCCCAGCGAGACGCTGGGAGCGACGTCTCCGCTGAGCAGAGCCCACTACGGTCGATACCGAATGGGAGACCGCAGCAGACACGGATCGAGATTCCCCCTGTGCAGCAGAGGAAACTCGACTCCTAACACCACCATACCTTCGTGATAGACTTATGTGTATCTATAAGTTCTCTAGTTAATTTATCAAAATCCGAGCCATCCACCTCACCGAACTCAGAAAAAATAGACGTTCCATTCTGGCTGTTCCACATTGCCTCTCTAGCATTTAGATCAAAAGCCATTTTATACTAACAACTAATAAAAAAAAATCAATGATTAAGAAAAATAATAACATCCAATGGTGTGCCACCACTCAGAAACCAGAAAACTGGAGACAAGAAGTCATGCAAAAGAGAAAAGCGAGCAGGCACCACCTACAATAACGTATTCTATCTAATGGGGGTGCAACTATTGCGCCAAAACATGAACAATAATATAGAAAGGAAAAAGAGGGCGCAACACAGAGTGCACACACAACCAAAGTACAAAATAGTCTAAGCTTTATTGAGGCAAACAAGTACAAAAAAGACATAAAAACATTTAAAAGAGCATAGAAACATACCCAAACACAAGCATCCCCTAAGTCCAGGGATATGCTAAAGATACAGAAAAGGAATAAATGTCCTTTATAAGAGACACCAGTGAGTGTAGCCCATGCATAAAATGTGTGTGCATGTGGCAGCATGCGCTGGACTAAATATGCGAACAAATACCCCCATAACAAGAACTATAAGTCCCAAAATGAAGCCTAAATATGGGTTAAAAAATGATAGTCATAATATAAGGCAGTCTGCAATGACAACGGAGGAGTAGTTGTTGATGGCACTCTATGAGGAAAAGGTTTCCTACCTGAGGACATTTCAGTTTCATTTAGAAGATCCAATAAATCGGAAAAAACACGTCTATGCAAAGCAGTTGAGGACTCAGGCAAAAGCTCAGGTTTGTTGTGCAGGGCTTTCAACACAAGCTTCCTATAAAAAAAAAAAAAAAAAAAAAAAGTGAGACCCCGCTGAAGTACTGACCTCTCAGCCTCTGTTAAAGTGTGCGTTGTCAAGTTGATGATTTGTAGTTGGGCACATGTGCTAGCAATCATCAGTGCATCAGTAAGTGCACTTACCTGACTGACACTATATATACCCGACCTAAGAGGACCATAACATACTTCCCCTGACGAAGCTACTGGGTGTAGCGATACGCGTTGGGAGTGAGGCTCTGTGATTCCAGTGAGTGGCAAGTATTTACTATATGTGCATGTGTATTGCTTTGTTCATTTTCTGTATATCGGTACTTGCCCTGGACTATATGCGGACTGCCTTATATTATGACTATCATTTTTTAACCCATATTTAGGCTTCATTTTGGGACTTATAGTTCTTGTTATGGGGGTATTTGTTCGCATATTTAGTCCAGCGCGTGCTGCCACATGCACACACATTTTATGCATGGGCTACACTCACTGGTGTCTCTTATAAAGGACATTTATTCCTTTTCTGTATCTTTAGCATATCCCTGGACTTAGGGGATGCTTGTGTTTGGGTATGTTTCTATGCTCTTTTAAATGTTTTTATGTCTTTTTTGTACTTGTTTGCCTCAATAAAGCTTAGACTATTTTGTACTTTGGTTGTGTGTGCACTCTGTGTTGCGCCCTCTTTTTCCTTTCTATATTTTTACACCTGGACAGTCACTTTGTGACATTACAACCAACCTTAACATTTTTTCTGGTGAGCTATGGCTCAGATGCAGGCCTTTGCCCAACTGCTTCAGACCCACACCGATGAGTTTAAGGTGCTTTGTGGTGAGGTGGTGCAGCAGCTGCAGCAGTTGGTGGGGTTTTGGGCTTCGGCCCAGGTTAATGCTCAACCAGAGCCCAAGATATCTCTTCCTGACAGGTTCTCTGGAGGGAGAGATAAATTTTTGGTTTTTAAGGAAGCCTGTAAGCTTTACTTCAGGCTCCGCCCTCGTTCATCAGGGAGTGAGGAACAACGGGTGGGAATCATCGTTTCCCTTCTTAAGGGTGATCCCCAATCCTGGGCCTTGTCCCTGCCGACCGATTCTCCATCTCTACGGTCAGTGGACGAGTTTTTTTGCAGCTCTGGCGCTGGTATATGGTGACCCGGACAGCGTATCCTTGGCGGAATCCCGTCTCCGTAAGATCAAGCAGGGGGCTCGGCCGGCTGAGGATTACTGTTCAGAGTTCAGGAGGTGGGCCACTGATACACAGTGGAATGACCCTGCCCTTAGGAGCCATTTGGTGCAGGGTCTGTCCCCTAGGTTGCAAGATACTCTGGTGCAGTACGCCGCTCCCAAGTCATTGGAGGCCGCCATGTCCCTTACCATCCGGGTGGATAGACGCCTGAGGGAGAGACATACACCAAATGTGCCCCGGTAGTCCTTGCTAGGGAGGAGGACACACCTGGGCAGGTGGACGAACCCATGCAGGTGGGAGGAGTTGCTTCCCAAACGGGGTTGTCTGGGGTTCGCCGTGGTGTGGGGGCATGTTTCTACTGTGGGCAGACCGGTCATTTTATCAATGTCTGCCCAGCATGTGCCAAAGTACCTGCACCATCTAAAGAGCCGCGTCCTCCTGGTTGTGTGGAAGGAAGCGACCAGGAAGTGTATATTTCCTCCATTTTCTCGTCTCAGTGTACCTTACCTGCTGAGGTTGTTGTTGGTGTGGTAACTGAGAATGTTCCGGTGCTCGTGGACAGTGGAGCAGGAGTCAATTTGGTGGATGCTCATTTTGTCCAGTCCCATGGCCTGATGACTAGATCGCTAGCTAGACCCCTAAGCGTCTAGGCCATTGACTCTGCCCCGCTCAGCCAGGGGTGGGTGACCCAAGTCGTAGACAATATACATCTGCGTATAGGGGCTTGTCATGAAGAGTTCCTGTCATGTTACATCTTGGAGAACATACCAACTCCCATTGTCTTAGGTCTCCTTGGTTGAAAAAACACAACCTGGTCATAAATATAGAAAATATTGGCCTGCACTCTGTATTAGGTCGGGGTGCTGGTGCGACAGACCGTGAGGTCCAATATCAGTATTATACTAAATCCACCGCACTCCCTAAGTGGAATATCTTATGCAGAAATGTTAATTTTGAAAATGCTAATTTATTCAAACAAAGAAAGAATCAATAAAGTACATTTGATCAAATATAAGGCAATTATTACAAAGTGTGCATGCGACTCAGAATGGTGACGTTTCGACCCTCCCTACAAATATCTTGAGATAAACATAATAAATACAAATACACGTAGAATAACAATCTATAATATAACGCTGGGAGCGTCACTCTGTCCGAAGCCTATATAGACTGGCCAAGCGCCGGCGCAGCCAGAACCCCACAGAGTGACGCAGCCGGGGACCCGCACAACAACTTCCTTATCCTCCCCCAATATACCGGCCATGGGGGCTCCGTGCTCCCCTGCATACCCGCAACATACCAGTCATGGGGGGCTCCTCACACCCCTGTATCCCTCCCAATATACCGGCCATGGGGGCTCCGTGCTCTGCAGCTCCAGGACCTTCGATGATGTCACCACCATGGGAAAAGTGTGGGCGGAACTGTTTGGATCTGTGGCAGATCTGGTTTCCTTCAGATTAAAACGTTTTTTCCTTTCTGGTCATTGGGGGTTAATGCAGATTTCTCCCCCCGGTGGCCGCTGGTGATATTGCATTGCTGCTGGGTTAGCTGATGTTTGTGACCACTCCCACCTTCCTTTAAAAGGTCACCTGGTGCATCAGCTGACTGTTGGTTATACAGGTCCTTTGGATACCAACCTTTCTGGAATTGCTGCTTGCTAAGTTCTTTGGCTCTGCAGCTGAATCCTCATTCCTGGTGCCTTACTCTGCTGCGCGGTGCATTGCAGCAGAGAAAGCTAAGTGTGGTGTTATTGTTTCTTTGTCACTTTGTTGTGTAACTCTCCTTGTGTTGTATTAGTGCAGTGGTGGGACCAGTGCTCTCACCTGCCAGTTCCCTACATGGGGATTAGAGCAGGGCAAGTGAGGGACAAGGTATCCTGGTCGGCGACGGGTTGAAAGAACCCGTATAGGGATGGTAGTAAGATCAGGGCACAGCCTCAGGTGAGTGCAGGAGGTGCCCATTCCCCGTTCCCTACCGTCAGGGCCAGGGCCGGCGTCAGCACCCGGCACACCGGGCAAATGCCGGGGCCCTGGGGAGAGGGGGGGGGCCCACTCATGCTGTCATAGATACAGCTGGGAGAGCAGAGCAGGAGATAACATGCTCTCTCCCCCCACAAAGTCACTGCTGGCTGCGTTCTCTTAACCCCTATGTGCCAGCTCTGACACAAGCATCTTCTCACTCAGTCAGTGCAGCCAGGCAGGCACACATAGGGGTTAACAGAAGGCAGCCAGTGTGACATTGTGGGCGGAGAGAGCACGTTCTCTGCTCTGCCCCCTGGATGGCTGCAGACAGTGCTGAAGTTTATCAGGCAGATTCAGAGGAGCTCCGTCCTACTAGCGACTGAGTGAGTGCAAAGGTATCCAGCAGTGGTTGCAGATGGACTTGTAGCTCAGTCTGCTGCTGTCTGTCTCCGCTGCCTAAAAATGTGGGTGATGTCTGGAGGAGCAGCTGGTGGGGTGCAGCCTGTAGGCGCCCAGCTCTCCCAGAATACATGCATGCTGCACCAAACCTGCACCAGTGGGGTAGGAAGAAGCTTAACCCCTTCCCATCTGTATGAAGGTTATTGCTGAACCTTAAAGATAACAATCCGACCCGCATAAATAGGGTTAACCAGATGCCAGGAGGAAGGGGAGCTGCTGCCATGTGGGCTGTACGTTGGGGCCCCGTGGCCCCAGGCTGGTGACTGGAGGGACTCTGCCCAGTGCTGGCATGTGGGTGATTTCTGCTCCGGAGTCTCAGCTTCTCTCCTCCAGGTCACACTGTGCAGTCACAGCAACATTGGTTGTGTCTGTCCAGGTCCCAGCAGCTGCCACTGCTCCCACCAAGGACATGGCATCACTTAACCCTTCCCCTGCAGCCACCGGCAACAAATCCACATTATTCCTTGATTAAATCAGGTTCCAACCCAATAGAGGAGCAGACATTTCCTGCTGCCATCAGGGTCCGGGAGGGGGTGACATTGGCTGCCCTGCTACTCTGTAGTGGGGGGTGACAAGTGTAACATGGGGTAACGATGAAGGAGAAATGCACAGGATAATAGTGAGCGCGACAGTGTATGGTATGGAGCAGTCAGGGGGTGGGCTGCAGGATCCCCCCATACTGTACATGACTGCTCGGGACAGGGAGGCGTTTAATGAGCTTCTAATGACGGGGCACTAATTGGGTCATTAGGGTTTGTGGAAAGGATTCAGCATCAGGTCCCTCATTAATGCCCGAGCCGCCTGTTACTTTGTAGCACAGATCTGTTGGGGCCGCAAAACCAAACAACATTGTTTATGTAGAAAAGTCTTTGTTTCATAGAAAAACTCAAAACAGAAAAGCACCTCTCCTGTATATATACACTGCACAGCACCTTTCCTCCTGTATATATACACTGCACAGCACCTCTCCTGTATATATACACTGCACAGCACCTTTCCTCCTGTATATATACATTGCACAGCACCTCTCCTGTATATACACTGCACAGCACCTTTCCTCCTGTATATATACACTGCACAGCACCTCTCCTGTATATATACACTGCACAGCACCTTTCCTCCTGTATATATACATTGCACAGCACCTCTCCTGTATATATACACTGCACAGAGCCTTTCCTCCTGTAGAATCTACAATAGCTGTCACTCATGTAAGAAGTGAAATCTGGCATTGTACTATACATTTCTCTGCCGTATCTGTGCATCATAAATCGGGGTATGTGTTAAAGGGGGGGGGCCCACTGAGACTCTTTCGCCCGGGGCCCTCGAAAACCTGGAGCCGGCCCTGGTCAGGGCCCACCGTTGTTAAAGTGTCCCCGGTGTACCCTTGTGTGTTCCGTCGTTTTGTGACCGACCCGTCAGGTCATGTTACACCAGGACAGTCACTTCGTGACAGTCAGTGTCTGGAGTATCAGTTTAAAGGACAGCGCCAGGATGTAGGATCAGAGACAGGAGGAGGAGGTCAGCGCCAGAAGGTAGGTGGAGGACAGTTCCAGGAGGTAAGGGGAGGACAATGCCAGGAGGGAGGATCAGGGTGAGGAAGGGAGAACAGCCTGGGAAGGGAGGCTCAGGGGATTAGGAGGGGGATGACAGCCCCTGGAGGGAGACTCGGGGTCAGGAGGAGGATGACAGCGCAGGAGGGAGGCTCAGGGGGTCAGGAGGTGGAGGACAGCGCCAGGAGGGAGGCTCGGGGTCAGCAGTAGGACAATGCAAAGAGGGAGGGAGAGGACAGCCCCGGAAGCGAGGGGTAGGACAGCCCCAGGAGGGAGGGGTAGGACAGCCCCAGGAGGGAGGGGTAGGACAGCCCCAGGAGGGAGGGGGAGGACAGCTCCAAGAGGGAGGGGAGGATAGTGCCAGGATGGAGGGGGAGGACAGCACCAGAAGGGAGGGGGGGATAGTGCCAGGAGGGAGGGGGAGGACAGTGTCAGCAGGGAGGGGGAGGACATCGCCAGAAGGGAGGGGGAGAGGGGGAGGACAGTGCCAGGAGGGAGGGGGAGGATAGTACCAGGAGGGAGGGGGAGGATAGTGCCAGGAGGGAGAGGGAGGATAGTGCCAGGAGGGAGAGGGAGGATAGTGCCAGGAGGGAGAGGGAGGATAGTGCCAGGAGGGAGAGGGAGGATAGTGCCAGGAGAGAGGCTCGGTGTCAGGAGGGGGAGGACAGCGCAAGGAGGGAGGGGGAGCACAGCGCCAGAAGGGAGGGGGGACAGTGCCAGAAGAGAGGGGGAGGACAGCACCAGGAGGGAGGGGAGGGGGAGGAGCAGCGCCAGGAGAGAGGGGGAGGACAGCCCCAGGAGGGAGGGGGAGGACAGGACCAGGAGAGAGAGTGAGGGGGAGGACAGCGCCAGGAGGGAGGGGGAGGATAGTGCCAGGAGGGAGGGGGAGGACAGCCCCAGGAGGGAGGGAGAGGACAATGCCAGGAGGGAGGGGGAGGACAGCACCAGGATGGAGGGAGAGGACAATGCCAGGAGAGAGGGGGAGGACAGCCCCAGGAGGGAGGGGGAGGACAGCGCCAAAAGGGAGGGGGAGGACAGCGCCAGGAGGGAGGGGGAGGATAGTGCCAGGAAACAGGGGGAGGACAGCGCCAGGAGGGATCCATAATTTCATTTAAAAAAAATTGCACCAAGATTGGTCACTGAGCACAATCCTGATCACAGGTATCAGTGTAATCAGTATAACGGCACCGACCTGACACTGTCTGCAGTCACTGAGCACAATCCTGACCACAGGTATCAGTGTAATCAGTATAACGGCACCGACCTGACACTGTCTGTAGTCACTGAGCACAATCCTGATCACAGGTATCAGTGTAATCAGTATAACGGCACCAACCTGACACTGTCTGTAGTCACTGAGCACAATCCTGAACACAGGTATCGGTGTAATCAGTATTACGGCACCGACCTGACACTGCCTGTAGTCACTGAGCACAATCCTGACCACAGGTATTGGTGTAATCAGTATAAGGGCACCGACCTGACACTGCCTGTAGTCACTGAGCACAATACTGACCACAGGTATCAGTGTAATCAGTATTACGGCACCGACCTGGCACTGTCTGTAGTCACTGAGCACAATCCTGATCACAGGTATCAGAGTAATCAGTATAACGTCACTGACCTGACACTGCCTGTAGTCACTGAGCACAATCCTGACCACAGGTATCGGTGTAATCAGTATTACGGCACCGACCTGGCACTGTCTGTAGTAACTGAGCACAATCCTGATCACAGGTATCAGAGTAATCAGTATAACGGCACCGACCTGACACTGCCTGTAGTCACTGAGCACAATCCTGATCACAGGTATCAGTGTAATCAGTATAACGGCGCCGAACTGACACTGCCTGTAGTCACTGAGCACAATCCTGATCACAGGTATCAGTGTAATCAGTATAACGGCGCCGAACTGACACTGTCTGTAGTCACTGAGCACAAACCTGATCACAGGAATCAGTGTAATCAGTATAACGTGTTGTGAATTCTGCTCTTAGGCTCCCTCCGGTGGTTATGAGTGGTAGTGCTGATGTCTTTGGATCGCAGCATTTATCAGGTGTGTCCACTTATCGCAATTTGGACTGGGCTATTTAGCCTTGCTTGATCCTTTAGTTTGTGCCAGTTGTCCATTGTTTTTGGAGGATTCACATCCCTGACTGGTCTCTCCTGTTTTGCTGTTCTTTTCATCAAAGATAAGTTCTGGCTTTGTTTTTGCTGTCCACATGCTGTGGGCCTTCTAGTTCTGTGCATTTTCATGTTTTGTCTTGTCCAGCTTTGTCTGTGTAAGGATTTTTTGCAGCCTAGCTGTGTCTCTGGAGATGCAGATATATCCTCCATGTCTTTAGTCAGATGTGGAGATTTGTATTTTCTGTGGTGGATATTTTCTAGTGTTTTAATACTGACCGCATAGTACTCTGTCCTATTCTTTCTTTTTAGCTTGAAAGGCCTCCTTTGCTAAATCCTGATTTCAGTCTGCGTATGTCATTTCCCTCTCCTCTCACAGTCAATATTTGTGAGGGGCTGTCTATACTTTGGGGATTTTCTCTGAGGCAAGATAGTTTTCCCGTTTCTATCTTTAGGGAAAGTTAGTCCTCAGGCTGTGTCAAGGGGTCTAGGGAGTGTTAGGTACATCCCACGGCTACTTCTAGTTGCGGTGCTAAGTTCAGGGTCTGCGATCAGTACAGGTACCACCTTCTCCAGAGTACGTCACATGCTGCTCCTAGGCCACCATATCATAACAATAACGGCACCGACCTGACACTGTCTATAGTCACTGGGCACAATCCTGATCACAGGTATCAGTGTAATCAGTATAATGGCACCGACCTGACACTGTCTGTAGTCACTGGGCACAATCCTGATCACAGGTGTCAGTGTAATCAGTATAACGGCACCGACCTGACACTGCCTGTAGTCACTGAGCACAATCCTGATCACAGGTGCCAGTGTAATCAGTATAATGGCTCTGACCTGACACTGTCTGTAGTCACTGAGCACAATCCTGATCACAGGTATCAATGTAATTAGTATAACGGCACCGACCTGACACTGTCTGTAGTCACTGAGCACAATCCTGATCACAGGTATCAGTGTAATCAGTATAACGGCACCGACCTGACACTGCCTGTAGTCACTGAGCACAATCCTGATCACAGGTATCAATGTAATCAGTATAACGGCTCCGACCTGACACTGTCTGTAGTCACTGAGCACAATCCTGATCACAGGTATCAATGTAATCAGTATAATGGCACCGACCTGACACTGTCTGTACTCACTGAGCAGAATCCTGATCACAGGTATCAATGTAATCAGTATAACGGGGCCGACCTGACATTGTCTATAGTCACAGAGCACAATCCTGATCACAGATATCAGTGTAATTAATATAACGGAACCGACCTGACACTGCCTGTAGTCACTGAGCACAATCCTGATCACAGGTGTCAGTGTAATCAGTATAACGGGACCGACCTGACATTACATATAGTCACTGAGCACAATCCTGATCACAGGTATCAGTGTAATCAGTATAACGGCTCTGACCTGACACTGTCTGTAGTCACTGAGCACAATCCTGATCACAGTTATCAGTGTAATCAGTATAACGGCACCGACCTGACACTGCCTGTAGTCACTGAGCACAATCCTGATCACAGGTATCAGTGTAATCAGTATAACGGCTCCGACCTGACACTGTCTGTAGTCACTGAGCACAATCCTGATCACAGGTATCAGTGTAATCAGTATAATAGCACCGACCTGACACTGTCTGTAGTCACTGAGCACAATCCTGATCACAGGTATCAGTGTAATCAGTATAACGGCTCCGACCTGACACTGCCTGTAGTCACTGAGCACAATCCTGATCACAGGTATCAGTGTAATCAGTATAACGTGTTATGATCTGGTGGTTTAGGAGCAACATGGAACGAGCTCTGAAGGACGTGGTAACTGTACTGACCGCAGTCCCTAAGCTCAACACAACACTAGAAGTAGCCGTGGAATGCTCCTAACTCTCCCTAGGCATCTCGTCACAGCCTAAGAGCTAACTACCCCTAAAGATAGAAGCAGGAAAGCTATCTTGCCTCAGAAAAAATCCCCAAAGGATAGATTAGCCCCCCCCAAATAATGACTGTGAGTGGAGAGGGAAAAGACATACACAGAATCAAACCAGGATGAGCACTAGAGGCCAGTCTAGCTAAATAGATAGGACAGGATGGAATACTGTGCGGTCAGTATAAAACACTACAAAAAATCCACGCAGAGTTTACAAAAATCTCCACACCTGACTAAAGTTGTGGAGGGTAAATCTGCTTCCCAGAGCTTCCAGCAAGACAGAATTAATTCATACTGATAAGCTGGACAAACAAAGAAAGCACAGAACGCGGATAAGTCCACAATCTATGGACAGAAAAGAGCAAGCAAAAACTTCGTTTTGCTGAACTGGTCAGGATAACAGGGAAATCCAAAGAGATGTGAATCCAACCAGGAACCATTTACAAGTGGCACTGGCTGAAGGAAAGAGCCAGGCCTAAATAGCAGAGCAGAAGAGACGATAAGTGGAGGCAGCTGATGACAGCTAACTCCAAGGAGCAGTGTTGTGAGTTCTGTTTTTGGGCTCCCTCTGGTGGTTACTGATGGTACTGGGTGACTTGTCTTTCCTGGGTCTCTGGGTTCCACCTGTTCCATCAGGATATGGGAGTTTCCTATTTAACCTGGCTTTGCTGGCATTTCCTCGCCGGTTATCAATGTATCCAGTGTGTCTTGTTACCTCTGCTCCCTGCTCCTAGAACCTTCTGGTCAAGCTAAGTTTGGATTTTCCTGTTTTGGTGTTTTGCTTTATTTGGTTTTTAGTCCAGCCTGCAGATATGTGATTCTTTGCTGCTGGTTGCTCTAGTGGGCTGAAATTGCTCCTCATGTACCATGAGTTGGCACATGAGTTCAAGTAATTTCAGGATGGTTTTTTGAAGGGTTTTTTGCTGACCGCGCAGTTCACTTTTGTATCCTCTGCTATCTAGCTTTAGCGGGCCTCATTTTGCTGAAACTGTTTTCATACTGCGTATGTGCTTTCCTCTCATTTCACCGTCATTATATGTGGGGGGCTGCTATTTCTGTGGGGAATTTCTCTGGAGGCAAGAGAGGTCTGTGTTTCTTCTAATAGGGGAAGTTAGATCTTCGGCTGGAGCGAGACGTCTAGGATCATCATAGGCAAGTTCCCGGCTACTTTTATTTGTGTGTGAGGTTCAGGGTCGCGGTCAGCTCAGGTTCCATCGCCCTAGACCTTGTTTGTATCTGTGCTTGTCCTTAAGTGATCCCCTGCCATTGGGATCATGACAGTATAACCGGCCCACAAAGTGTTAATTGTATTGGCTGAAGTAGGAGGATAAGTAGTCTGAGGAAGTTTTTTTTTTTTTTTTTTTTCTCTTTCCCTCAGAGTTTGCTGCCTAGCCTTATTGCAGCCTGGCTACTCCCTCCTCCTCTTAATCTTTGAATGGCTCTGATCCCAGCTGTTTATCATGGACGTCCAGAGTTTGGCTTCCAGCCTGAATCATCTTGCCGCTAAGGTTCAAAATATACAGGATTTTGTTGTACATGCTCCTATGTCTGAACCTAGAATTCCTGTCCCAGAGTTTTTTTCTGGAGATAGATCTCGTTTTCTGAATTTTAGGAACAATTGCAAGTTGTTTCTTTCTTTGAAATCTCGCTCCTCTGGAGACCCTGCTCAGCAAGTCAAGATTATTATATCTTTCCTGCGGGGTGACCCTCAGGATTGGGCATTTGCATTGGCACCAGGGGACCCTGCGTTGCTTAATGCGGATGCGTTTTTTCTGGCATTGGGTTTGCTCTATGAGGAACCTAACCAAGAGATTCAGGCTGAAAAAGCTTTGTTGGCCCTCTCTCAGGGGCAAGATGAAGCAGAAATTTATTGTCAAAAATTTCGGAAGTGGTCGGTGCTTACTCAGTGGAATGAGTGCGCCCTGGCTGCAAAGTTCAGAGATGGCCTTTCTGAGGCCATTAAAGATGTTATGGTGGGGTTCCCTGCGCCTACTGGTCTGAATGAGTCTATGACTATGGCTATTCAGATTGATCGGCGTTTACGGGAGCGCAAACCTGTGCATCATTTGGCGGTGTCGTCTGAACCGTCACCTGAGATAATGCAATGTGATAGAATTCAGTCCAGAAGTGAACGGCAAAATTATAGGCGGAAAAAAAGGTTGTGCTTTTATTGTGGTGATTCAGCTCATGTTATATCAGCATGCTCTAAACGCACAAAAAAGGTTGATAAGCCTGTTGCCATTAGTACTTTACAGTCTAAGTTCATTCTGTCTGTGACTCTGATTTGTTCATTATCATCCATTTCTGTCGATGCCTGTGTGGATTCAGGCGCTGCCCTGAGTCTTATGGATTGGTCATTTGCCAATCGCTGTGGGTTTAGTCTGGAGCCTCTGGAAGTCCCTATTCCTTTGAAGGGAATTGACTCTACACCTTTGGCTATGAATAAACCTCAGTACTGGACACAAGTGACCATGCGTATGACTCCCGTTCATCAGGAGGTGATTCGCTTCCTGGTACTGTATAATTTACATGATGTCCTAGTGCTTGGTCTGCCATGGTTACAAACTCATAATCCAGTCCTTGACTGGAAATCAATGTCTGTGTTAAGCTGGGGATGTCAGGGGGTTCATGATGATGCACCTCCGATTTCTATCGCTTCATCTACTCCTTCTGAGATTCCTGTGTTTTTGTCTGACTATCGGGATGTTTTTGAGGAGCCTAAGCTCAGTTCGCTTCCTCCTCACAGGGATTGCGATTGTGCTATAAATTTAATTCCAGGCAGTAAATTTCCTAAAGGTCGTTTGTTCAACCTGTCAGTGCCAGAGCATACTGCTATGCGGGATTATGTTAAGGAGTCCTTGGAAAAGGGACATATCCGTCCATCTTCGTCCCCTTTGGGAGCAGGTTTTTTTTTCGTGGCCAAAAAAGATGGTTCCTTGAGGCCTTGTATAGATTATCGTCTTTTGAATAAGATTACCGTAAAATATCAGTATCCTTTGCCATTGTTGACTGATTTGTTTGCTCGCATTAAGGGGGCTAAATGGTTCACTAAGATTGATCTTCGGGGTGCGTATAATCTTATACGAATAAAGCAAGGTGATGAGTGGAAAACCGCATTTAATACGCCTGAGGGCCATTTTGAGTATTTGGTAATGCCTTTTGGACTTTCTAATGCTCCTTCAGTCTTCCAGTCCTTTATGCACGATATTTTCCGTGAATATCTGGATAAATTTATGATTGTGTATTTGGATGATATTTTGGTTTTTTCTGATGACTGGGAGTCTCATGTTCAGCAGGTCAGGAAGGTGTTTCAGGTCCTGCGGGCCAATTCCTTGTTTGTAAAAGGCTCAAAGTGTCTCTTTGGAGTCCAGAAGATTTCTTTCTTGGGGTATATTTTTTCCCCTTCTACTATTGAGATGGATCCCGTCAAGGTTCAGGCTATTTGTGACTGGACGCAGCCTACATCTCTTAAGAGTCTACAGAAGTTCTTGGGCTTTATAATAATAATAATAATAATTTTATTTATATAGCGCCAACATATTCCGCAGCGCTTTACAAATTATAGAGGGGACTTGTACAGACAATAAACATTACAGCATAACAGAAATACAGTTCAAAACAGATACCAGGAGGAGTGAGGGCCCTGCTCGCAAGCTTACAAACTATGGGGAAAAGGGGAGACACGAGAGGTGGATGGTAACAATTGCTTTAGTTATTCGGACCAGCTATAGTGTAAGGCTCAGGTGTTCATGTAAAGCTGCATGAACCAGTTATCTGCCTAAGTATGTAGCAGTACAGACACAGAGGGCTAATACTGCATAAAGTGTATGAGAACATGATGCGAGGAACCTTTTTTTTTTTTTTTTTTTTTTTTATTATAAATAGGCCACACAGGGATCGTTAGGTTAATGCATTGAGGCGGTAGGCCAGTCTGAACAAATGAGTTTTTAGGGCACGCTTGAAACTGTGGGGATTGGGGATTAATCGTATTAACCTAGGTAGTGCATTCCAAAGAATCGGCGCAGCACGTGTAAAGTCTTGGAGACGGGAGTGGGAGGTTCTGATTATTGAGGATGCTAACCTGAGGTCATTAGCGGAGCGGAGGGCACGGGTAGGGTGGTAGACTGATACCAGGGAGGAGATGTAGGGTGGTGCTGAGCCATGGAGTGCTTTGTGGATGAGGGTAGTAGTTTTGTACTGGATTCTGGAGTGGATGGGTAGCCAGTGTAATGACTGGCACAGGGTAGAGGCATCGGTGTAACGGTTGGTGAGGAATATGATCCTGGCTGCAGCATTCAGGACAGATTGGAGCGGGGAGAGTTTTGCAAGAGGGAGACCGATTAGTAGAGAGTTACAATAGTCCAGACGAGAATGAATAAGTGAAACAGTCAGAGTTTTTGCAGAGTCGAAATTAAGAAAAGGGCGAATTCTAGAAATGTTTTTGAGATGCAGGTAAGAAGAGCGAGCCAGTGATCGGATGTAGGGGGTGAATGAAAGGTCAGAATCAAGGATGACCCCAAGGCAGCGGGCATGTTGCTTTGGAGTAATGGTGGAACCGCACACGGAGATGGCAATGTCAGGCAAAGGTAGGTTAGTAGAGGGAGAGAACACGAGGAGTTCAGTTTTTGACAGGTTTAGTTTCAGATAGAGGGAGGACATGATGTTAGAGACAGCGGTAAGACAATCACTGGTGTTTTCTAAAAAGGTCGGTGTGATATCGGGAGCAGAAGTGTATAATTGGGTGTCGTCAGCATAGAGATGGTACTGGAAACCAAATCTACTGATTGTTTGTCCAGTAGGGGCAGTATACAACGAGAAGAGTAGGGGGCCTAGGACTGATCCTTGAGGAACCCCAACAGTAAGGGGAAGGTGAGAGGAGGAGGAACCAGCAAAACATACAGTGAAGGATCGGTCAGAGAGATAGGAGGAGAACCAGGAGAGAACGGTGTCCTTGAGGCCGATGGAGCGGAGCATAGTGAGGAGGAGCTGATGATCCACAGTGTCAAATGCTGCAGAGAGATCCAAGAGAATTAGCATGGAGTAGTGACCATTAGATTTAGCTGTTAGTAGGTCATTAGAGACTTTAATGAGGGCAGTTTCAGTAGAGTGTAAAGAGCGGAAGCCAGATTGAAGAGGGTCGAGAAGAGAGTTATCTGAGAGATAGCGGGTAAGACGGGAGTGGACCAGGCGTTCGAGGAGTTTAGAGATGAAGGGAAGATTAGAGACAGGTCTATAATTAGCGGGCTTTGCTAATTTCTATCGTCGTTTTATAACTAATTTTTCTAGTGTTGTTAAGCCTTTGACGGATTTGACTAAGAAGGGGGCTGATGATGCTAATTGGTCTCCTGCGGCTGTGGAGGCCTTTCAGGAACTTAAGCGCCGGTTTTCTTCTGCTCCTGTGTTGCGTCAGCCAGATGTTTCGCTCCCTTTTCAGGTTGAGGTTGATGCTTCCGAGATTGGAGCGGGGGCGGTTTTGTCACAGAGAAGCTCCGATGGCTCAGTGATGAAGCTGTCGGGGTCGTTACGACAATACCCTTCATCCACCAGTCATTCCAAATCAGATTAGGAGCATGTTGGTACCGGATAAGAATGAGTCAGACACAATGCTGGTTCAAACTCATTGCACGCTCGTGTGTAACGTCACAGCAACTGAACTGTTTATTTCATATACATAACATTATATAGTCCATTGGGGGAAGGTGTGCAGAGGGCGGGGTTTAAGCAATGTATCTAGTATTCAGTCCCTCTGATTGGCTATGACATCATCTGATGAATCTTCCTTTGTCCACATCTTGTTAAGTTTCCATTTCTCCAGAAACGATACTTTAGCTTCAGAAACGAAAGTAGATTCTTGGCAAGTACAAAAACTAAGGCAAAAGTGAATACTGGCAGCCATCTTAAATACAGTTAAATTTGCATTTAGCAAGCAAAGGGGAAAAACTTATTGTTTCACAGCATAAGAATATATAAAAGTACAAAAGAGTATAAAAACGTATATTTTTACCTTGACAATCCCCCCTAAACACTAAGTTTTTCCCTAAAAAGAAAGATCCTTTGAGACTGTCCATGTGATGGGGAAAGGGGAGGTGGATTTCTTCATCCAGACACCTCAGAAGCTCTCCCCTTGTGAGAGGCCTCCAGGCAGCTGAACCCTTCACTAGCTTCACATGGAGTTCTCCTGCTGTCCCTAAACTAAATCTCTTAGCACCTGAGAGTAAGGGGTTTTGTCTATCTTCTTGAGGGGGACATACTTAGGGATTTCCCCCGGATCAGTGCCATTGTACTCTAGTGGGTCTACTTCTTGGTTGAGGAAGGTGCCAGTCGGAGTTGCCTCAGTGATAACCTTTTTACACAGGGGAATAACACAACAGAGGATTATCGATCCATCTACAAGAAGGGCAATCAGTACTAGACAACCTTGTTGGAGGAATCCTTTGAGCCCACCCAACCAACCGGAAAAGAAAGATGTGTCTACTCCAGCATTAGATTTTAATTCTGCTGCTAACCCATTTATCTTTTTAAGGGCTATCATGGTCTTTCCATTTACCCCAGAGTTCTGAGGGATATAGGTACAACATTCCTCTCCCACCATCCCACAGACTCCTCCTTTCTCAGCTAAGATCATATCAAGGGCTAGTCGGTTTTGGAGGGTCATTCTAGTGTTAGGGCGCAACTCCTCAACTATACCCTGCAAAGCATCACAGGTAAAATTGACAAACCTTTGTTCACTGTAATATGTGTAATTGATCCAATCAACATTCTTATTAATCTGCACCTGTGGATTAAAGAAGCAAAGCCAACATAGATCTGGTTCTCGGCTTTAAATTGGTCAGGCACCCCCCTTGGCACTCCAACGCCATCGACATATAACAATGGATCTTCTTCATAACTCATGTAGAGCTGATCGAGACTTCTCCTCTTTCTGGTATATTCATCAGGTGTCTCTGGATCCCAAGGTAAAATCTTGAACTGCATAGCTAGTTTAACAAGGGTGCATTGACCTGTCCAGGCATTAGGCAACCTAGGACGGAGCTTACCATCTCCACATAACCAATAAATGCCGTACATATACTGTGTATGATTAGCTAGGAAATCAGTATCCAGGGAACTGTTCTCTTTACAGAAACCTGTCTTGAAGACCCCTACTGATGTACCTGTAGTGTCATGGGAATTATAGCAGGTATAATTATCAGCTAATACGGTTATCCCTCCTGGGACCTTTAATTTAGGTGCTTCATGAATTAGTGAGACATAATCTGAGCAATCAGTGGGCTTTAAACCCTTCAACAGATTCATAACACAGACAGTAGTATTGTCATCAGGAAAAAACAATGCATATGTGTATAGATGTGTATTCGCTGCAGCACAAGCAACATATCCTACAGAGATATTCTGGACTCGTACATTGTATCTTACCCATTCTAACCATAAATTTGTCCTTGGGACTGTTTGTGTTTCTATAGAGAAGACTTCTTGCCAACTAAGACCTGGAATGGGGATTACTTCGTTAACTACATTTTGCAAACATTCACCTGGGCCTGTTTTAGCTGTACTGGTAACGGGGGCCTTGGTTGGTCTGAAGCTAATATCCTGGAGCTGTATATGGCCTAAATTCCCATAGTATCCACTATTAAACACATTATGAAAATATCTTCCCAGCACATATGTTATCTCTGGTAACACATATATAAAACTGGATAATTCCCTCTACCACCCGCTGAGTCTCGAGGCACTTGACTACATCGCAGAAATCAAATCTCCAGATATTTACCGGGGCCGTTAGGTTTACCCAAAGAATAGTGGCACCGGAATTCTTATTTACAATAGGGACCGAGGAGGTAGGGGCGAGGATGGCCCCCAGCCTCAGGACCAAAAACAACAGCAACATTTTCCTTCGATCACCACTGTGACTAAGCGCTGGTCCGGTCTCTTTTGCAGTGTAAAGCGTAGATCCAGATGCTCTTTCCTTCAAGTTTACTGACATAGCTTTTCACGACCATAAAACCACCAGGCTTCAAGTTATGACAAATATCGGTTTCTGCTGAATCTGGAAGGGAAAAAGAAACTAAAACATGGGTGTTAGCAACATTTTTACTAAGCTGAATAACATATTGAACAGCACGGTCAGTTTCTTCTGACAACTACTGAGACTTGAAAATTTACAACTGAGAACCTAGCACCAAACAATATCTCATATGGGGACAGGCCATGTTTTGCAATAGGGGTAGTACGAATGTGTAAGAGCCCTGGCCATGGAGCCGTAGTCTCCTGCATCATTTTGGTCAATTGTCCCCTCAGTGTGCCGTTCAGCCTCTTATCTTTCCCACTGGATTGTGGAGAGTATGGAGGGCTACAGTGGATCCAAGCATTGTCAGAACCTCCTGATACACGAGAAGGAAAGGCCCGGGCCTTGGTCACTTTCAGCAACTTCTGGAACACCATATCTGCATGTAAGTTCCATCACCAGTTTCTTTGCTGTGATCTTTGCAGTCACGTTGGTAACGGGGAATGCTTCTGGCCAACTGGAGAACATGTCGACAACCACCAGACAATATTCATACCTTCCAGACTTCGGCAACATGATGAGGTCCACCTGGAGCCTTTGGAAAGGATAGTCGGGCTTAGCAAGATGCTTCGGGGGTACACGTTGAAGTTGACCGGGATTGCAGGTCTGACAGATACCTCGATGTGTGGGCCCATGCGCCCACGTGACAATAGCAGGGTACATCTGCTTAGGGAGACACACAAGTTGGTCCTTTTTTTTTTTTTCTTTCAGCGACCATTGTCCATACGTGCTCCATCAGCTTTCCACTGCTTCACTTCTTCCTTTGGAGACATTCTCTGCATCGTCATTAAGCGGTCTCGCAGGGTCCGGTAGAAAACCTCAGTCTGGCATAGATCATCAGGTTCCTGTAGAGTCAGTGTTTCTTGTAACTGTTTACGCAGAGAGCGTGTGGTCACCATAGCTGGTATGGTCAGTTCAACGGGTAGGAGAGCAGCGGCTTTTACTTGCATATCCGCAAAGGCATTACCAACAGTCTGTGGACTGTTCCATGGTACCGTGCTCCTTAACTTTGATAATGGCCACCTGGGTAGGTAATTCGATTGAGTCCATGAGGGTTTTAACAGCTTCAGCATTCTTCACTGAGTCCCGGCAGTAGTAACAAATCCTTGATTGGCCCATAGGGCTCCGAAATCATGAACAATACCAAATGCATACTGTGAGTCTGTGTATTTATTAGCCCACCTGTCTTTGGCTTGTGCTGACAGGGAGGGAGTGAGTGCAGCTGCTTGCACTACAGTGTCTTCCGTAGTAACAGCGTATCATGTGTGAAATCTGCCAAAATCATCACCATATCTTGAACAGTCTTTCAGGGCCTTGTAGAGAGGTAACATTATGCGGGATGCGTCCGGTATCCACTGACAACAATAAGTACATAGTCCAAGGAAACGCTGGAGCTCAGTCACATCTTTTGGGAATGGAAGGGAGCTGACGGCTATTTTTTTCTTTCTTCTGTGAGGTGTCTGGCACCCTGAAGGAGACAGTGACCCAAAAATATCACTTGACCAAGGCAGAACCGAAGTTTCAAGGCCGAAGCCCGACAGTTCAGATCTGCCAGATACTTGCGAAAACTAACAGTGGCAACAATGGCTTCCTGCTCTGTCTGTATACACAACAAAAAAACAAAAAAAAATTACCCACATACTGAAGCAGCGTGACATAGGCATATTCTAACTGACAGGGTTAACAACACTATCCCCCCTATTTTTTTTTTTTTTTCTACAGGCATTATTGAGGGTGGATCTGGGCCTATCAGGGCCATCATAACCGTGGAAAGGGCATGTAAGATATACATCTCATTATACTCATCTACATAGGGGTTATATAACATAAATACCATCTGACCATCATCTTGGCTCACCAACTCTCTAGGTCTGCTCAGGTGCACTTATACATCCATCATATTCTCTTTGTCTGTATAATGGGAAAGGTTTGTTCTCAGGGTCAGCCAATTATTTTAGCGTAGCTAGCTAGTCAGAGGGCTTCCAGGGATAATACTCCTGTATCTGTCTTACACTACCTGATGTGGTTGGTTCTCTGGTGGTGGGGGTGACTAGATGACCGGTTGGGGGTGACATGACATGCTGGTCTACAGCTCCTTCCCAAAAGGATTACTGTCAGCCTACTCCCAAAGTTAATGTCCCCACTACCCACTATCCTGTGTCAGCTTATCACTACATGTGATCTTATCTGGACAGGAATCAGTGTAATTCACTTAGGTTGCAGCACAGATTATACAAGTATTTCTCCAGTCTGGGTTTGTCTGACCGCAATATTTACAAATCCATCTGTCCTATCTTGGTCTGAGAATTAACATGGCGAGAGAGATTTCCAGACACAGGGTTAAAATGAATATTGGAATTTGAGACTAGATTTGCATAAGGGAGGGGGAGCTGGAGCTGAAGTCTTCTGCTTCTTGGGCCACTGATAAGGAAGCGAGCTGCGAGTTGTGTCCTTGAAGCTGCGAGGGGAGGGGGACTAGAGAGCGAGTGAGGATCGCTGCAGCTGCTGACACAGACTGGGTTAAGTTCTTCTGGAAACTTTGGCCCCCCTTTCTCTGGCCGGCAGCACAAAGAGGAAAAATCACAAACAATTCACGCACGGGTTCACCCCTCCCATTGGGTGTCTCGGAAAACCACACAGTGTGACGAAATACAGCAGTTCTCAGACTCAATTAATTTCTACAAAACCTTCACACAACTCATTTGCCAGAACACCCTAGAAAAACTAATGATTGGGGTATTTTATAGCCAAACACGGGCTCTGCATCCTTTCATCTTTCCTCTCCATCAACCTTTTTGCTCGTTCTTTATGAGATGGTGCCATGTAGACAGCTGCAATCTCCCTGTCGAGGGCAATCCTACATGCTCGTACACCTTCTCGACATTCTTGACTGCCTTCTTGCCCTCCCGTGACTCTACTATTGTCTTGACTTCCACAGCATCCTCATCTAACTCGTGGGGCACGGACTTCTTCTTTAAGAGACGTAACATGACTCACAGAATACTACGCCCTTCTGCAGTAGGCCGCTGACAGCGACAGCAACACGTGTGTCCTAACACGGAGCCTCGCGCTCCACGTGTTATGAATAAAGAGCCTCGCGCTCAATATTTTTCCCTAACCTGAACACCAGTGATTACAGTCTGTCCTGTCACGATATTCTAAACGTTGGGAGGCTGTCTCCTAGTGAGACCCCTCCACTGTGTTTCTGGTGGTCCCCCTCTTGGGACGTCTTAATTACCGATATGTGCAAGTGTGTGCAAGTGTTTCTGGTGGTCCCCCTCTTGGGACGTCTTAATTACCGATATGTGCAAGTGTGTGCAAGTGTTTCTGGTGGTCCCCCTCTTGGGACGTCTTAATTACCGATGTATGTGCGTGCAATATCACAGAGGCTACGTCTCCTATCCCAATCCACAAACTTCTCAATATTTCACTCTATCACTACTAGGCAACAGTCACGGGTAGGGTGGTTGAATGGAGTACAATGACCGGTGGAGGAGGTGTGGTGTACACGAGGACGCGCAGAGTGCGACGTCTCTCAGTTGCTGGTTCGAAGCGTGGCACGGGATCGCGCTCGGTCTCACCACTCGACCAGTCACTCCCCAGACCCAAGGAGACCACAGACTAACCAATAATGGCTGAAACACTAGCAAGTGTGACACATACATAGTATGCGATCTCCACTTACCGTGTTTGGAGGGTGATCAGTCCTCGAGGTCAGCCACTACGGGTGTCGTCCACGGACGTCCAGGCATGGGTCCAGGGGGTCTCGGATCGCGGGCCACGCCCCACGTTGGTTGCGCCAAATTGTCGGGGTCGTTACGACAATACCCTTCATCCACCAGTCATTCCAAATCAGATTAGGAGCATGTTGGTACCGGATAAGAATGAGTCAGACACAATGCTGGTTCAAACTCATTGCACGCTCGTGTGTAACGTCACAGCAACTGAACTGTTTATTTCATATACATAACATTATATAGTCCATTGGGGGAAGGTGTGCAGAGGGCGGGGTTTAAGCAATGTATCTAGTATTCAGTCCCTCTGATTGGCTATGACATCATCTGATGAATCTTCCTTTGTCCACATCTTGTTAAGTTTCCATTTCTCCAGAAACGATACTTTAGCTTCAGAAACGAAAGTAGATTCTTGGCAAGTACAAAAACTAAGGCAAAAGTGAATACTGGCAGCCATCTTAAATACAGTTAAATTTGCATTTAGCAAGCAAAGGGGAAAAACTTATTGTTTCACAGCATAAGAATATATAAAAGTACAAAAGAGTATAAAAACGTATATTTTTACCTTGACAAAGCCATGCGCGTTTTTTTCTAGAAAGTTCTCGCCGGCTGAGCGGAATTATGATGTTGGTAATCGGGAACTTTTGGCCATGAAGTGGGCATTTGAGGAGTGGCGTCATTGGCTAGAGGGTGCTAGACATCGTGTGGTGGTCTTGACTGATCACAAAAATTTGATTTACCTTGAGTCTGCAAGCGTCTGAATCCTAGACAGGCTCGTTGGTCACTGTTTTTCTCTCGTTTCAATTTTGTGGTTTCATACCTGCCAGGTTCAAAGAATGTGAAGGCGGATGCTCTTTCTAGGAGTTTTGTGCCTGACTCCCTTGGAAATTCTGAGCCCTCTGGTATCCTTAGGGATGGGGTGATTTTGTCTGCTGTCTCCCCAGACTTGCGACGTGCTTTGCAGGAGTTTCAGGCGGGTAAACCTGATCGTTGTCCGCCTGAGAGACTGTTTGTTCCGGATAATTGGACCAGTAGAGTCATCTCCGAGGTCCATTCTTCTGCGTTGGCAGGTCATCCTGGAATATTTGGTACTAGAGACTTGGTGGCCAGGTCTTTTTGGTGGCCTTCCTTGTCGAGGGATGTGCGTTCTTTTGTGCAGTCTTGTGAGGTTTGTGCTCGGGCTAAGCCTTGCTGTTCTCGGGCCAGTGGATTGTTGTCACCTTTGCCTATCCCGAAGAGGCCTTGGACGCACATTTCCATGGACTTTATTTCGGATCTCCCTGTCTCTCAAAAAATGTCCGTCATCTGGGTTGTGTGTGATCGTTTTTCTAAAATGGTTCATCTGGTACCCTTGCCTAAGTTACCTTCCTCCTCTGAGTTGGTCCCTCTGTTTTTTCAGAATGTGGTTCGTTTGCATGGGATTCCTGAGAACATCGATTCTGACAGGGGATCTGTTGTGAATTCTGTGGCTGAGTTCACTTCTGTGGTCACAAGTGGTATTGCAGTCTCTGGGCTTCCTCCCTCAGGTGTTTTGGTGAGCTCGTTGGCTGCCTTGCTATTTAGCTCCACCTGAGTCTGTCTTCCTTGCTCCTTGTCAATGTTCCAGTGTTGGATCTGAGCTACTGCATCTTTCCTTGGGCCTGCTGCTCTGCTAGATAAGTGCTTCTAGTTTGTTTTCTGTTTTTTCTGTCCAGCTTGCTATTAACTTTTGCTGGAAGCTCTGAGAAGCAAAGGGGTGCACCGCCGTGCTGTTAGTTCGGCACGGTGGGTCTTTTTGCCCCTTTGCGTGGTTTTCGTTTAGGGTTTTTTGTAGACTGCATAGTTCTCTTTGCTATCCTCGCTCTGTCTAGAATATCGGGCCTCACTTTGCTGAATCTGTTTCATTCCTACGTTTGTCTTTTCATCTTGCTAACAGTCATTATATGTGGGGGGCTGCCTATTCCTTTGGGGTATTTCTCTGAGGTAAGTCAGGCTTGTATTTCTATCTTCAGGCTAGTCAGCTCCTCAGGCAGTGCCGAGTTGCATAGGTAGTGATAGGCGCAATCCACTGCTGCTTATAGTTGTGTGAGGATAGTTCAGGTACTGCAGTCTACAGAGATTCCACGTCTCAGAGCTCGTCCTATTGTTTTTGGTTATTGCCAGATCTCTGTATGTGCGCTGATTACTGCACGCTGTGTTGCCTGATTGCCAGCCATAACAGTACAAGGAGCCACACCAATGATTCCCAATAGAGGAAAAAAAGAAATCCTGACATCATTTTTTTTTCTTAGCTCTGTCTTCAGTCTTTTTTTTCCCCTAGACATTAGAGTGCTTCAGGACACAGCTGTGGACATGGATATTCAGGCTCTGTGCTCCTCAATGGATAATCTCGTTGTAAATGTACAAAAGATTCAAGATACTATTGATCAGAAATCGATGCTAGAACCAAGAATTCCGATTCCTGATTTGTTTTTTGGTGACAGAACTAAGTTCCTGAGCTTCAGAAATAATTGTAAGCTATTTTTGGCCTTGAAACCTCATTCTTCTGGTAATCCTATTCAACAGGTTTTGATTATTATTTCTTTTTTGCGCGGCGACCCACAGGACTGGGCGTTTTCTCTTGCACCAGGAGATTCTGCATTGAGTAATGTTGATGCATTTTTCCAGGCGCTGGGATTGCTTTACGATGAGCCTAATTCAGTGGATCAGGCTGAGAAAAATCTGCTGGCTTTATGCCAGGGTCAGGATGATGTAGAAGTATATTGTCAGAAATTTAGGAAGTGGTCAGTACTCACTCTGTGGAATGAATCTGCACTAGCGGCTTTGTTCAGAAAGGGTCTCTCTGAAGCTCTTAAGGATGTAATGGTGGGATTTCCTATGCCTGCTGGTTTGAATGAGTCTATGTCCTTGGCCATTCAGATCGGTCGTCGCTTGCGCGAGCGTAAATCTGTGCACCATCTGGCGGTATTGTCTGAGAGTAAACCTGAGCCTATGCAGTGCGACAGGACTATGACTAAAGTAGAACGGCAAGAACACAGACGTCTGAACAGACTGTGTTTCTATTGTGGTGATTCTACTCATGTTATTTCTAATTGTCCTAAACGCACTAGGCGGTTCGATAGTTCTGCCGTCATTGGTACTGTACAGTCCAAATTCCTTTTGTCCATTACCTTAATGTGCTCTTTGTCATCGTATTCTGTCATGGCGTTTGTGGATTCAGGCGCTGCCCTGAATGTGATGGATTTGGATTATGCTAAACGTTGTGGATTTTTCTTGGAGCCTTTGCGGTGTCCTATTCCGTTGAGAGGAATTGATGCTACACCTTTGGCCAAGAATAAGCCTCAGTACTGGGCCCAGCTGACCATGTGCATGGCTCCTGCACATCAGGAAGTTATTCGCTTTCTGGTACTGCATAATTTGCATGATGTGGTCGTGTTGGGGTTGCCATGGCTACAAACCCATAATCCAGTATTGGATTGGAACTCTATGTTGGTAACCAGCTGGGGTTGTCAGGGAGTACATGGTGATGTTCCATTTTTGTCTATTTCGTCATCCATTCCTTCTGACATCCCAGAGTTCTTGTCGGACTTTCAGGATGTATTTGAAGAGTCCAAGTCTGATGCCCTACCTCCGCATAGGAATTGTGATTGTGCTATCGATTTGATTCCTGGTAGTAAATTCCCTAAGGGTCGTTTATTTAATTTGTCCGTACCTGAACACACCGCTATGCGCAGTTATGTGAAGGAGTCCCTGGAGAAGGGACATATTCGCCCATCGTCGTCACCATTGGGAGCAGGGTTCTTTTTTGTAGCCAAGAAGGATGGTTCGCTAAGACCGTGTATTGATTACCGTCTTCTTAATAAGATCACTGTTAAGTTTCAGTATCCCTTGCCATTGATTTCTGACTTGTTTGCTCGGATTAAGGGGGCTAGTTGGTTTACTAAGATTGATCTTCGTGGTGCGTATAATCTGGTGAGAATCAGGCAGGGAGATGAATGGAAAACGGCATTTAATACGCCCGAGGGTCATTTTGAGTATCTGGTGATGCCGTTCGGACTTGCCAATGCTCCATCTGTTTTTCAGTCTTTTATGCATGACATCTTCCGTGAGTACCTGGATAAATTCTTGATTGTTTACTTGGATGACATTTTGATCTTCTCAGATGATTGGGAGTCTCATGTGAAGCAAGTCAGAATGGTTTTCCAGGTACTGCGTGCTAATTCCTTGTTCGTGAAGGGATCAAAGTGTCTCTTCGGTGTGCAGAAAGTTTCATTTTTGGGGTTCATCTTTTCCCCTTCTACTATCGAGATGGATCCGGTTAAGGTTCAGGCCATCCAGGATTGGACTCAGCCGACATCTCTAAAAAGTCTGCAGAAATTCCTGGGCTTTGCTAATTTTTATCGTCGCTTCATCTGTAATTTTTCTAGCATTGCCAGACCATTGACCGATTTGACCAAGAAGGGTGCTGATTTGGTTAATTGGTCTTCTGCTGCCGTGGAAGCTTTTCAGGAGTTGAAGCGTCGTTTTTGCTGTGCCCCTGTGTTGTGTCAACCTGATGTTTCTCTTCCGTTCCAGGTCGAGGTTGATGCTTCTGAGATTGGTGCAGGGGCGGTTTTGTCACAGAGAGGTTCTGGTTGCTCAGTGTTCAAACCATGTGCTTTCTTTTCCAGGAAATTTTCTGCTACTGAGCGTAATTATGATGTGGGCAACCGAGAGTTGCTGGCCATGAAGTGGGCATTCGAGGAGTGGCATCATTGGCTTGAGGGTGCTAAGCATCGCGTGGTGGTTTTGACTGATCATAAGAACCTTACTTATCTTGAGTCTGCCAAGCGCTTGAATCCTAGACAGGCCCGTTGGTCGTTATTTTTTGCTCGTTTTGATTTTGTGATTTCATACCTTCCGGGCTCTAAAAATGTGAAGGCGGATGCTCTGTCTAGGAGTTTTGTGCCCGACTCTCCGGGGTTATCTGAGCCGGCGAGTATCCTCAAGGAAGGAGTCATTGTGTCTGCCATCTCCCCTGATTTGCGGAGAGTGTTGCAGAAATTTCAGGCTAATAAACCTGATCGTTGTCCGGCCGAGAAACTGTTCGTCCCTGATAGGTGGACTAGTAAAGTTATCTCTGAACTTCATTGTTCGGTGCTGGCCGGTCATCCAGGAATCTTTGGTACCAGGGAGTTGGTTGCTAGATCCTTCTGGTGGCCATCTCTGTCACGGGATGTGCGTGCTTTTGTGCAGTCCTGTGGAATTTGTGCTAGGGCTAAGCCCTGCTGTTCACGTGCCAGTGGGTTGCTTTTGCCCTTGCCGGTCCCGAAGAGGCCTTGGACACATATTTCGATGGATTTCATTTCTGACCTTCCCGTTTCTCAAAAAATGTCGGTCATTTGGGTGGTCTGTGATCGCTTTTCTAAAATGGTCCATCTGGTGCCCTTGGTTAAATTGCCTTCCTCCTCTGATTTGGTGCCTTTGTTCTTCCAGCATGTGGTTCGTTTACATGGCATTCCTGAGAATATTGTTTCTGACAGAGGTTCCCAGTTTGTCTCGAGGTTCTGGCGAGCCTTTTGTGGTAGGATGGGCATTGACCTATCTTTCTCCTCGGCCTTCCATCCTCAGACTAATGGCCAGACCGAACGAACCAATCAGACCTTGGAAACATATCTGAGATGTTTTGTTTCCGCTGACCAGGATGATTGGGTGTCATTTTTGCCGTTGGCTGAGTTCGCCCTTAATAATCGGGCCAGCTCGGCTACCTTGGTCTCTCCATTTTTCTGCAATTCTGGGTTCCATCCTCGTTTCTCTTCAGGACAGGTTGAGTCTTCGGACTGTCCTGGTGTGGATTCTGTGGTGGACAGGTTGCAGCAGATCTGGACTCAGGTAGTGGACAATTTGACCTTGTCCCAGGAGAAGGCTCAGCTTTTCGCTAATCGCAGACGCCGTGTGGGACCCCGACTTCGTGTTGGGGATCTGGTTTGGTTATCTTCTCGTCATATTCCTATGAAGGTTTCCTCTCCTAAATTTAAACCTCGTTTTATTGGTCCGTATAGGATTTCTGAGATTCTCAATCCGGTGTCTTTTCGTCTGATCCTCCCAGACTCCTTTTCCATACATAATATATTCCATAGGTCGTTGTTGAGGAGATACGTGGCACCTATGGTTCCATCTGTGGAGCCTCCTGCCCCTGTTTTGGTGGAGGGGGAATTGGAGTATATTGTGGAGAAGATTTTGGATTCTCGTGTCTCTAGACGGAAACTCCAGTATCTGGTCAAATGGAAGGGTTATGCTCAGGAAGATAATTCCTGGGTTTTTGCCTCTGATGTCCATGCCCCAGATCTTGTTCGTGCCTTTCATGTGGCTCATCCTGGTCGGCCTGGGGGTTCTGGTGAGGGTTCGGTGACCCCTCCTCAAGGGGGGGTACTGTTGTGAATTCTGTGGCTGAGTTCACTTCTGTGGTCACAAGTGGTATTGCAGTCTCTGGGCTTCCTCCCTCAGGTGTTTTGGTGAGCTCGTTGGCTGCCTTGCTATTTAGCTCCACCTGAGTCTGTCTTCCTTGCTCCTTGTCAATGTTCCAGTGTTTGATCTGAGCTACTGCATCTTTCCTTGGGCCTGCTGCTCTGCTAGATAAGTGCTTCTAGTTTGTTTTCTGTTTTTTCTGTCCAGCTTGCTATTAACTTTTGCTGGAAGCTCTGAGAAGCAAAGGGGTGCACCGCCGTGCTGTTAGTTCGGCACGGTGGGTCTTTTTGCCCCTTTGCGTGGTTTTCGTTTAGGGTTTTTTGTAGACTGCATAGTTCTCTTTGCTATCCTCGCTCTGTCTAGAATATCGGGCCTCACTTTGCTGAATCTGTTTCATTCCTACGTTTGTCTTTTCATCTTGCTAACAGTCATTATATGTGGGGGGCTGCCTATTCCTTTGGGGTATTTCTCTGAGGTAAGTCAGGCTTGTATTTCTATCTTCAGGCTAGTCAGCTCCTCAGGCAGTGCCGAGTTGCATAGGTAGTGATAGGCGCAATCCACTGCTGCTTATAGTTGTGTGAGGATAGATCAGGTACTGCAGTCTACAGAGATTCCACGTCTCAGAGCTCGTCCTATTGTTTTTGGTTATTGCCAGATCTCTGTATGTGCGCTGATTACTGCACGCTGTGTTGCCTGATTGCCAGCCATAACAGGGATCCCAGTTTGTGTCTAGATTTTGGCGGACGTTCTGTGCTAAGATGGGCATTGATTTGTCCTTTTCGTCTGCATTCCATCCTCAGACGAATGGCCAGACTGAATGAACTAATCAGACCTTGGAAACTTATTTAAGGTGTTTTGTTTCTGCTGATCAGGATGACTGGGTTACCTTTTTGCCGCTGGCCGAGTTTGCCCTTAATAATCGGGCTAGTTCTGCTACCTTGGTTTCTCCTTTCTTTTGTCATTCGGGGTTTCATCCTCGTTTTTCCTCTGGTCAGGTGGAGCCTTCTGATTGTCCTGGAGTGGACATGGTGGTGGATAGGTTGCATCGGATTTGGAGTCATGTGGTGGACAATTTGAAGTTGTCCCAGGAGAAGGCTCAGCAGTTTGCTAATCGCCGTCGCCGCGTGGGTCCTCGACTTCTTGTTGGGGACTTGGTGTGGTTGTCTTCTCGTTTTGTTCCTATGAAGGTCTCTTCTCCTAAGTTCAAGCCTCGGTTCATCGGTCCCTATAGGATCTTGGAAATTCTTAACCCTGTGTCGTTTCGTTTGGATCTCCCGGCATCGTTTGCTATTCATAATGTGTTCCATCGGTCGTTGTTGCGGAAGTATGAGGTACCTGTTGTTCCTTCGCTTGAGCCTCCTGCTCCAGTGCTGGTGGAGGGAGAATTGGAGTATGTTGTGGAGAAGATCTTGGATTCTCGTGTTTCCAGACGGAAACTCCAGTATTTGGTCAAGTGGAAGGGTTATGGTCAGGAGGATAATTCTTGGGTGGTTGCCTCGGATGTTCATGCTGATGATTTGGTTCGCGCTTTTCATAGGGCTCATCCTGGTAGCCCTGGTGGTTCTCGTGAGGGTTCGGTGACCCCTCCTCAAGGGGGGGGTACTGTTGTGAGTTCTGTTTTTGGGCTCCCTCTGGTGGTTACTGATGGTACTGGGTGACTTGTCTTTCCTGGGTCTCTGGGTTCCACCTGTTCCATCAGGATATGGGAGTTTCCTATTTAACCTGGCTTTGCTGGCATTTCCTCGCCGGTTATCAATGTATCCAGTGTGTCTTGTTACCTCTGCTCCCTGCTCCTAGAACCTTCTGGTCAAGCTAAGTTTGGATTTTCCTGTTTTGGTGTTTTGCTTTATTTGGTTTTTAGTCCAGCCTGCAGATATGTGATTCTTTGCTGCTGGTTGCTCTAGTGGGCTGAAATTGCTCCTCATGTACCATGAGTTGGCACATGAGTTCAAGTAATTTCAGGATGGTTTTTTGAAGGGTTTTTTGCTGACCGCGCAGTTCACTTTTGTATCCTCTGCTATCTAGCTTTAGCGGGCCTCATTTTGCTGAAACTGTTTTCATACTGCGTATGTGCTTTCCTCTCATTTCACCGTCATTATATGTGGGGGGCTGCTATTTCTGTGGGGAATTTCTCTGGAGGCAAGAGAGGTCTGTGTTTCTTCTAATAGGGGAAGTTAGATCTTCGGCTGGAGCGAGACGTCTAGGATCATCGTAGGCACGTTCCCCGGCTACTTTTATTTGTGTGTGAGGTTCAGGGTCGCGGTCAGCTCAGGTTCCATCGCCCTAGAGCTTGTTTGTATCTGTGCTTGTCCTTAAGTGATCCCCTGCCATTGGGATCATGACAGAGCAGCCATACCACTTGAAACCACAAGAGGGAGCCCAAGAGCAGAACTCACAAAAGTGCCACTTACAACCACCGGAGGGAGCCCAAGAGCGGAATTCACAACAGTACCCTCCCCTTGAGGAGGGGTCACCGAACCCTCACCAGAGCCCCCAGGCCGATCAGGACGAGCCAAATGAAAAGCACCAACCAAATCGGTGGAATGGACATCGGAGACAACAACCCAAGAATTATCCTCCTGGCCATAACCCTTCCACTTGACAAGATACTGAAGCCTCCGCCTCGAAAAACGAGAATCCAAAATCTTCTCAACCTCATATTCCAACTCTCCCTCAACCAACACCGGGGCAGGAGGGTCAACAGAGGGAACAACGGGCACCACATATCTCCGCATCAAAGATCTATGGAAAACATTATGAATGGCAAAAGAGGCTGGAAGAGCCAAACGAAAAGACACCGGATTAATAATTTCAGAAATTATATAAGGGCCAATAAACCGAGGTTTAAACTTAGGGGAAGAAACCTTCATAGGAACATGACGAGAAGACAACCAAACCAAATCCCCCACACGAAGCCGGGGACCAACACACTGACGGCGGTTAGCAAAACGTTGAGCCCTTTCCTGAGACAACGTCAAATTGTCCACCACATGAGTCCAAATCTGCTGCAGCCTGTCCACCACAGAATCAACACCAGGACAATCAGAAGGCTCAACCTGCCCAGAAGAAAAACGAGGATGAAAACCAAAATTACAAAAGAAAGGTGAAACCAAAGTAGCCGAACTAGCCCGATTATTAAGGGCAAACTCGGCCAACGGCAAAAAAGACACCCAATCATCCTGATCAGCAGACACAAAGCATCTCAAATAGGTCTCCAAGGTCTGATTAGTTCGCTCAGTTTGGCCATTGGTCTGAGGATGAAACGCCGAAGAAAAAGACAAATCAATGCCCATCCGAGCACAAAAGGCCCGCCAAAATCTAGAGACAAACTGAGAACCTCTGTCAGACACAATATTTTCCGGAATGCCATGCAAACGAACCACATGCTGAAAAAATAATGGAACCAGATCTGAGGAGGAAGGCAACTTAGGCAAAGGCACCAGATGGACCATTTTAGGGAACCGGTCACAAACAACCCAGATAGCAGACATCTTCTGGGAAACAGGAAGATCCGAAATAAAATCCATGGAAATATGCGTCCAGGGCCTCTCAGGGACCGGCAAAGGCAAAAGCAACCCACTAGTGCGGGAACAGCAAGGCTTGGCCCGGGCGCAAGTCCCACAGGACTGCACAAAAGCACGCACATCGCGCGACAAGGAAGGCCACCAAAAGGACCTAGCAACCAAATCTCTGGTACCAAAAATCCCAGGATGACCAGCCAACACTGAACAATGAACCTCAGAAATTACCTTACTTGTCCATCTATCAGGAACAAACAGCTTCCCCACTGGACAGCAGTCAGGCCTATCAGCCTGAAATTCCTGAAGTACCCGCCGCAAATCAGGGGAGATGGCAGAAAGAATCACCCCTTCCTTAAGAATGCCAACCGGCTCAAGGACTCCAGGAGAATCAGGCGAAAAACTCCTAGAGAGGGCATCCGCCTTAACATTCTTAGATCCCGAAAGATACGAGACCACAAAATCAAAACGGGAGGAAAACAGGGACCATCGAGCCTGTCTAGGATTCAGCCGCTTGGCCGACTTGAGGTAAATCAGATTCTTATGATCGGTCAGGACCACAACGCGGTGTTTAGCTCCCTCAAGCCAATGTCGCCACTCCTCAAACGCCCACTTCATAGCCAACAACTCCCGATTGCCGACATCATAATTGCGTTCCGCAGGCGAAAACTTTCTGGAAAAAAAAGCACACGGTTTCATCAAAGAACCATCAGACTCCCTCTGAGACAAAACGGCCCCTGCCCCAATCTCAGAAGCGTTGACCTCAACCTGAAAAGGAAGAGAAACATCCGATTGACGCAACACAGGGGCAGAAGTAAATCGGCATTTAAGCTCCCGAAAGGCCTCAACAGCCTCAGAGGACCAATTCGTCACATCAGCGCCTTTCTTCGTCAAATCAGTAAGGGGCTTAACCACACTGGAAAAGTTGACAATGAAACGACGATAGAAATTAGCAAAGCCCAAAAATTTTTGAAGGCCTTTCACAGATGTGGGTTGGATCCAGTCATGAATAGCTTGGACCTTAACAGGATCCATTTCTATAGACGAGGGAGAAAAAATAACACCCAAAAAGGAGACCTTCTAAACTCCGAATAGGCACTTAGACCCCTTCACAAACAAAGCATTATCACGAAGGATCTGGAACACCATCCTGACCTGCTTCACATGAGACTCCCAATCACCGGAAAAAATCAAAATATCATCCAAATATACGACCATGAATTTATCAAGATAATTGCGGAAAATATCATGCATGAAAGACTGGAATACAGATGGAGCATTAGAGAGTCCGAATGGCATCACGAGGTATTCAAAATGGCCTTCGAGCGTATTAAATGCAGTTTTCCATTCGTCACCCTGTTTAATACGAACAAGATTATATGCCCCTCGGAGGTCAATCTTAGTAAACCAACTAGCCCCCTTAATCTGAGCAAACAAATCAGTAAGCAAAGGCAAGGGGTATTGGAATTTGAACGTGATCTTATTAAGAAGATGATAATCTATACAGGGTCTCAAGGAGCCATCCTTCTTAGCAACAAAAAAGAAACCCGCTCCCAATGGTGACGAAGAGGGTCGAATATGCCCCTTCTCCAAAGACTCCTTAACATAACTCCGCCTGGCGGCATGCTCTGGCACAGACAGATTGAAAAGTCGGCCCTTAGGGAACTTGCAACCAGGAATCAAGTTAATAGCACAATCACAGTCCCTGTGCGGAGGAAGGGAACTGGACTTGGGCTCATCAAATACATCCTGGAAATCCGACAAAAACTCAGGGACCTCAGAAGAGGGGGAAGAGGAAATTGACATCAAAGGAACGTCACTATGTACCCCTTGACAACCCCAACTAGTCACCGACATAGTTTTCCAATCCAGCACCGGATTATGTTCCTGTAACCATGGAAAACCCAGTACAACAACATCATGCAGGTTATGCAACACCAGAAAACGGCAATCTTCCTGATGTGCAGGAGCCATGTACATAGTCATCTCTGTCCAGTACTGAGGTTTATCCTTGGCCAAGGGTGTAGCATCAATGGCCCTCAAAGGAATAGGGCTCTGCAAAGGCTGCAAGGAAAAACCACAGCGCCTGGCGAATTCTAAGTCCATTAAGTTCAGGGCAGCGCCTGAATCCACAAATGCCATGACAGAAAAGGACGACAATGAGCAAATCAGGGTCACAGATAAGAGAAATTTAGGCTGTATAGTACTGATAGTAACAGACCTAGCGACTCTCTTAGTACGCTTAGGGCAATCAGAGATAACATGAGCAGAATCACCACAGTAAAAACACAGCCTATTCTGACGTCTGAATTCCTGCCGTTCTGTTCTAGTCAAAATCCTATCACATTGCATAGGTTCAGGACTCTGCTCAGAGGATCCTGCCATATGGTGCACAGCTTTGCGCTCGCGCAGACGCCGATCAATCTGAATGGCTAGCGACATAGATTCGCTCAAACCGGCAGGCGTAGGAAAGCCCACCATAACATCTTTAAGAGCTTCAGAAAGACCTTTTCTGAAAATAGCAGCCAGAGCCTCTTCATTCCATTTAGTGAGCACAGACCATTTTCTAAATTTCTGGCAGTATAACTCTGCCGCTTCCTGACTTTGACACAGGGCCAACAGGGTTTTTTCTGCATGATCCACAGAATTAGGTTCGTCATACAATAATCCGAGCGCTTGAAAAAATGCATCTACATTCAATAATGCCGGATCCCCTGTTTCAAGAGAAAAAGCCCAGTCTTGAGGGTCCCCTCGCAGCAAGGATATGATGATTTTTACTTGCTGAATGGGATCACCAGAAGAACGGGGTTTCAAAGCAAAAAAACAATTTGCAGTTATTTTTAAAGTTCAAAAACTTGGATCTGTCCCCAAAAAACAAATCAGGGGTAGGAATTCTAGGCTCTAAAGCCGGAGTCTGGACAACATAATCTTGGATACTCTGTACTCTTGCAGCAAGTTGATCCACACAAGAAAACAAACTCTGAACATCCATGCCAAAGCATATATCCTAAACCACCCAGATATCAAGAGGAAAAAAAAGACAAACCAGAGCACAGAAAAAAAATGGTTCAGAACTTTCTTTTCCTTCTTTTGAGATGCATTTAATTCATTTTTGGCCACTTGTACTGTTATGATCTGGTGGTTTAGGAGCAACATGGAACGAGCTCTGAAGGACGTGGTAACTGTACTGACCGCAGTCCCTAAGCTCAACACAACACTAGAAGTAGCCGTGGAATGCTCCTAACTCTACCTAGGCACCTTGTCACAGCCTGAGAACTAACTACCCCTAAAGATAGAAGCAGGAAAACTATCTTGCCTCAGAGAAAATCCCCAAAGGATAGATAGCTAGATAGCCCCCCACAAGTAATGACTGTGAGTGGAGAGGGAAAAGACATACACAGAATGAAAGCAGGATGAGCACAGGAGGCCAGTCTAGCTAAATAGATAGGACAGGATGGAATACTGTGCGGTCAGTATAAAACACTACAAAAAATCCACGCAGAGTTTACAAAAATCTCCACACCTGACTAAAGTTGTGGAGGGTAAATCTGCTTCCCAGAGCTTCCAGCAAGACAGAATTAATTCATACTGATAAGCTGGACAAACAAAGAAAGCACAGAACGGATAAGTCCACAATCTATGGACAGAAAAGAGCAATCAAAAACTTAGCTTAGCTGAACTGGTCAGGATAACAGGGAAATCCAAAGAGATGTGAATCCAACCAGGAACCATTTACAAGTGGCACTGGCTGAAGGACAGAGCCAGACCTAAATAGCCGAGCAGAAGAGAAGATAAGTGGAGGCAGCTGATGACAGCTAACTCCAAGGAGCAGCCATACCACTTGAAACCACAAGAGGGAACCCAAGAGCAGAACTCACAAAAGTGCCACTTCCAACCACCGGAGGGAGCCCAAGAGCGGAATTCACAACAATAACGGCTCCGACCTGACACTGTCTGTAGTCACTGAGCACAATCCTGATCACAGGTATCAGTGTAATCAGTATAACGGCACCGACCTGACACTGCCTGTAGTCACTGAGCACAATCCTGATCACAGGTATCAGTGTAATCAGTATAACGGCTCCGACCTGACACTGTCTGTAGCCACTGAGCACAATCCTGATCACAGGTATCAGTGTAATCAGTATAACAGCACCGACCTGACACTTTCTGTAGTCACTGAGCACAATCCTGATCACAGGTATCAGTGTAATAAGTATAACGGCTCCGACCTGACACTGTAGTCACTGAGCACAATCCTGATCACAGGTATCAGTGTAATCAGTATAACGGCACCAACCTGACACTGTCTGTAGTCACTGAGCACAATCCTGATCACAGGTATCAGTGTAATCTGTATAACAGCACCGACCTGACACTGTCTGTAGTCACTGAGCACAATCCTGATCACAGGTATCAGTGTAATCAGTATAACGGCACCAACCTGACACTGTCTGTAGTCACTGAGCACAATCCTGATCACAGGTATCAGTGTAATCTGTATAACGGCACCGACCTGACACTGTCTGTAGTCACTGAGCACAATCCTGATCACAGGTATCAGTGTAATCTGTATAACAGCACCGACCTGACACTGTCTGTAGTCACTGAGCACAATCCTGATCACAGGTATCAGTGTAATCAGTATAACGGCACCAACCTGACACTGTCTGTAGTCACTGAGCACAATCCTGATCACAGGTATCAGTGTAATCTGTATAACGGCACCGACCTGACACTGTCTGTAGTCACTGAGCACAATCCTGATCACAGGTATCAGTGTAATCAGTATAACGGCACCGACCTGACACTGTCTGTAGTCACTGAGCACAATCCTGATCACAGGTATCAGTGTAATCAGTATAACGGCACCGACCTGACACTGTCTGTAGTCACTGAGCACAATCCTGATCACAGCTATCAGTGTAATCAGTATAACGGCACCGACCTGACACTGTCTGTAGTCACTGAGCACAATCCTGATCACAGGTATCAGTGTAATCAGTATAACGGCACCAACCTGACACTGTCTGTAGTCACTGAGCACAATCCTGATCACAGGTATCAGTGTAATCAGTATAACTGCACCGACCTGACACTGTAGTCACTGAGCACAATCCTGATCACAGGTATCAGTGTAATCAGTATAACGGCACTGAGCTGACACTGTCTGTAGTCACTGAGCACAATCCTGCTGACAGAGGTACTTTAAGGCTACTTTCACACTTGTATCGGTACGGGCCCGTGGCAATGCGTCGGGCCAACGTACCGACTCACATTGTGAAATAAATAAACAACGGGGGCAGCGGATGCAGTTTTTCAACGCATCCGCTGCCCCATTGTAATGTCCGGGGAGGAGGGGGCGGTGTTCCGGCCGTGCATGCGCGGTCGGAAATGGCGGGCACGTCGCACAAAAAAAGATACATGTAGCGTTTTTTTTTGTGCCGACGGTCCGCCAAAACACGACGTATCCGTCGCACGACGGTTGCGACGTGTGGCAATGCGTCGCAAATGTTAATCTATGGGGCAAAAACGCATCCTGCAAACAACTTTGCAGGATGCGTTTTTTCCCATAAAAGACGCAACACGTACGTCACACAACGCAAGTGTGAAAGTAGCCTAAGGCTACTTTCACACTAGCGTCGGTACGTGGCCGCCGCCATGTGTCGGCCCGACGTACCGACGCAAACTGCGAAAAAAATTAGCAGTTTTACAACGCATCCGCTGCCCCATTGTAATGTCTTGGGAGGAGGGGGTGGAGTTCCGGCCGCGCATGCGCGCTCGTAAATGGCGGAAGCGTCGCACAAAAAAACGTTACATGGAACTTTTTTGTGCCGACGGTCCGTCAAAACACGACGCATCCGTCGCACGACGGATGCGACGTGTGGCCATATGTTGCAATGTGTCAGTAATGCTACTTTCACACTAGCGTTTCTTGCAATACGTTGCAATGCGTCGTTTATGGGAAAAAACGCATCCTGCAAAGTTGTTTGCAGGATGCGTTTTTGCCCCATAGATTAACATTAGCGACGAATTGCGACGCATTGCCACACGTCGCAACCGTCGTGCGACGGTTGGGCCGTGATGTGGCGGACCACCGGGAGCAAAAAAAGCTACATGTAACGTTTTTTGCTGCTGACGGACTGCTTTTTCCGACCGCGCATGCGCGACCGGAACTCCTCCCCCACCTCCCCGCACCTCACAATGGGGCAGCGGATGCGATGAAAATCTGCATCCGCTGCACCTGTTGTGCGGCGCAAACAACGCTAGCGTCGGTAACCTCGGCCCGACGCACTGCGACGGGCCGAGCCCGACGCTAGTGTGAAAGTAGCCTAATACAAGTGTATGGAGAAAAAACGTATCCTGCAGGCACATTTACAGGATGCGTGGTTTCACCAAAACGACACATTGCGACGGATGCCAGAAAACGCTAGTGTGAAAGTAGCCTAAGAGACATAATGATTTTGGCCAGCAGGTGGCAGCATTAGAGAACTCGAGCACAAGAGTCTGTTCTGCACCAGCGGCTCTATCACTGCAGGCTGTCGGAACAGAAGGAGGAAGGAGGGAACGGTGAACTGATCTCTATCAGCCTCCTCCTAACCTGGTGATGGCTGCTGCTGAGATCAGCCACGGTCAGTGTATGTCTAGTGTGCGCGTATACGGTTAGTATATATATGTTCTGATGTACTGTATGTGTATATAATGTGTGTGTGTATATATACATATATATATATGTTCTGTATGTGTATATAATGTGTGTATACTGTGTATTCTGTATGTGTATATACTGTGAGTATACTGTGTATGTATGTGTGTAGTGATGTCACTGGGTGTGTATATATATATATATATATAAACTAGATGGTGGCCCGATTCTAACGCATCGGGTATTCTAGAATATGCATGTCCCCATAGTATGTTGCCCAGCCACGTAGTATATTGCCCAGCCACGTAGTATATTGCCCAGCCACGTAGTATATTGCCCAGTCACGTAGTATATTGGCCAGCCACGTAGTATATTGCCCAGCCACGTAGTATATTGCCCAGTCACGTAGTATATTGGCCAGCCACGTAGTATATTGCCCAGTCACGTAGTATATTGCCCAGCGACGTAGTATATTGCCCAGTCACGTAGTATATTGCCCAGCCACGTAGTATATTGCCCAGCCACGTAGTATATTGCCCAGCCACGTAGTATATTGCCCAGCCACGTAGTATATTGCCCAGTCACGTAGTATATTGGCCAGCCACGTAGTATATTGCCCAGCCACGTAGTATATTGCCCAGTCACGTAGTATATTGCCCAGCGACGTAGTATATTGCCCAGTCACATAGTATATTGCCTAGCCACGTAGTATATTGCACAGTCCATGTAGTATATTGCCCAGCCACGTAGTATATTGTCCAGTCAGGTAGTATATTGCGCAGTCACGTAGTATATTGCCCAGTCACGTAGTATATTGACCAGTCACGTAGTATATTGCCCAGCCACGTAGTATATTGCCCAGCCACGTAGTATATTGCCCAGTCACGTAGTATATTGTCCAGCCACGTAGTATATTGTCCAGTCAGGTAGTATATTGCGCAGTCACGTAGTATATTGCCCAGTCACGTAGTATATTGCGCAGTCACGTAGTATATTGTCCAGTCACGTAGTATATTGCGCAGTCACGTAGTATATTGCCCAGTCACGTAGTATATTGACCAGTCACGTAGTATATTGCCCTGCCACGTAGTATATTGCCCAGCCACGTAGTATATTGCCCAGTCACGTAGTATATTGCCCAGCCACGTAGTATATTGCCCAGTCACGTAGTATATTGCCCAGTCACGTAGTATATTGCCCAGCCACGTAGTATATTGACCAGTCACGTAGTATATTGCCCAGCCACGTAGTATATTGCCCAGTCACGTAGTATATTGTCCAGTCACGTAGTATATTGCGCAGTCACGTAGTATATTGCCCAGTCACGTAGTATATTGCCCAGCCACGTAGTATATTGCCCAGCCACGTAGTATATTGCCCAGTCACGTAGTATATTGCCCAGTCACGTAGTATATTGACCAGTCACGTAGTATATTGCCCAGCCACGTAGTATATTGCCCAGCCACGTAGTATATTGCCCAGCCACGTAGTATATTGACCAGTCACGTAGTATATTGCCCAGCCACGTAGTATATTGCCCAGCCACGTAGTATATTGCCCAGTCACGTAGTATATTGCCCAGTCACGTAGTATATTGTCCAGCCACGTAGTATATTGCCCAGTCACGTAGTATATTGTGCAGTCACGTAGTATATTGCCCAGTCACGTAGTATATTGCCCAGCCACGTAGTATATTGCCCAGTCACGTAGTATATTGACCAGTCACGTAGTATATTGCCCAGCCACGTAGTAAATTGCCCAGCCACTTAGTATATTGCCCAGTCACGTAGTATATTGCCCAGCCACGTAGTATATTGCCCAGTCACGTAGTATATTGCCCAGCCACGTAGTATATTGCCCAGCCACGTAGTATATTGCGCAGTCACGTAGTATATTGCCCAGTCACGTAGTGCATTGCCCAGTCACGTAGTATATTGCCCAGCCACGTAGTATATTGCCCAGTCATGTAGTATATTGCCCAGCCACGTAGTATATTGCCCAGCCACGTATATTGCCCAGCCATGTAGTATATTGCCCAGTCACGTAGTATATTGCCCAGTCACGTAGTATATTGCCCAGTCACGTAGTATATTGCCCAGTCACGTAGTATATTGCCCAGTCACGGTCAGTGTATGTCTAGTGTGCGCGTATACTGTTAGTATATATATGTTCTGATGTACTGTATGTGTATATAATGTGTGTATACTGTGTATTCTGTATGTGTATATACTGTGAGTATACTGTGTATGTATGTGTGTAGTGATGTCACTGGGTGTGTATATATATATATATATATATATATATATATATATATATATAAACTAGATGGTGGCCCGATTCTAACGCATCGGGTATTCTAGAATATGCATGTCCCCGTAGTATGTTGCCCAGCCACGTAGTATATTGCCCAACCACGTAGTATATTGCCCAGTCACGTAGTATATTGCCCAGTCACGTAGTATATTGCCCAGTCACGTAGTATATTGCCCAGTCAAGTAGTATATTGTCCAGCCACGTAGTATATTGCCCAGTCACGTAGTGTATTGCCCAGCCACGTAGTATATTGCCCAGCCACGTAGTATATTGCCCAGTCACGTAGTATATTGGCCAGCCACGTAGTATATTGCCCAGCCACGTAGTATATTGCCCAGCCACGTAGTATATTGCCCAGTCACGTAGTATATTGACCAGTCACGTAGTATATTGCCCAGCCACGTAGTATATTGCCCAGCCACGTAGTATATTGCCCAGTCACGTAGTATATTGTCCAGCCACGTAGTATATTGTCCAGTCACGTAGTATATTGCGCAGTCACGTAGTATATTGCCCAGTCACGTAGTATATTGCCCAGCCACGTAGTATATTGCCCAGCCACGTAGTATATTGCCCAGTCACGTAGTATATTGGCCAGCCACGTAGTATATTGCCCAGCCACGTAGTATATTGCCCAGTCACGTAGTATATTGACCAGTCACGTAGTATATTGCCCAGCCACGTAGTATATTGCCCAGCCACGTAGTATATTGCCCAGCCACGTAGTATATTGTCCAGTCACGTAGTATATTGCGCAGTCACGTAGTATATTGCCCAGTCACGTAGTATATTGCCCAGTCACGTAGTATATTGCCCAGTCACGTAGTATATTGCCCAGCCACGTAGTATATTGCCCAGCCACGTAGTATATTGCCCAGTCACGTAGTATATTGACCAGTCACGTAGTATATTGCCCAGCCACGTAGTATATTGCCCAGCCACGTAGTATATTGCCCAGTCTCGTAGTATATTGTCCAGCCACGTAGTATATTGTCCAGTCACGTAGTATATTGCGCAGTCACGTAGTATATTGCGCAGTCACGTAGTATATTGCCCAGTCACGTAGTATATTGCCCAGCCACGTAGTATATTGCCCAGCCACGTAGTATATTGCCCAGCCACGTAGTATATTGCCCAGTCACGTAGTATATTGACCAGTCACGTAGTATATTGACCAGTCACGTAGTATATTGCCCAGCCACGTAGTATATTGCCCAGCCACTTAGTATATTGCCCAGTCACGTAGTATATTGCCCAGCCACGTAGTATATTGACCAGTCACGTAGTATATTGCCCAGCCACGTAGTATATTGTCCAGTCACGTAGTATATTGACCAGTCACGTAGTATATTGCCCAGTCACGTAGTATATTGCCCAGCCACGTAGTATGTTGCGCAGTCACGTAGTATATTGCCCAGCCACGTAGTATATTGCCCAGCCACGTAGTATATTGCCCAGTCACGTAGTATATTGCCCAGCCACGTAGTATATTGCCCAGCCACGTATATTGCCCAGCCACGTAGTATATTGCCCAGTCACGTAGTATATTGCCCAGTCACGTAGTATATTGCCCAGTCACGTAGTATATTGCCCAGTCACGTAGTATATTGCCCAGTCACGGTCAGTGTATGTCTAGTGTGCGCGTATACTGTTAGTATATATATGTTCTGATGTACTGTATGTGTATATACTGTGAGTATACTGTGTATGTATGTGTGTAGTGATGTCACTGGGTGTGTGTGTGTATATATATATATATATATATATATATATATATATATATATATATATATATATATATATATATATATATATATATTAGATGGTGGCCCGATTCTAACGCATCGGGTATTCTAGAATATGCATGTCCCCGTAGTATATTGCCCAGTCATGTAGTATATTGCCCAGCCACGTAGTATATTGCCCAGCCATGTAGTATATTGCCCAGTCACGTAGTATATTGCCCAGTCACGTAGTATATTGCCCAGCCACGTAGTATATTGCCCAGCCACGTAGTATATTACCCAGTACTGGTATATTGTCCAGTCACGTAGTATATTGCCCACGTAGTATATTGCCCAGCCACGTAGTATATTGCCCACGTAGTATATTGTCCAGTCACGTAGTATATTGCCCAGCCACGTAGTATATTACCAAGCCACGTAGTATATTGCCCAGCCACGTAGTATATTGCCCAGTCATGTAGTATATTGCCCAGCCACGTAGTATATTGCCCAGTCATGTAGTATATTGCCCAGCCACGTAGTATATTACCCAGTACTGGTATATTGTCCAGTCACGTAGTATATTGCCCACGTAGTATATTGCCCAGTCACGTAGTATATTGCCCAGCCACGTAGTATATTGCCCAGTCATGTAGTATATTGCCCAGCCACGTAGTATATTACCCAGTACTGGTATATTGTCCAGTCACGTAGTATATTGCCCACGTAGTATATTGCCCAGTCACGTAGTATATTGCCCAGCCACGTAGTATATTGCCCAGTCATGTAGTATATTGCCCAGCCACGTAGTATATTACCCAGTACTGGTATATTGTCCAGTCACGTAGTATATTGCCCACGTAGTATATTGCCCAGTCACGTAGTAGATTGCCCAGCCACGTAGTATATTGTCCAGTCACGCAGTATATTGCACAGTTATGTAGTTATGTAGTATAACTAATCCCAAACTGTTCTTCAACTATATCAATAGTAAAAGAATAAAAACTGAAAATGTAGGCCCCTTAAAAAATAGTGAGGAAAGAATGGTTGTAGATGACGAGGAAAAAGCTAACATATTAAACACCTTCTTCTCCACGGTATTCACGGTGGAAAATGAAATGCTAGGTGAAATCCCAAGAAACAATGAAAACCCTATATTAAGGGTCACAAATCTAACCCAAGAAGAGGTGCGAAACCGGCTAAATAAGATTAAAATAGATAAATCTCCGGGTCCGGATGGCATACACCCACGAGTACTAAGAGAACTAAGTAATGTAATAGATAAACCATTATTTCTTATTTTTAGGGACTCTATAGCGACAGGATCTGTTCCGCAGGACTGGCGCATAGCAAATGTGGTGCCAATATTCAAAAAGGGCTCTAAAAGTGAACCTGGAAATTATAGGCCAGTAAGTCTAACCTCTATTGTTGGTAAAATATTTGAAGGGTTTCTGAGGGATGTTATTCTGGATTATCTCAATGAGAATAACTGTTTAACTCCATATCAGCATGGGTTTATGAGAAATCGCTCCTGTCAAACCAATCTAATCAGTTTTTATGAAGAGGTAAGCTATAAGCTGGACCACGGTGAGTCATTGGACGTGGTATATCTCGATTTTTCCAAAGCGTTTGATACCGTGCCGCACAAGAGGTTGGTACACAAAATGAGAATGCTTGGTCTGGGGGAAAATGTGTGTAAATGGGTTAGTAACTGGCTTAGTGATAGAAAGCAGAGGGTGGTTATAAATGGTATAGTCTCTAACTGGGTCGCTGTGACCAGTGGGGTACCGCAGGGGTCAGTATTGGGACCTGTTCTCTTCAACATATTCATTAATGATCTGGTAGAAGGTTTACACAGTAAAATATCGATATTTGCAGATGATACAAAACTATGTAAAGCAGTTAATACAAGAGAAGATAGTATTCTGCTACAGATGGATCTGGATAAGTTGGAAACTTGGGCTGAAAGGTGGCAGATGAGGTTTAACAATGATAAATGTAAGGTTATACACATGGGAAGAAGGAATCAATGTCACCATTACACACTGAATGGGAAACCACTGGGTAAATCTGACAGGGAGAAGGATTTGGGGATCCTAGTTAATGATAAACTTACCTGGAGCAGCCAGTGCCAGGCAGCAGCTGCCAAGGCAAACATGATCATGGGGTGCATTAAAAGAGGTCTGGATACACATGATGAGAGCATTATACTGCCTCTGTACAAATCCCTAGTTAGACCGCACATGGAGTACTGTGTCCAGTTTTGGGCACCGGTGCTCAGGAAGGATATAATGGAACTAGAGAGAGTACAAAGGAGGGCAACAAAATTAATAAAGGGGATGGGAGAACTACAATACCCAGATAGATTAGCGAAATTAGGATTATTTAGTCTAGAAAAAAGACGACTGAGGGGCGATCTAATAACCATGTATAAGTATATAAGGGGACAATACAAATATCTCGCTGAGGATCTGTTTATACCAAGGAAGGTGACGGGCACAAGGGGGCATTCTTTGCGTCTGGAGGAGAGAAGGCTTTTCCACCAACATAGAAGAGGATTCTTTACTGTTAGGGCAGTGAGAATCTGGAATTGCTTGCCTGAGGAGGTGGTGATGGCGAACTCAGTCGAGGGGTTCAAGAGAGGCCTGGATGTCTTCCTGGAGCAGAACAATATTGTATCATACAATTAGGTTCTGTAGAAGGACGTAGATCTGGGGATTTATTATGATGGAATATAGGCTGAACTGGATGGACAAATGTCTTTTTTCGGCCTTACTAACTATGTTACTATGTTACTATGTATATTGCGCAGTCACGTAGTATATTGCGCAGTCACGTAGTATATTGCCCAGCCACGTAGTATATTGCCCAGTCACGTAGTATATTGTCCAGCCACGTAGTATATTGTTCAGCCATGTAGTATATTGTCCAGTCATGTAGTATATTGCCCAGCCACGTAGTATATTGCCCAGCCACGTAGTATATTGCCCAGTGATGTAGTATATTGTCCAGTCACGTAGTATATTGCCCAGCCACGTAGTATATTGTCCAGTCACGTAGTATATTGCACAGTTATGTAGTATATTGCCCAGCCCACGTAGTATATTGCCCAGCCCACGTAGTATATTGCCCAGCCACGTAGTATATTGCCCAGCCACGTAGTATATTGCGCAGTCACGTAGTATATTGCGCAGTCACGTAGTATATTGCCCAACCACGTAGTATATTGTCCAGTCACGTAGCATATTGCCCAACCACGTAGTATATTGCCCAGCCACGTAGTATATTGCCCAGCCACGTAGTATATTGCGCAGTCACGTAGTATATTGCGCAGTCACGTACTATATTGCCCAGCGACGTAGTATATTGCTGTCACGATATGGTATGAAATATCATAAGTAGTTCTCTTGCTAGCCTGCGTGGGCTAAGCCCCCCTTCTTGGAGTAACAGTTTGTAGCTGCCAATTCCTGGCTTTCCTTCTCAGAGAGTGTGGGGAGTTTTATGGCCGAACGGTATTTACGACCAGGTTAGAATCTTCCACTAGCTGGACAATGGAAAAGTGGCTCCAAAAAATTCATGAAAGATTCTTTGTTTAGTTTTTGTTAGATATTAGGCAAACGATTTAAGCTAGAAATACGAAAATATATATTCTTATCCTCACTCGGTGTATCTACCCATCCCTTGAAACTCGGGCTTCTAACTCCGTCTGGTAAAGAAGTAGGGTTTTCTCTGTAAATATGTATCCCAGATAGGACATATTTGATCTCATTAGAATGCTCACGTTAATCCGAGATGAATGATAGGTTGAGTCTGACTCTGTCATGTTTTGTAGCGAAGTTATAGCAAGTAGATAAATTTAAGATTGAAGTACTCAGAATGTAGAGAGAGGAGGGTCTGGATAAGCCAGCCCTTCTGTGATGTCAAAGCCTTAAGGTATTAAGTTGTGGCACACATCCCCAGCTCAGCCCTTCTGCTGGATTTCTTCTTCTGGACTCCTTGTCCTATTTTTCTGGAAGAGCTGAGTACATCCCATGGACTGGGATGTATGGAAACTGCACTAGCCTGGGGTGTCCGCCATGCTTTTAACATGTGAGTGTTATCTTTTCTCATTTATTCCCTTTATGTTATAATTACCCATGTACATATTTGCAATTGTCTCATTTGTAACATCTTTATAAAATATTTTTGATAAAGCACTGCCTAATTTGTTAATGGGATATACTATTATATGTTAGTTCAGTTCTCCATGCTCTAAAAGCCGTACCCTGTCTCTTGAAGAGAATTACGCTACTGTGTTGGGTTAGCTTCGGACCCGTTTAATCGAAGCTGGTGGCAGCGAAAGTGTGCAGACTGTTGAGTGATGCTGTAGCGGCTGCGGCGTTAATAATTATTGTTCCTGCCTGAGTGGGAGTAGTTATCGCGTCGCTGCAGCGTGCCCAATAGCCAGTACATAGCAGGCAGCCTTTCTGGCGACTAATTACCCAGGGTGCAGTACCTAATCTGACCTGAGAGTAATGGGGGGCGCCAGAGAGCTGCAAGTGTTAAGTGGAACTGTAAGCGGGATATACATAAATCCCTGCAGTTCGTGGTATGTAGAAAAGCAGTGGGATACCTAGAATAAGCCCCTGCTGTAAACTAAGAGGTCAATAGCCCTGTGTGTGTTGTTTCATCACATTGTAGCAGTGGAGGGATAACTAAGATAAGCCCCACTGCACATGTGATAGCCGTCTGTTGGCCTAAAGTCACCCCAACCCGTGATGTAGGGGTGACGGTCACGGTGTGAATCCTGACCAATTGGTGACAGCGGTCAGGGGAATCGTGACAATTGCCCAGCCACGTAGTATATTGCGCAGTCACGTAGTATGTTGCGCAGTCACGTAGTATATTGCCCAGCCACATAGTATATTGCCCAGCCACGTAGTATATTGTCCAGTCACGTAGTATATTGCCCAGCCATGCAGTATATTGCCCAGCCACGTAGTATATTGCCCAGTCACGTAGTATATTGTCCAGTCACGTAGTATATTGCCCAGCCATGTAGTATATTGCCCAGCCACGTAGTATATTGTCCAGTCACGTAGTATATTGCCCAGCCACTTAGTATATTGCGCAGTCACGTAGTATATTGCCCAGTCACATAGTACGGTATATTGCCCAGCCACGTAGTATATTGCCCAGCCACGTAGTATATTGCCCAGCCACGTAGTATATTGCCCAGTCACGTAGTATATTGCCCAGCCACGTAGTATATTGCCCAGTCACGTAGTATATTGCCCAGCCACGTAGTATATTGCCCAGTCACGTAGTATATTGCCCAGCCACGTATTATATTGCCCAGCCACGTAGTATATTGCCCAGTCACGTAGTATATTGCCCAGTCACGTAGTATATTGCCCAGCTACATAGTATATTGCCCAGTGATTTAGTATATTGCCCAGCGACGTAGTATATTGCCCAGCCACGTAGTATATTGCCCAGTCACGTAGTATATTGCCCAGTCACGTAGTATATTGCCCAGCCTCGTAGTATATAGCACAGACACATAGTATATAACACAGCCACGTAGTATATTGCCCAGCCACGTAGTATATTGCCCAGCCACGTAGTATATTGCCCAGCCACTTAGTATATTACCCAGCTACGTAGTTTATTGCCCAGCCATGTAGTATATTACCCAGTCACGTAGTATATTGGCCAGTCACGTAGTATATTGGCCAGCCACGTAGTATATTGCCCAGCCACGTAGTATATTGCGCAGCCACGTAGTATATTGCCAAGCCACGTAGTATATTGCCCAGCCACGTAGTATATTGCCCAGTCACGTAGTATATTGCCCAGTCACGTAGTATATTGGCCAGTCACATAGTATATTGCCCAGTCACGTAGTATATTGGCCAGTCACATAGTATATTGGCCAGTCACATAGTATATTGGCCAGCCACGTAGTATATTGCCCAGCCACGTAGTATATTGCGCAGTCACGTAGTATATTGCGCAGTCACGTAGTATATTGCCCAACCACGTAGTATATTGTCCAGTCACGTAGCATATTGCCCAACCACGTAATATATTGCCCAGCCACGTAGTATATTGCCCAGCTACGTAGTATATTGCCCAGCCACGTAGTATATTGCGCAGTTACGTAGTATATTGCCCAGCCACGTAGTATATTGCCCAGCCTCGTAGTATATTGCCCAGCCACGTAGTATATTGTCCAGTCACGTATATTGCCCAGCCATGTAGTATATTGCCCAGCCATGTAGTATATTGCCCAGCCACGTAGTATATTGCCCAGTCACGTAGTATATTGTCCAGTCACGTAGTATATTGCCCAGCCATGTAGTATATTGCCCAGCCACGTAGTATATTGTCCAGTCACGTAGTATATTGCCCAGTCACGTAGTATATAGCACAGACACATAGTATATAACACAGCCACATAGTATATTGCCCAGTCACGTAGTATATTGCCCAGTCACGTAGTATATTGCCCAGCCACGTAGTATATTACCCAGCTACGTAGTATATTGCCCAGCCACATAGTATATTACCCAGTCACGTAGTATATTGCCAAGCCACGTAGTATATTGCCCAGCCACGTAGTATATTGCCCAGTCACGTAGTATATTGCCCAGTCACGTAGTATATTGGCCAGTCACATAGTATATTGCCCAGTCACGTAGTATATTGGCCAGTCACATAGTATATTGGCCAGTCACATAGTATATTGGCCAGCCACGTAGTATATTGCCCAGCCACGTAGTATATTGCGCAGTCACGTAGTATATTGCGCAGTCACGTAGTATATTGCCCAACCACGTAGTATATTGTCCAGTCACGTAGCATATTGCCCAACCACGTAATATATTGCCCAGCCACGTAGTATATTGCCCAGCTACGTAGTATATTGCCCAGCCACGTAGTATATTGCGCAGTTACGTAGTATATTGCCCAGCCACGTAGTATATTGCCCAGCCTCGTAGTATATTGCCCAGCCACGTAGTATATTGTCCAGTCACGTATATTGCCCAGCCATGTAGTATATTGCCCAGCCATGTAGTATATTGCCCAGCCACGTAGTATATTGCCCAGTCACGTAGTATATTGTCCAGTCACGTAGTATATTGCCCAGCCATGTAGTATATTGCCCAGCCACGTAGTATATTGTCCAGTCACGTAGTATATTGCCCAGTCACGTAGTATATAGCACAGACACATAGTATATAACACAGCCACATAGTATATTGCCCAGTCACGTAGTATATTGCCCAGTCACGTAGTATATTGCCCAGCCACGTAGTATATTACCCAGCTACGTAGTATATTGCCCAGCCACATAGTATATTACCCAGTCACGTAGTATATTGCCCAGCCACGTAGTATATTACCCAGCCACGTAGTATATTACCCAGCCACGTAGTATATTACCCAGCCACGTAGTATATTACCCAGCCACGTAGTATATTACCCAGCCACGTAGTAAATTGCCCAGCCACGTAGTATATTGCCCAGTCACGTAGTATACAGCACAGACACGTAGTGTATTGCCCGGCCACGTAGTATATTGCCCAGTCACGTAGTATACAGCACAGACACGTAGTATATTGCCCAGTCACATAGTATACAGCACAGACACGTAGTATATTGCCCAGCCACGTAGTATATTGCCCAGTCACGTAGTATACAGCACAGACACGTAGTATATTGCCCAGTCACGTAGTATACAGCACAGACACGTAGTATATTGCCCAGCCACGTAGTATATTGCCCAGTCACGTAGTATATTGCCCAGTCACGTAGTATATTACCCAGCCACGTAGTATATTACCCAGCTACGTAGTATATTGCCCAGTCACGTAGTATACAGCACAGACACGTAGTATATTGCCCGGCCACGTAGTATATTGCCCAGTCACGTAGTATACAGCACAGACACGTAGTATATTGCCCAGTCACATAGTATACAGCACAGACACGTAGTATATTGCCCAGCCACGTAGCATATTGCCCAGTCACGTAGTATACTGCACAGACACGTAGTATATTGCCCAGCCACGTAGTATACAGCACAGACACGTAGTATATTGCCCAGTCACGTAGTATACAGCACAGACACGTAGTATATTGCCCAGCGACGTAGTATACAGCACAGACACGTATATTGCCCAGTCACGTAGTATACAGCACAGACACGTAGTATATTGCCCAGCCACGTAGTGTATTGCCCAGCCATGTAGTATACAGCACAGACACGTAGTATATTGCCCAGCCACGTAGTATATTGCCCAGCCACGTAGTATATTGCCCAGCCACGTAGTATATTGCCCAGTCACGTAGTATACAGCACAGACACGTAGTATATTGCCCAGCCACGTAGTATATTGCCCAGCCACTTAGTATATTACCCAGCTACGTAGTATATTGCCCAGCCATGTAGTATATTACCCAGTCACGTAGTATATTGGCCAGTCACGTAGTATATTGGCCAGCCACGTAGTATATTGCCCAGCCACGTAGTATATTGCGCAGCCACGTAGTATATTGCCAAGCCACGTAATATATTGCCCAGCCACGTAGTATATTGCCCAGTCACGTAGTATATTGCCCAGTCACGTAGTATATTGGCCAGTCACATAGTATATTGCCCAGTCACGTAGTATATTGGCCAGTCACATAGTATATTGGCCAGTCACATAGTATATTGGCCAGCCACGTAGTATATTGCCCAGCCACGTAGTATATTGCGCAGTCACGTAGTATATTGCGCAGTCACGTAGTATATTGCCCAACCACGTAGTATATTGTCCAGTCACGTAGCATATTGCCCAACCACGTAATATATTGCCCAGCCACGTAGTATATTGCCCAGCTACGTAGTATATTGCCCAGCCACGTAGTATATTGCGCAGTTACGTAGTATATTGCCCAGCCACGTAGTATATTGCCCAGCCTCGTAGTATATTGCCCAGCCACGTAGTATATTGTCCAGTCACGTATATTGCCCAGCCATGTAGTATATTGCCCAGCCATGTAGTATATTGCCCAGCCACGTAGTATATTGCCCAGTCACGTAGTATATTGTCCAGTCACGTAGTATATTGCCCAGCCATGTAGTATATTGCCCAGCCACGTAGTATATTGTCCAGTCACGTAGTATATTGCCCAGTCACGTAGTATATAGCACAGACACATAGTATATAACACAGCCACATAGTATATTGCCCAGTCACGTAGTATATTGCCCAGTCACGTAGTATATTGCCCAGCCACGTAGTATATTACCCAGCTACGTAGTATATTGCCCAGCCACATAGTATATTACCCAGTCACGTAGTATATTGCCCAGCCACGTAGTATATTACCCAGCCACGTAGTATATTACCCAGCCACGTAGTATATTACCCAGCCACGTAGTATATTACCCAGCCACGTAGTAAATTGCCCAGCCACGTAGTATATTGCCCAGTCACGTAGTATACAGCACAGACACGTAGTGTATTGCCCGGCCACGTAGTATATTGCCCAGTCACGTAGTATACAGCACAGACACGTAGTATATTGCCCAGTCACATAGTATACAGCACAGACACGTAGTATATTGCCCAGCCACGTAGTATATTGCCCAGTCACGTAGTATACAGCACAGACACGTAGTATATTGCCCAGTCACGTAGTATACAGCACAGACACGTAGTATATTGCCCAGCCACGTAGTATATTGCCCAGTCACGTAGTATATTGCCCAGTCACGTAGTATATTACCCAGCCACGTAGTATATTACCCAGCTACGTAGTATATTACCCAGCCACGTAGTAAATTGCCCAGCCACGTAGTATATTGCCCAGTCACGTAGTATACAGCACAGACACGTAGTATATTGCCCGGCCACGTAGTTTATTGCCCAGTCACGTAGTATACAGCACAGACACGTAGTATATTGCCCAGTCACATAGTATACAGCACAGACACGTAGTATATTGCCCAGCCACGTAGCATATTGCCCAGTCACGTAGTATACTGCACAGACACGTAGTATATTGCCCAGCCACGTAGTATACAGCACAGACACGTAGTATATTGCCCAGTCACGTAGTATACAGCACAGACACGTAGTATATTGCCCAGCGACGTAGTATACAGCACAGACACGTATATTGCCCAGTCACGTAGTATACAGCACAGACACGTAGTATATTGCCCAGCCACGTAGTGTATTGCCCAGCCATGTAGTATACAGCACAGACACGTAGTATATTGCCCAGCCACGTAGTATATTGCCCAGCCATGTAGTATATTGCCCAGCCACGTAGTACATTGCCCAGTCACGTATGTAACAAGTTAAAAAATAAAAAAAGATACATAGTCACCATCCGAAGGGCCCGTTGTAGTTCAGGCGCTTGTGTGCGGTGTGCGGTCCCAGGGTTGGTATGAGCGCAGGACCTTCCATGACGTCGCGGTCACATGACCATGACGTCATGGAAGGTCCTTCTCCCATAGCATCTTTGGAAGCAGAACCTGCCGCTTGCACTGCCGAGGAGAAGACGCGACGGTGGAAGGTGAGAATAAGGTTTTTTTTTATTATTATTATTGTTATTATTATTTTTAACATTACATTTTTTTACTATTGATGCCGCATACGCAGCATCAATAGTAAAAAGTTGGGGACACACGGGGTTAATAGCGGCGGTAACGGAGTTTGTTACCCTCGGCATTATTCGGTCCGTTACCGCCGGCATTAACCCTGTGTTAGTGGTGACCGGAGGGGAGCATGCGTGCGACAGGCACTGACTGTAGGGAGTAAGGAGCTGCCATTTTCTTCCGGACTGTGCCTGTCGCTGATTGGTCGCGGCAGCCATGACAGGCAGCTGGCGAGACCAATCAGTGAATGAATAACCGTGACAGAAGGACAGACAGACGGAAGTGACCCATAGACAATTACATAGTAGATATATGGAGGGTTACCATTATTAAAACTTAACCTTTAATGAGGATAGCCTAAAATATAAGAACCCAACGAACAAACACATATATATATATACAAAAGTGCCCAAAATAACCAGTGCTCAAAAAATATAAAAGAATGGAACGGTCTCACCACTCGGGACGGACACTTGGATCTTTCTCAGCCAGTGGGGCTATGATGAGTAACAGTCCAGGGGAAGAAAAAGCAACGGGCTGGGGCACCAATCCTGTCTACCCTGTAAACCCTGTGTAGCTCCTGTCCTTACAAGGACAGGCCCCAAGTGGACCATGCTATGGACAACCACCAGATGAATGGGTGTAGGTAAATGGATTTCCTCTTCTCCCTACGCGTTTCATCACCAGTGTAGGAGACTCATCAGGGGAGTTTAAACAAATATGTGTGCTACAAGGCACAAAAGTCCAAGCAAAGGACAGAGAAAAAGAAGTCCGTATTTCAATGTGGGTCCCGCAGTGGCTGGGTACCCATCAGCAAGGTATGGCTGTCTGTGTTTGCAGTCAAAATGTGGACACACTCCCCTGATGAGTCTCCTACACTGGTGATGAAACGCGTAGGGAGAAGAGGAAATCCATTTACCTTCACCCATTCATCTGGTGGTTGTCCATAGCAGGGTCCACTTGGGGCCTGTCCTTGTAAGGACAGGAGCTACACAGGGTTTACAGGGTAGACAGGACTTGTGCCCTAGCCCGTTGCTGTTTCTTCCCCTGGACTGTTACTCATAACCCCACTGGGTGAGAAAGAGCCAAGTGTCCGTCTTGAATGGTGAGACCGTTCCATTCTTTTATATTTTTTGAGCACTGGTTATTTTGGGCACTTTTGTATATATATATATATATATGTGTTTGTTCGTTGGGTTCTTATATTTTAGGCTATCCTCATTAAAGGTTAAGTTTTAATAATGGTAACCTTCCATAGCTGATGGTATCTGTTTCCCCTGAGGGTGTCGTACAGTGTAGATTAGTCTGCACTATTGCTTTTTGCATAGTAGATATATCTATAATATAACGCTGGGAGCGTCACTCTGTCCGAAGCCTTTATAGACTGCGTAAGCGCCGGCGCAGTCTGGGCCTCACAGAGTGACGCTCCCAGGAGATCGCGGTATGCGTAAGCACTGAACGCACACCGCGATCTCCAACGGAGAGGCAGGGATGCGCCAGGAGGGTAAGTATAAGCTGTATTCGCTTGTCCCGTTCCAGCACTGCGTTCCAGCACTGTTCTCCTCTCTGTCCTCCGGGTCCTCTGCCTGTGACGTTCATAGTTCAGAGGGCGCGATGACGCGCTTAATGCGCGCCGCCCTCTGAACAGTCACAGCCAGAGGAGCCAGAACACGGAGCGGCACGCAGCGCTGGATCAGGGCCAGGTGAATATAGCAAGTGTCGGGGGCCTGAGCTAGCGGCGATACCGGCACCTGACCCCCACAGCGCGCCGGTGTCCTCGCCTGCTCAGGCCCCCCAGCACTCGGCGCCCAGCGACCATAGGTGAGTATGGTATTTTTTTTTTATATATCGCAGCAGCATACGGGGCATATACAATGGAGCATCTTATGGGGGCCATAAACCATAATGGAGCAGTGTACGGGGGCATATACAATGGAGCATCTTATGGGGGCCATAAACCATAATGGAGCAGTGTACGGGGGCATATACTATGGCGCATCTTATGGGGCAATAAACCATAATGGAGCAGTGTACGGGGCATATAATACTATGGAGCATCTTATGGGGGCCATAAACCATAATGGAGCAGCGTACGGGGGCATATAATACTATGGAGCATCTTATGGGGCCATAAACCATAATGGAGCAGTGTACGGGGGCATATATTATGGAGCATCTTATGGGGGCCATAAACCATAATGGAGCAGTGTACGGGGGCATATATTATGGAGCATCTTATGGGGCCATAAACCATAATGGAGCAGTGTACGGGGCATATATTATGGAGCATCTTATGGGGCCATAAATCATAATGGAGCAGTGTACGAGGCATATACTATGGAGCATCTTATGGGGCCATAAACCATAATGGAGCAGTGTACGGGGCATATAATATGGAGCATCTTATGGGGGCCATAAACCATAATAGAGCAGTGTACGGGGGCATATACCATGGAGCATCTTATGGGGGCCATCAACCATAATAGAGCAGTGTACTGTTGTGAATTCAGCTTTTGGGCTCCCTCCGGTGGTTGTAGAGGGTAATGCAGTTGTGCCTGGACTGCAGGAGTGGACAGGTGTATCTACTAATTGCAAAACTGACTGGGGTATATAGCTTTGCAGGATCCTTTAGTCAGTTCCAGTTGTCCATTGTTCTTGAAGGATTCACTTCCCTGCTGGTCTCTCCAGTTTGCTGTGTTTTTCTACAAAGATAAGTCCTGGCTTTGTTTTTGCTGTCCACCTGCAGTGGACCTTATAGTTCTGTGCATTTTCATGTTTTTGTCTTGTCCAGCTTGGTCTGTGAAGGATTTTTTGCAGCCTAGCTATTTCTCTGGAGATGCAGATATACCCCCCATGTCTTTAGTCAGATGTGGTGTTTTGTATTTTCTGTGGTGGATATTTTCTAGTGTTTTTATACTGACCACATAGTATTCTGTTCTATTCTTCCTTTTTAGCTAGTATGGCCTCCTATGCTAAAATCTGATTTCATATCTGCGTATGTTATTTCCCTCTCCTCTCACAGTCAATATTTGTGGGGGGCTATCCTTTGGGGATTTTCTCTGAGGCAAGATAGGTTTCCTGTTTCTGTCTTTAGGGGTAGTTAGATCTTAGGCTGTGCCGAGGGGTCTAGGGAGTGTTAGGTACCCCCCACGGCTACTTCTAGTTGCGCTGCTAGGTTCAGGGTTTGCGGTCAGTACAGGGACCACCTTCTCCAGAGTCCGTCTCATGCTGCTCCTAGGCCACCAGATCATAACAGTGTACGGGGGCATATACTATGGAGCATCTTATGGGGGCCATAAACCATAATGGAGCAGTGTATGGGGCATATGGATGGGAGCAACACATGACAGAACGGGGCGCAGGATGGCAGCAGCACATGACAGAACGGGGGCGCAGGATGGAAGCAGCACATGACAGAACGGGGGTGCAGGATGGAAACAGCACATGGCAGAATGGGGGCGCAGGATGGCAGCAGCACATGACAGAACGGGGGGCAGGATGGCAGCAGCACATGACAGAACGGGGGTGCAGGATGGCAGCAGCACATGACAGAACGGGGGTGCAGGATGGAAGCAGCAAATGACAGAACGGGGGCACAGGATGGCAGCAGCACATGACAGAATGGGGGCGCAGGATGGCAGCAGCACATGACAGAACGGGGGTGCAGGATGGGTGCAGCACATGACAGGATCGGGGCGCAGGATGGAGCAGCTCATGACAGAATGGGGACGCAGGATGGAGCAGCACATACCAGGATGGAGACCATATACCAATATAAATGCTCGCCACCCGGGCGTAGAACGGGTTCAATAGCTAATATATATATGTGTCCTCAGTGATATGACAGCTGCGGTCAGTGAGATCCTGTGTGTGGTGATGTCACTGTGTGTGTGTGTGTATATATATATATATAATGAATGTGTGTATGTCCGGGATTGGCATCCGTACCGTCGCAGCTACAGCCACAACATTTTGCACACTCACACGTCTGGACCCCGAGAGCGTCATGGGCTATGTTGTGAGGCGAAATTTTAACCCCGCGCTTTCCAATTCACCAATTTTGCCCCTATCTACATAATGGGGAAAAAAGTGAAAGGAAAAGTGTTGGAGGCAAATTGACAGCTGCCAGATGTGAACAAGGGAGACTTAGAGTAACATAACATAGTAACATAGTAACATAGTTAGTAAGGCCGAAAAAAGACATTTGTCCATCCAGTTCAGCCTATATTCCATCATAATAAATACCCAGATCTACGTCCTTCTACAGAACCTAATAATTGTATGATACAATATTGTTCTGCTCCAGGAAGACATCCAGGCCTCTCTTGAACCCCTCGACTGAGTTCGCCATCACCACCTCCTCAGGCAAGCAATTCCAGATTCTCACTGCCCTAACAGTAAAGAATCCTCTTCTATGTTGGTGGAAAAACCTTCTCTCCTCCAGACGCAAAGAATGCCCCCTTGTGCCCGTCACCTTCCTTGGTATAAACAGATCCTCAGCGAGATATTTGTATTGTCCCCTTATATACTTATACATGGTTATTAGATCGCCCCTCAGTCGTCTTTTTTCTAGACTAAATAATCCTAATTTCGCTAATCTATCTGGGTATTGTAGTTCTCCCATCCCCTTTATTAATTTTGTTGCCCTCCTTTGTACTCTCTCTAGTTCCATTATATCCTTCCTGAGCACCGGTGCCCAAAACTGGACACAGTACTCCATGTGCGGTCTAACTAGGGATTTGTACAGAGGCAGTATAATGCTCTCATCATGTGTATCCAGACCTCTTTTAATGCACCCCATGATCCTGTTTGCCTTGGCAGCTGCTGCCTGGCACTGGCTGCTCCAGGTAAGTTTATCATTAACTAGGATCCCCAAGTCCTTCTCCCTGTCAGATTTACCCAGTGGTTTCCCGTTCAGTGTGTAATGGTGATATTGATTCCCTCTTCCCATGTGTATAACCTTACATTTATCATTGTTAAACCTCATCTGCCACCTTTCAGCCCAAGTTTCCAACTTATCCAGATCCATCTGTAGCAGAATACTATCTTCTCTTGTATTAACTGCTTTACATAGTTTTGTATCATCTGCAAATATCGATATTTTACTGTGTAAACCTTCTACCAGATCATTAATGAATATGTTGAAGAGAACAGGTCCCAATACTGACCCCTGCGGTACCCCACTGGTCACAGCGACCCAGTTAGAGACTATACCATTTATAACCACCCTCTGCTTTCTATCACTAAGCCAGTTACTAACCCATTTACACACATTTTCCCCCAGACCAAGCATTCTCATTTTGTGTACCAACCTCTTGTGCGGCACGGTATCAAACGCTTTGGAAAAATCGAGATATACCACGTCCAATGACTCACCGTGGTCCAGTCTATAGCTTACCTCTTCATAAAAACTGATTAGATTGGTTTGACAGGAGCGATTTCTCATAAACCCATGCTGATATGGAGTTAAACAGTTATTCTCATTGAGATAATCCAGAATAACATCCCTCAGAAACCCTTCAAATATTTTACCAACAATAGAGGTTAGACTTACTGGCCTATAATTTCCAGGTTCACTTTTAGAGCCCTTTTTGAATATTGGCACCACATTTGCTATGCGCCAGTCCTGCGGAACAGACCCTGTCGCTATAGAGTCCCTAAAAATAAGAAATAATGGTTTATCTATTACATTACTTAGTTCTCTTAGTACTCGTGGGTGTATGCCATCCGGACCCGGAGATTTATCTATTTTAATCTTATTTAGCCGGTTTCGCACCTCTTCTTGGGTTAGATTGGTGACCCTTAATATAGGGTTTTCATTGTTTCTTGGGATTTCACCTAGCATTTCATTTTCCACCGTGAATACCGTGGAGAAGAAGGTGTTTAATATGTTAGCTTTTTCCTCGTCATCTACAACCATTCTTTCCTCACTATTTTTTAAGGGGCCTACATTTTCAGTTTTTATTCTTTTACTATTGATATAGTTGAAGAACAGTTTGGGATTAGTTTTACTCTCCTTAGCAATGTGCTTCTCTGTTTCCTTTTTGGCAGCTTTAATTAGTTTTTTAGATAAAGTATTTTTCTCCCTATAGTTTTTTAGAGCTTCAATGGTGCCATCCTGCTTTAGTAGTGCAAATGCTTTCTTTTTACTGTTAATTGCCTGTCTTACTTCTTTGTTTAGCCACATTGGGTTTTTCCTATTTCTAGTCCTTTTATTCCCACAAGGTATAAACCGCTTACACTGCCTATTTAGGATGTTCTTAAACATTTCCCATTTATTATCTGTATTCTCATTTCTGAGGATATTGTCCCAGTCTACCAGATTAAGGGCATCTCTAAGCTGTTCAAACTTTGCCTTCCTAAAGTTCAATGTTTTTGTGACTCCCTGACAAGTCCCCCTAGTGAAAGTCAGGTGAAACTGCACAATATTGTGGTCGCTATTTCCTAAATGCCCAACCACCTGCAGATTTGTTATTCTGTCAGGTCTACTAGATAGTATTAGGTCTAAAAGTGCTGCTCCTCTGGTTGGATTCTGCACCAATTGTGAAAGATAATTTTTCTTGGTTATTAGCAGAAACCTGTTGCCTTTATGGGTTTCACAGGTTTCTGTTTCCCAGTTAATATCCGGGTAGTTAAAGTCCCCCATAACCAGGACCTCATTATGGGTTGCAGCTTCATCTATCTGCTTTAGAAGTAGACTTTCCATGCTTTCTGTTATATTTGGGGGTTTGTAACAGACCCCAATGAGAATTTTGTTACCATTTTTCCCTCCATGAATTTCAACCCATATGGACTCGACATCCTCATTCCCTTCGCTAATATCCTCCCTTAAAGTGGACTTTAGACAAGACTTTACATAGAGACAAACCCCTCCTCCTCTCCGATTTTTACGATCCTTTCTAAACAGACTGTAACCCTGTAAGTTAACTGCCCAGTCATAGCTTTCATCTAACCATGTCTCGGTTATTCCCACTATGTCAAAGTTACCTGTAGATATTTCTGCTTCTAGTTCTTCCATCTTGTTTGTCAGGCTTCTGGCGTTTGCGAGCATGCAGTTTAGAGGATTTTGTTTTGTTCCAATCTCCTCACTGTGGATTGTTTTAGAAATGTTCTTACCTCCCTTCTGAGTATGTTTTCCTGGGTCGTCTTTGTTCGAGTCTAATGTTTTTCTTCCCGTCCCCTCTTCTTCTAGTTTAACGCCCTCCTGATGAGTGTAGCGAGTCTTCTGGCGAATGTGTGTTTCCCAGGTTTGTTGAGGTGTAGTCCGTCTCTGGCGAGGAGTCCATCATACCAGTAATTCACACCGTGGTCCAGGAATCCAAATCCTTGTTGTCTGCACCATCGTCTTAGCCAGTTGTTTGCATCAAGGATCCTGTTCCATCTCCTGGTGCCATGCCCGTCTACTGGAAGGATAGAAGAAAAAACTACCTGTGCATCCAGTTCCTTTACTTTCTTCCCCAACTCTTCAAAGTCCTTGCAGATTGTCGGTAGGTCCTTCCTTGCCGTGTCATTGGTGCCAACATGTATCAGAAGAAATGGGTGGACGTCCTTGGAGCTGAAGAGCTTTGGTATCCTATCGGTCACATCCTTGATCATCGCACCTGGAAGGCAGCATACTTCTCTTGCAGTTATGTCCGGTCTGCAGATGGCTGCTTCGGTGCCTCTCAGTAGTGAGTCTCCCACCACCACCACTCTTCGTTGCTTCTTGGCTGTACTTTTTGCTGTCACTTGTTGCTGTGTGCCCTTTTCTTTTTTGCTTGCTGGTATTGCTTCATTCTTAGGTGTGCCATCTTCATCCTCTACAAAGATTTGATATCGGTTCTTCAGTTGTGTGGTTGGTGATTTCTCCATGGTCTTCTTGCTTCTTTTGGTCACATGCTTCCACTCATCTGCTTTTGGAGGTTCTCTGACACTTTTTGCACCTTCTGTGACCAGTAGAGATGCTTCTGTTCTGTCTAGAAAGTCTTCATTCTCTTTGATGAGTTTCAAAGTTGCTATTCTTTCTTCCAGACCCCGCACCTTTTCTTCTAAAAGGGCCACTAGTCTACACTTCTGACAGGTGAAATTGGATTCTTCTTCTGGTCGATCTGTGAACATGTAGCACATGCTGCAGCTCACCATGTAGGTTGTCACATTTGCCATGTTGCTCCTAGATCCTGCTGACTTGCTGTGTGTTTTCCTTCTTGTGTAATCTACTCAGCCAAGCTCTCTTGCAATAATGTCCTACAGGCAAAAATTCGGCGCGCGGTTTGGTGATGCTTTCGAAGCAGCTGGTCCCGGCTGTACCCAACGATCTTCTAGCTGAGGGAGACTTCGCTTCTCCCAGAAGGCACCTGGAATATGCAAATTAGCCTCCTGAAGCTTGAATCCCTGGTTTGGTGATGCTTTCGAAGCAGCTGGTCCCGGCTGTACCCAACGATCTTCTAGCTTAGGGAGACTTCGCTTCTCCCAGAAGGCACCTGGAATATGCAAATTAGCCTCCTGAAGCTTGAATCCCTGGTTTGGTGATGCTTTCGAAGCAGCTGGTCCCGGCTGTACCCAACGATCTTCTAGCTTAGGGAGACTTCGCTTCTCCCAGAAGGCACCTGGAATATGCAAATTAGCCTCCTGAAGCTTGAATCCCTGGTTTGGTGATGCTTTCGAAGCAGCTGGTCCCGGCTGTACCCAACGATCTTCTAGCTTAGGGAGACTTCGCTTCTCCCAGAAGGCACCTGGAATATGCAAATTAGCCTCCTGAAGCTTGAATCCCTGAGTGAGAGCGATGGCGCCAAAGAGTATATACCGTGCAGTTGCTAAGGTGGGGCTCCGACATGGGATACTCACCACACACGGGGATATGAACACACACACAAAATGTGCCACACACTACCACGTGCTTGAACACATATTACCCTCAGCACACATTTCACCACACATATACCAACCTCGCCACATAAAAGTCGAAACCTAAAAGTCGCCGCCCAAATCTCTCCACGCGCAAAACTCGCCACATGCAAAACTAGGCTCACGCAAAACTCACCTCATGGAAAACTCGCCACATGTGGAAAAATTGCCACATGCACAAAAGTTGCCTCACCCAAAACTTGCACATACTCAAAACGCACCACACATAAAACTCGCCATGCGCAAAACTTGCTGCACACAACTTGCTACACTAACCTGTCACATGCAACTCGACACAAAAAGTTGCTACACGCATGTCGCCACATGCAACTCAACACACACAACTTGACACATGAAACTCGCCCTAAAACACCCACAAGTCTGGTATTATCCTTCAAAAATAAAAATCAGATTAATAAGCAGACAAACTACAAGAGCAACAAATGTACCATATAGGAAATACGGCAGCTGTCAGTCACATGACCTGTCTATTATGTGTATGTGTGAGCTAATATATACTGCCAGGGGGAGGGCTTCCTGTTGGCTGGGGATTTATCAGGCTGCCAATTTAGCTTACAAATACTGAGGTAAAAATACTGAGCAAATAACGTGTGAACGCAGTCTAATACAGGAGGAGATGACACACAGGTATATACTATATACAGGGGAGGTGACACACAGGAATATACTATATACAGGGGAGATGACACACAGGCATATACTATATACAGGAGAGATGACACACAGGTATATACTATATAGAGGAGATGACATACAGGTATATACTATATACAGGAGGAGATGACATACAGGTATATACTATATACAGGGGAGATGACACACAGGTATATACTATATACAGGAGGAGATGACACACACATATATACTATATACAGGAGGAGATGACATACAGGTATATACTACATACAGGGGAGATGACACACAGTTATATACTATATACAGGAGGAGATGACATACAGGTATATACTACATACAGGGGAGATGACACACAGTTATATACTATATACAGGAGGAGATGACACACACATATATACTATATACAGGAGGAGATGACATATAGGTACAGTATATACCATATACAGATGACATACAGATATATACTATATACATGGGAGATGACACACAGATATATACTATATACAGGAGAGATGACACACAGGTATATACTATATACAGGAGGAGATGACACACATATACTATATACAGGGGAGATGACATACAGATATATACTATATACAGGAGGAGATGACACACAGGTATATACTATATACAGGAGGAGATGACACACTGGTATATACTATATACAGGGGAGATGACTGTTGTGAATTCTGCTCTTGGGTTCCCTCCAGTGGTTGTAGGTGGGAATGCAGTTCTCTGACTCGCAGTCCTGGCCAGGTGTATCGGATGATTACAATTCTGACTGGGATATTTAGGTGTGCAGGATCCTTTAGCCCTTTCCAGTTGTCAATGTTCCTTGTGAAGTGTTGGATCACTTTCTGGCTTCTCCTGCTGGCTGCCAATTTCAGCAAAGATAAGTGTTTGGTTTTTGTATCTGTGGCACACTGCTGTGTGCTTGTTTCAGTTTTATTCCTGCTCTGATTGTAGGATTCACTGGAGTTGCAGATATACGCTCCTGCATCTTTTAGTAGATGTAGGAAGTTTTTTGTATATTCTGCTGTGGATGTTTTGAAGGGTTTTAATACTGACCGCACAGAACTCCGTCCTATCCTGTCCTATCTAGCTAGAGTGGCCTCCTGTGCTAAATCCTGTTTTTCTGCCTGTGTATGTTTTTTCCTCTCCGACTCACCGCCAATATTTGTGGGGGACTGTCTGTCCTTTGGGGATTTTCTCTGAGGCAAGATAGTATTCCAATTTCCATCTTTAGGGGTATTTAGTCCTCCGCTGTGATGAGGTGTCTAGGTGTGTTAGGTACACTCCACGGCTACTTCTAGTTTCGGTATTAAGTTCAGGATTGCGGTCAGTATAGTGGCCACTTTCTCCAGTGAAAGTTCTCATGCAGCTCCTAGGTCACCGGATCATAACAGATGACACACACATATATACTATATACAGGGGAGATGACACACAGGTATATACTATGTACAGGAGGAGATGACACACTGGTACATACTATATACAGGGGAGATGACACACAGGTATATACTATATACAGGGGAGATGACACAGGTATATACTATATACAGGGGAGATGACACCGGTATATACTATATACTATATACAGAGGAGATGACATACAGGTATATACTATATACAGGAGGAGATGACACACAGGTATATACTATATACAGGAGGAGATGACACACAGGTATATACTATATACAGGGGAGATGACAAACAGGTATATACTATATACAGGAGGAGATGATACACAGGAATATACTATATACAGGAGGAGATGACACACAGGTATATACTATATACAGGAGCAGATGACGCACAGGTATATACTATATACAGGAGGAGATGACTTACAGGTATATACTATATAAAAGAGGAGATGACACATAGGTATATAGAGGAGGAGATGACATACAGCAGGTATATACTATATATAGGAGGAGATGACATACAGGTATATACAGAAGAGATCACATACAGGTGTATACTATATATAAGGGAGATGACAAACATGTATATACTGAGGTGAAAATGAGAGGTGTGAGGTGAAAATGAAAAGGTGTGAGTGCAAAATGAGAGGAGTGAGGGAAAATAGTGGAGTGATCGGAAAATGACAGATGTGAGGTCGAAATGACAAGTGTTAGGGGGGAATGAGAGGAGTGAGGGGGAAAATGAGAGGTGTAAGGGAGAAAATGAGAGATGTGAGGGGGAAAATGAGAGGCATGATGGGAAAATAAGAGAAGTGAGGTGCTATAACTAACCACAGATATTTACTATGCCCAGGCAACGCTGGGCTCTTCAGCTAGTATATATGTGTGTGTATATATATATATATATATATATATATATATATATATATATATATATATATATATATATATAATGTCCTCAGTGATAGATATGTCAGCTGCGGTCAGTGAGATCCTGTCTGTAGTGATGTCACTATGTGTCTACAATACAAAGAATGGGAAGATATACGCCTGCTTTGTGGACTTTAAAAAGGCCTTTGATTCAGTGCGGCACCCGGGCTTATTCCTGATACTGCTGGAGAGCAGAATAGGAGGAAAGACCTACGATGTCATCAAAAGCTCCTACACCGAGAACAGCTGCAGCGTGAGTGTGAACGGCAGAGGAACGGCTTATTTCCAGCAGAGCCGCGGAGTCAGACAAGGCTGCAGCCTAAGTCCAACGCTCTTCAACATTTACATCAACGAGCTGGCTACCGCCCTGGAATCCTCCTCAGCACCAGGTCTCACCCTCCACGACGCTCAGGTGAAATTCCTGCTGTATGCAGATAACCTGCTGCTGCTGTCACCAACCGAGAAAGGCCTCCAGGACAACCTGAAAATCCTAGAGAAATTCAGCTCCACCTGGGCTCTACCGGTCAACCTAAAGAAAACCAACACCATGGTGTTCCAGAGGAGAAAGAGAAGATCAGACCAACACCCATCATTTGTCCTCAACAACTGCGACCTCACAGGAACGGACAAATATGCCTACCTGGGCCTAGAGATTCACCGGTCAGGGAGCTTCAAACAAGCCACAGAGACCCTGAAAGACAAGGCCTGCAAAACCTTCTATGCCATCCGAAGGACACTCTACCATCTGAAGCCACCAGTGAGGGTCTGGCTAAAAATCTTCGTCTCCATCATCGCCCCAATCCTCCTGTATGGCAGCGAAGTCTGGGGTCCTCACACCTACGCAGACTGGTCAAGGTGGGATTCCAGTCCAACAGAAATATTCTACCTGGAATTCTGCAAGCACCTTCTCCAGGTCCATCAGAGCACCTCCAACAGTGCTTGTCGGGCCGAGCTGGGCAGATTCCCTCTACACCTAACAGTTCTAAAGAGGGCGCTGTCATTCCGGGCTCACCTGCATAGGAGCAATCCAAGCTCCCATCACCATAAAGCCCTGATACATGTAGGTGAAACAGAAAAACCAGAACCCTCGGAACAGCCCAGCCAAACAGAACCGGAGCAGAACACCAATCACAACAACCTGACAAAAGCCGGAATTAGGAAGATGGCAGATGAAGGCCAGGAGAGGTATGTCAGTGACTGGAAGAATGATATCATCAGCTCACAGAAACTGACCATGTACCGGAGCCTACAGAGAGACTACAGACTGGCCCCATATCTGGAGAAACTCCCGGACCCCAGAGACCGCCAGATCCTGAGCCGATATAGACTCAGTGCCCACAGTCTGGCCATCGAATGTGGCCGACACAGGCAGAGCTACAAGCCCAGGGAGGAAAGACTGTGCCAACACTGTGATCAGGAGGCCATAGAGGACGAATCCCACTTTCTGCTACACTGCTCCAAATACTCAGCAGTGAGGGACACTCCCTTCAGGAGACTCTCACATCTCTTCCCAGACTTCATCACCATGAAGGAGGAAGAGAAAACATATATCCTGCTGGGAGAAGAAGAGAGAGCAGTGGAGATAGCAGCACGGTATGTGAGCGAATGTCATAGACTGCGAGAAAGAACTATGATGCCATGGACTATAGCCCCCAACCTGGACCTGCCCCATCCACCTCCCCTATGTCATGGAATATAGCCCCCACAATGGACCTGCCCCATCCACCTCCCCTATGCCATGGACTATAGCCCCCACCCTGGATCTGCCCCATCCACCTCCCCTATGCCATGGTCTATAGACCCCACAATGGATCTGCCCCATCCACCTCCCCTATGCCATGGACTATAGCCCCCACAATGGATCTGCCCCATCCACCTCCCCTCTGCCATGGACTATAGCCCCCACAATGGATCTGCCCCACCCACCTCCCCTATGCCATGGACCATAGCCCCCACAATGGACCTGCCCCATCCACCTCCCCTATGCCATGGACTATAGCCCCCACAATGGATCTACCCCATCCACCTCCCCTATGCCATGGACTATAGCCCCCACCCTGGATCTGCCCCATCCACCTCCCCTATGCCATGGACTATAGCCCCCACAATGGATCTACCCCATCCACCTCCCCTCTGCCATGGACTATAGCCTCCACAATGGATCTGCCCCACCCACCTCCCCTATGCCATGGACTATAGCCCCCACAATGGATCTGTCCCATCCACCTCCCCTGTCATGATCCCAATGGCAGGGGATCACTAAAGGACAAGCACAGATACAAACAAGCTCTAGGGCGATGGAACCTGAGCTGACCGCGACCCTGAACCTAACACACAAATAAAAGTAGCCGGGGAACGTGCCTACGATGATCCTAGACGTCTCGCTCCAGCCGAAGATCTAACTTCCCCTATTAGAAGAAACACAGACCTCTCTTGCCTCCAGAGAAATCCCCCACAGAAATAGCAGCCCCCCACATATAATGACGGTGAAATGAGAGGAAAGCACATACGCAGTATGAAAACAGTTTCAGCAAAATGAGGCCCGCTAAAGCTAGATAGCAGAGGATACAAAAGTGAACTGCGCGGTCAGCGAAAAACCCTTCAAAAAACCATCCTGAAATTACTTGAACTCATGTGCCAACTCATGGTACATGAGGAGCAATTTCAGCCCACTAGAGCAACCAGCAGCAAGAATCACATATCTGCAGGCTGGACTAAAAACCAAATAAAGCAAAACACCAAAACAGGAAAATCCAAACTTAGCTTGACCAGAAGGTTCTAGGAGCAGGGAGCAGAGGTAACAAGACACACTGGATACATTGATAACCGGCGAGGAAATGCCAGCAAAGCCAGGTTAAATAGGAAACTCCCATATCCTGATGGAACAGGTGGAACCCAGAGACCCAGGAAAGACAAGTCACCCAGTACCATCAGTAACCACCAGAGGGAGCCCAAAAACAGAACTCACAACAGTACCCCCCCCTTGAGGAGGGGTCACCGAACCCTCACGAGAACCACCAGGGCGACCAGGATGAGCCCTATGAAAAGCGCGAACCAAATCATCAGCATGAACATCCGAGGCAACCACCCAAGAATTATGCTCCTGACCATAACCCTTCCACTTGACCAAATACTGGAGTTTCCGTCTGGAAACACGAGAATCCAAGATCTTCTCCACAACATACTCCAATTCTCCCTCCACCAGCACTGGAGCAGGAGGCTCAAGCGAAGGAACAACAGGTACCTCATACTTCCGCAACAACGACCGATGGAACACATTATGAATAGCAAACGATGCCGGGAGATCCAAACGAAACGACACAGGGTTAAGAATTTCCAAGATCCTATAGGGACCGATGAACCGAGGCTTGAACTTAGGAGAAGAGACCTTCATAGGAACAAAACGAGAAGACAACCACACCAAGTCACCAACAAGAAGTCGAGGACCCACGCGGCGACGGCGATTAGCAAACTGCTGAGCCTTCTCCTGGGACAACTTCAAATTGTCCACCACATGACTCCAAATCCGATGCAACCTATCCACCACCATGTCCACTCCAGGACAATCAGAAGGTTCCACCTGACCAGAGGAAAAACGAGGATGAAACCCCGAATTACAAAAGAAAGGAGAAACCAAGGTAGCAGAAGTAGCCCGATTATTAAGGGCAAACTCGGCCAGCGGCAAAAAGGTAACCCAGTCATCCTGATCAGCAGAAACAAAACACCTTAAATAAGTTTCCAAGGTCTGATTAGTTCGTTCAGTCTGGCCATTCGTCTGAGGATGGAATGCAGACGAAAAGGACAAATCAATGCCCATCTTAGCACAGAACGTCCGCCAAAATCTAGACACAAACTGGGATCCCCTGTCAGAAACGATGTTCTCAGGAATCCCATGCAAACGAACCACATTCTGAAAAAACAGAGGGACCAACTCAGAGGAGGAAGGCAACTTAGGCAAGGGTACCAGATGAACCATTTTAGAAAAGCGATCACACACAACCCAGATGACGGACATTTTTTGAGAGACAGGGAGATCCGAAATAAAGTCCATGGAAATGTGCGTCCAAGGCCTCTTCGGGATAGGCAAAGGTGACAACAATCCACTGGCCCGAGAACAGCAAGGCTTAGCCCGAGCACAAACCTCACAAGACTGCACAAAAGAACGCACATCCCTCGACAAGGAAGGCCACCAAAAAGACCTGGCCACCAAGTCTCTAGTACCAAATATTCCAGGATGACCTGCCAACGCAGAAGAATGGACCTCAGAGATGACTCTACTGGTCCAATTATCCGGAACAAACAGTCTCTCAGGCGGACAACGATCAGGTTTACCCGCCTGAAACTCCTGCAAAGCACGTCGCAAGTCTGGGGAGACAGCAGACAAAATCACCCCATCCCTAAGGATACCAGAGGGCTCAGAATTTCCAAGGGAGTCAGGCACAAAACTCCTAGAAAGAGCATCCGCCTTCACATTCTTTGAACCTGGCAGGTATGAAACCACAAAATTGAAACGAGAGAAAAACAGTGACCAACGAGCCTGTCTAGGATTCAGACGCCTGGCAGACTCAAGGTAAATCAAATTTTTGTGATCAGTCAAGACCACCACACGATGTCTAGCACCCTCTAGCCAATGACGCCACTCCTCAAATGCCCACTTCATGGCCAAAAGTTCCCGGTTACCAACATCATAATTCCGCTCAGCCGGCGAAAACTTTCTAGAAAAAAACGCGCATGGCTTCATCACTGAACCATCGGAGCTTCTCTGTGACAAAACCGCCCCCGCTCCAATCTCGGAAGCATCAACCTCAACCTGAAAAGGGAGCGAAACATCTGGCTGACACAACACAGGAGCAGAAGAAAACCGGCGTTTAAGTTCCTGAAAGGCCTCCACAGCCGCATGAGACCAATCAGCAACATCAGCACCCTTCTTAGTCAAATCCGTCAAAGGCTTAACAACATTAGAAAAATTAGTTATAAAATGACGATAGAAATTAGCAAAGCCCAAGAACTTCTGTAGACTCTTAAGAGATGTAGGCTGCGTCCAGTCACAAATAGCCTGAACCTTGACGGGATCCATCTCAATAGTAGAAGGGGAAAAAATATACCCCAAGAAAGAAATCTTCTGGACTCCAAAGAGACACTTTGAGCCTTTTACATACAAGGAATTGGCCCGCAGAACCTGGAACACCTTCCTGACCTGCTGAACATGAGACTCCCAGTCATCAGAAAAAAACAAAATATCATCCAAATACACAATCATAAATTTATCCAGATATTCACGGAAAATATCGTGCATAAAGGACTGGAAGACTGAAGGAGCATTGGAAAGTCCAAAAGGCATTACCAAATACTCAAAATGGCCCTCAGGCGTATTAAATGCGGTTTTCCACTCATCACCTTGCTTTATTCGTATAAGATTATACGCACCCCGAAGATCAATCTTAGTGAACCATTTAGCCCCCTTAATGCGAGCAAACAAATCAGTCAACAATGGCAAAGGATACTGATATTTTACGGTAATCTTATTCAAAAGACGATAATCTATACAAGGCCTCAAGGAACCATCTTTTTTGGCCACGAAAAAAAAACCTGCTCCCAAAGGGGACAAAGATGGACGGATATGTCCCTTTTCCAAGGACTCCTTAACATAATCCCGCATAGCAGTATGCTCTGGCACTGACAGATTGAACAAACGACCTTTAGGAAATTTACTGCCTGGAATTAAATTTATAGCACAATCGCAATCCCTGTGAGGAGGAAGCGAACTGAGCTTAGGCTCCTCAAAAACATCCCGATAGTCAGACAAAAACACAGGAATCTCAGAAGGAGTAGATGAAGCGATAGAAATCGGAGGTGCATCATCATGAACCCCCTGACAACCCCAGCTTAACACAGACATTGATTTCCAGTCAAGGACTGGATTATGAGTTTGTAACCATGGCAGACCAAGTACTAGAACATCATGCAAATTATACAGTACCAGGAAGCGAATCACCTCCTGATGAACGGGAGTCATACGCATGGTCACTTGTGTCCAGTACTGAGGTTTATTCATAGCCAAAAGGTGTAGAGTCAATTCCCTTCAAAGGAATAGGGACTTCCAGAGGCTCCAGACTAAACCCACAGCGATTGGCAAATGACCAATCCATAAGATTCAGGGCAGCGCCTGAATCCACATAGGCATCGACGGAAATGGATGATAATGAACAAATCAGAGTCACAGACAGAATGAACTTAGACTGTAAAGTACTAATGGCAACAGACTTATCAACCTTTTTTGTGCGTTTAGAGCATGCTGATATAACATGAGCTGAATCACCACAATAAAAGCACAACCCTTTTTTCCGCCTATACTTTTGCCGTTCACTTCTGGACTGAATTCTATCACATTGCATTATCTCAGGTGACGGTTCAGATGACACCGCCAAATGATGCACAGGTTTGCGCTCCCGTAAACGCCGATCAATCTGAACAGCCATAGTCATAGACTCATTCAGACCAGCAGGCGCAGGGAACCCCACCATAACATCTTTAATGGCCTCAGAAAGGCCATCTCTGAACTTTGCAGCCAGAGCGCACTCATTCCACTGAGTAAGTACCGACCACTTTCGAAATTTTTGACAATAAATTTCTGCTTCATCTTGCCCCTGAGAGAGGGCCAACAAAGCTTTTTCAGCCTGAATCTCTTGGTTAGGTTCCTCATAGAGCAAACCCAATGCCAGAAAAAACGCATCCGCATTAAGCAACGCAGGGTCCCCTGGTGCCAATGCAAATGCCCAATCCTGAGGGTCACCCCGCAGGAAAGATATAATTATCTTGACTTGCTGAGCAGGGTCTCCAGAGGAGCGAGATTTCAAAGAAAGAAACAACTTGCAATTGTTCCTAAAATTCAGAAAACGAGATCTATCTCCAGAAAAAAACTCTGGGACAGGAATTCTAGGTTCAGACATAGGAGCATGTACAACAAAATTCTGTATATTTTGAACCTTAGTGGCAAGATTATTCAGGCTGGAAGCCAAACTCTGGACGTCCATGATAAACAGCTGGGATCAGAGCCATTCAAAGATTAAGAGGAGGAGGAAGTAGCCAGGCTGCAATAAGGCTAGGCAGCAAACTCTGAGGGAAAGAGAAAGAAAAAAAAAAAAAAAAAAAAAACTTCCTCAGACTACTTATCCTCCTACTTAAGCCAATACAATTAACACTTTGTAGGCCGGTTATACTGTCATGATCCCAATGGCAGGGGATCACTAAAGGACAAGCACAGATACAAACAAGCTCTAGGGCGATGGAACCTGAGCTGACCGCGACCCTGAACCTAACACACAAATAAAAGTAGCCGGGGAACGTGCCTACGATGATCCTAGACGTCTCGCTCCAGCCGAAGATCTAACTTCCCCTATTAGAAGAAACACAGACCTCTCTTGCCTCCAGAGAAATCCCCCACAGAAATAGCAGCCCCCCACATATAATGACGGTGAAATGAGAGGAAAGCACATACGCAGTATGAAAACAGTTTCAGCAAAATGAGGCCCGCTAAAGCTAGATAGCAGAGGATACAAAAGTGAACTGCGCGGTCAGCGAAAAACCCTTCAAAAAACCATCCTGAAATTACTTGAACTCATGTGCCAACTCATGGTACATGAGGAGCAATTTCAGCCCACTAGAGCAACCAGCAGCAAGAATCACATATCTGCAGGCTGGACTAAAAACCAAATAAAGCAAAACACCAAAACAGGAAAATCCAAACTTAGCTTCACCAGAAGGTTCTAGGAGCAGGGAGCAGAGGTAACAAGACACACTGGATACATTGATAACCGGCGAGGAAATGCCAGCAAAGCCAGGTTAAATAGGAAACTCCCATATCCTGATGGAACAGGTGGAACCCAGAGACCCAGGAAAGACAAGTCACCCAGTACCATCAGTAACCACCAGAGGGAGCCCAAAAACAGAACTCACAACAGTACCCCCCCCTTGAGGAGGGGTCACCGAACCCTCACGAGAACCACCAGGGCGACCAGGATGAGCCCTATGAAAAGCGCGAACCAAATCATCAGCATGAACATCCGAGGCAACCACCCAAGAATTATGCTCCTGACCATAACCCTTCCACTTGACCAAATACTGGAGTTTCCGTCTGGAAACACGAGAATCCAAGATCTTCTCCACAACATACTCCAATTCTCCCTCCACCAGCACTGGAGCAGGAGGCTCAAGCGAAGGAACAACAGGTACCTCATACTTCCGCAACAACGACCGATGGAACACATTATGAATAGCAAACGATGCCGGGAGATCCAAACGAAACGACACAGGGTTAAGAATTTCCAAGATACTATAGGGACCGATGAACCGAGGCTTGAACTTAGGAGAAGAGACCTTCATAGGAACAAAACGAGAAGACAACCACACCAAGTCACCAACAAGAAGTCGAGGACCCACGCGGCGACGGCGATTAGCAAACTGCTGAGCCTTCTCCTGGGATAACTTCAAATTGTCCACCACATGACTCCAAATCCGATGCAACCTATCCACCACCATGTCCACTCCAGGACAATCAGAAGGTTCCACCTGACCAGAGGAAAAACGAGGATGAAACCCCGAATTACAAAAGAAAGGAGAAACCAAGGTAGCAGAAGTAGCCCGATTATTAAGGGCAAACTCGGCCAGCGGCAAAAAGGTAACCCAGTCATCCTGATCAGCAGAAACAAAACACCTTAAATAAGTTTCCAAGGTCTGATTAGTTCGTTCAGTCTGGCCATTCGTCTGAGGATGGAATGCAGACGAAAAGGACAAATCAATGCCCATCTTAGCACAGAACGTCCGCCAAAATCTAGACACAAACTGGGATCCCCTGTCAGAAACGATGTTCTCAGGAATCCCATGCAAACGAACCACATTCTGAAAAAACAGAGGGACCAACTCAGAGGAGGAAGGCAACTTAGGCAAGGGTACCAGATGAACCATTTTAGAAAAGCGATCACACACAACCCAGATGACGGACATTTTTTGAGAGACAGGGAGATCCGAAATAAAGTCCATGGAAATGTGCGTCCAAGGCCTCTTCGGGATAGGCAAAGGTGACAACAATCCACTGGCCCGAGAACAGCAAGGCTTAGCCCGAGCACAAACCTCACAAGACTGCACAAAAGAACGCACATCCCTCGACAAGGAAGGCCACCAAAAAGACCTGGCCACCAAGTCTCTAGTACCAAATATTCCAGGATGACCTGCCAACGCAGAAGAATGGACCTCGGAGATGACTCTACTGGTCCAATTATCCGGAACAAACAGTCTCTCAGGCGGACAACGATCAGGTTTACCCGCCTGAAACTCCTGCAAAGCACGTCGCAAGTCTGGGGAGACAGCAGACAAAATCACCCCATCCCTAAGGATACCAGAGGGCTCAGAATTTCCAAGGGAGTCAGGCACAAAACTCCTAGAAAGAGCATCCGCCTTCACATTCTTTGAACCTGGCAGGTATGAAACCACAAAATTGAAACGAGAGAAAAACAGTGACCAACGAGCCTGTCTAGGATTCAGACGCCTGGCAGACTCAAGGTAAATCAAATTTTTGTGATCAGTCAAGACCACCACACGATGTCTAGCACCCTCTAGCCAATGACGCCACTCCTCAAATGCCCACTTCATGGCCAAAAGTTCCCGGTTACCAACATCATAATTCCGCTCAGCCGGCGAAAACTTTCTAGAAAAAAACGCGCATGGCTTCATCACTGAACCATCGGAGCTTCTCTGTGACAAAACCGCCCCCGCTCCAATCTCGGAAGCATCAACCTCAACCTGAAAAGGGAGCGAAACATCTGGCTGACACAACACAGGAGCAGAAGAAAACCGGCGCTTAAGTTCCTGAAAGGCCTCCACAGCCGCAGGAGACCAATTAGCATCATCAGCACCCTTCTTAGTCAAATCCGTCAAAGGCTTAACAACATTAGAAAAATTAGTTATAAAACGACGATAGAAATTAGCAAAGCCCAAGAACTTCTGTAGACTCTTAAGAGATGTAGGCTGCGTCCAGTCACAAATAGCCTGAACCTTGACGGGATCCATCTCAATAGTAGAAGGGGAAAAAATATACCCCAAGAAAGAAATCTTCTGGACTCCAAAGAGACACTTTGAGCCTTTTACAAACAAGGAATTGGCCCGCAGAACCTGGAACACCTTCCTGACCTGCTGAACATGAGACTCCCAGTCATCAGAAAAAAACAAAATATCATCCAAATACACAATCATAAATTTATCCAGATATTCACGGAAAATATCGTGCATAAAGGACTGGAAGACTGAAGGAGCATTAGAAAGTCCAAAAGGCATTACCAAATACTCAAAATGGCCCTCAGGCGTATTAAATGCGGTTTTCCACTCATCACCTTGCTTTATTCGTATAAGATTATACGCACCCCGAAGATCAATCTTAGTGAACCATTTAGCCCCCTTAATGCGAGCAAACAAATCAGTCAACAATGGCAAAGGATACTGATATTTTACGGTAATCTTATTCAAAAGACGATAATCTATACAAGGCCTCAAGGAACCATCTTTTTTGGCCACGAAAAAAAAACCTGCTCCCAAAGGGGACAAAGATGGACGGATATGTCCCTTTTCCAAGGACTCCTTAACATAATCCCGCATAGCAGTATGCTCTGGCACTGACAGATTGAACAAACGACCTTTAGGAAATTTACTGCCTGGAATTAAATTTATAGCACAATCGCAATCCCTGTGAGGAGGAAGCGAACTGAGCTTAGGCTCCTCAAAAACATCCCGATAGTCAGACAAAAACACAGGAATCTCAGAAGGAGTAGATGAAGCGATAGAAATCGGAGGTGCATCATCATGAACCCCCTGACAACCCCAGCTTAACACAGACATTGATTTCCAGTCAAGGACTGGATTATGAGTTTGTAACCATGGCAGACCAAGTACTAGAACATCATGCAAATTATACAGTACCAGGAAGCGAATCACCTCCTGATGAACGGGAGTCATACGCATGGTCACTTGTGTCCAGTACTGAGGTTTATTCATAGCCAAAAGGTGTAGAGTCAATTCCCTTCAAAGGAATAGGGACTTCCAGAGGCTCCAGACTAAACCCACAGCGATTGGCAAATGACCAATCCATAAGATTCAGGGCAGCGCCTGAATCCACATAGGCATCGACGGAAATGGATGATAATGAACAAATCAGAGTCACAGACAGAATGAACTTAGACTGTAAAGTACTAATGGCAACAGACTTATCAACCTTTTTTGTGCGTTTAGAGCATGCTGATATAACATGAGCTGAATCACCACAATAAAAGCACAACCCTTTTTTCCCGCCTATACTTTTGCCGTTCACTTCTGGACTGAATTCTATCACATTGCATTATCTCAGGTGACGGTTCAGATGACACCGCCAAATGATGCACAGGTTTGCGCTCCCGTAAACGCCGATCAATCTGAACAGCCATAGTCATAGACTCATTCAGACCAGCAGGCGCAGGGAACCCCACCATAACATCTTTAATGGCCTCAGAAAGGCCATCTCTGAACTTTGCAGCCAGAGCGCACTCATTCCACTGAGTAAGTACCGACCACTTTCGAAATTTTTGACAATAAATTTCTGCTTCATCTTGCCCCTGAGAGAGGGCCAACAAAGCTTTTTCAGCCTGAATCTCTTGGTTAGGTTCCTCATAGAGCAAACCCAATGCCAGAAAAAACGCATCCGCATTAAGCAACGCAGGGTCCCCTGGTGCCAATGCAAATGCCCAATCCTGAGGGTCACCCCGCAGGAAAGATATAATTATCTTGACTTGCTGAGCAGGGTCTCCAGAGGAGCGAGATTTCAAAGAAAGAAACAACTTGCAATTGTTCCTAAAATTCAGAAAACGAGATCTATCTCCAGAAAAAAACTCTGGGACAGGAATTCTAGGTTCAGACATAGGAGCATGTACAACAAAATTCTGTATATTTTGAACCTTAGTGGCAAGATTATTCAGGCTGGAAGCCAAACTCTGGACGTCCATGATAAACAGCTGGGATCAGAGCCATTCAAAGATTAAGAGGAGGAGGAAGTAGCCAGGCTGCAATAAGGCTAGGCAGCAAACTCTGAGGGAAAGAGAAAGAAAAAAAAAAAAAAAAAACTTCCTCAGACTACTTATCCTCCTACTTAAGCCAATACAATTAACACTTTGTAGGCCGGTTATACTGTCATGATCCCAATGGCAGGGGATCACTAAAGGACAAGCACAGATACAAACAAGCTCTAGGGCGATGGAACCTGAGCTGACCGCGACCCTGAACCTAACACACAAATAAAAGTAGCCGGGGAACGTGCCTACGATGATCCTAGACGTCTCGCTCCAGCCGAAGATCTAACTTCCCCTATTAGAAGAAACACAGACCTCTCTTGCCTCCAGAGAAATCCCCCACAGAAATAGCAGCCCCCCACATATAATGACGGTGAAATGAGAGGAAAGCACATACGCAGTATGAAAACAGTTTCAGCAAAATGAGGCCCGCTAAAGCTAGATAGCAGAGGATACAAAAGTGAACTGCGCGGTCAGCGAAAAACCCTTCAAAAAACCATCCTGAAATTACTTGAACTCATGTGCCAACTCATGGTACATGAGGAGCAATTTCAGCCCACTAGAGCAACCAGCAGCAAGAATCACATATCTGCAGGCTGGACTAAAAACCAAATAAAGCAAAACACCAAAACAGGAAAATCCAAACTTAGCTTCACCAGAAGGTTCTAGGAGCAGGGAGCAGAGGTAACAAGACACACTGGATACATTGATAACCGGCGAGGAAATGCCAGCAAAGCCAGGTTAAATAGGAAACTCCCATATCCTGATGGAACAGGTGGAACCCAGAGACCCAGGAAAGACAAGTCACCCAGTACCATCAGTAACCACCAGAGGGAGCCCAAAAACAGAACTCACAACACTCCCCTATGCCATGGACTCTAGCCCCCACAATGGATCTGCCCCATCCACCTCCCCTATGCCATGGACTATACCCCCCACAATGGATCTGCCCCATCCACCTCCCCTATGCCATGGACTATAGCCCCCACAATGGATCTGCCCCATCCACCTCCCCTATGCCATGGGCTATAGCCCCCACAATGGATCTGCCCCATCCACCTCCCCTATGCCATGGACTATACCCCCACAATGGATCTGCCCCATCCACCTCCCCTATGCCATGGACTATAGCCCCCGCCGGGATCTGCCCCATCCACCTCCTCTATGCCATGGACTATACCCCCCACCCTGGATCTGCCCCATCCACCTCCCCTATGCCATGGACTATAGCCCCCACCCTGGATCTGCCCCATCCACCTCCCCTATGCCATGGACTATAGCCCCCACCCTGGATCTGCCACCACCCACCTCCCCTATGCCATGGACTATAGCCCCCACCCTGGATCTGCCCCATCCACCTCCCCTATGCCATGGACTATAGCCCCCAACCTGGATCTGCCCCATCCACCTCCCCTATGCCATGGACTATAAACCCCACAATGGATCTGCCCCCATCCACCTCCCCTATGCCATGGGCTATAGCCCCCACAATGGATCTGCCCCATCCACCTCCCCTATGCCATGGACTATAGCCCCCGCCGGGATCTGCCCCATCCACCTCCCCTATGCCATGGACTCTAGCCCCCACAATGGATCTGCCCCATCCACCTCCCCTATGCCATGGACTATACCCCCCACAATGGATCTGCCCCATCCACCTCCCCTATGCCATGGACTATAGCCCCCACAATGAATCTGCCCCATCCACCTCCCCTATGCCATGGACTATACCCCCACAATGGATCTACCCCATCCACCTCCCCTATGCCATGGACTATAGCCCCCACCCTGGATCTGCCCCATCCACCTCCCCTATGCCATGGACTATAGCCCCCACAATGGATCTGCCCCATCCACCTCCCCTATGCCATGGACTATAGCCCCCACCGGGATCTGCCCCATCCACCTCCCCTATGCCATGGACTATAGCCCCCACAATGGATCTGCCCCATCCACCTCCCCTATGCCATGGACTATAGCCCCCACCCTGGATCTGCCCCCATCCACCTTCCCTATGCCATGGACTATAGCCCCCACAATGGATCTGCCCCATCCACCTCCTCTATGCCATGGACTATAGCCCCCACCCTGGATCTGCCCCCATCCACCTCCCCTATGCCATGGACTATAGCCCCCACCCTGGATCTGCCCCATCCACCTCCCCTATGCCATGGACTATAGCCCCCAACCTGGATCTGCCCCATCCACCTCCCCTATGCCATGGACTATAAACCCCACAATGGATCTGCCCCCATCCACCTCCCCTATGCCATGGACTATAGCCCCCACAATGGATCTGCCCCATCCACCTCCCCTATGCCATGGACTATACCCTCCACCCTGGATCTGCCCCCATCCACCTCCCCTATGCCATGGACTATAGCCCCCACAATGGATCTGCCCCATCCACCACCCCTATGCCATGGACTATACCCCCCACCCTGGATCTGCCCCATGCACCTCCCCTATGCCATGGACTATAGCCCCCACCCTGGATCTGCCCCATCCACCTCCCCTATGCCATGGACTATAGCCCCCGCCCTGGATCTGCCCCATCCACCTCCCCTATGCCATGGACTATAGCCCCCACCCTGGATCTGCCCCATCCACCTCCCCTATGCCATGGACTATAGCCCCCACCCTGGATCTGCCCCCATCCACCTCCCCTATGCCATGGACTATAGCCCCCACCCTGGATCTGCCCCCATTCACCTCCCCTGTGCCATGGACTATAGCCCCCACAATGTATCTGCCACCACCCACCTCCCCTATGCCATGGACTATAGCCCCCCACAATGGATCTGCCCCATCCACCTCCCCCATGCCATGGACTATAGCCCCCACCCTGGATCTGCCCCCATCCACCTCCCCTATGCCATGGACTATAGCCCCCACAATGTATCTGCCACCACCCACCTCCCCTATGCCATGGACTATAGCCCCCGCCCTGGATCTGCCCCCATCCACCTCCCCTATGCCATGGACTATAGTCCCCAACCTGGATCTGCCCCATCCACTTCCCCTATGCCATGGTCTATAGCCCCTACAATGGATCTGCCCCCATCCACCTCCACTATGCCATGGACTATAGCCCCCACCCTGGACCTGCCCCATCCACCTCCCCTATGCCATGGACTATAGCCCCTACCCTGGATCTGCCACCATCCACCTCCCCTATGCCATGGACTATAGCCCCCACAATGGATCTGCCCCCATCCACCTCCCCTGTGCCATGGACTATAGCCCCCACAATGGATCTGCCCCATCCACCTCCTCTATGCCATGGACTATACCCCCCACCCTGGATCTGCCCCATCCACCTCCCCTATGCCATGGACAATAGCCCCCACAATGGATCTGCCCCATCCACCTCCTCTATGCCATGGACTATACCCCCCACCCTGGATCTGCCCCATCCACCTCCCCTATGCCATGGACAATAGCCCCCACAATGGATCTGCCCCCACCCACCTCCCCTATGCCATGGACTATAACCCCCACAATGGATCTGCCCCATCCACCTCCCCTATACCATGGACTATAGCCCCCACCCTGGATCTGCCCCATCCACCTCCCCTATGCCATGGACTATAGCCCCCACCCTGGATCTGCCCCATCCACCTCCCCTATGCCATGGACTATAGCCCCCACCCTGGATCTGCCCCCATCCACCTCCCCTGTGCCATGGACTATAGCCCCCACCCTGGATCTGCCCCATCCACCTCCCCTATGCCATGGACTATAGCCCCCACCCTGGATCTGCCCCCATCCACCTCCCCTGTGCCATGGACTATAGCCCCCACCCTGGATCTGCCCCATCCACCTCCCCTATGCCATGGACTATAGCCCCCACCCTGGATCTGCCCCATCCACCTCCCCTATGCCATGGACTATAGCCCCCACCCTGGATCTGCCACCACCCACCTCCCCTATGCCATGGACTATAGCCCCCACAATGGATCTGCCCCCACCCACCTCCCCTATGCCATGGACTATAGCCCCCACCCTGGATCTGCCCCATCCACCTCCCCTATGCCATGGACTATAGCCCCCACCCTGGATCTGCCCCATCCACCTCCCCTATGCCATGGACTATAGCCCCCACCCTGGATCTGCCACCACCCACCTCCCCTATGCCATGGACTATAGCCCCCACCCTGGATCTGCCCCATCCACCTCCCCTATGCCATGGACTATAGCCCCCAACCTGGATCTGCCCCATCCACCTCCCCTATGCCATGGACTATAAACCCCACAATGGATCTGCCCCCATCCACCTCCCCTATGCCATGGACTATAGCCCCCACAATGGATCTGCCCCATCCACCTCCCCTATGCCATGGACTATACCCTCCACCCTGGATCTGCCCCCATCCACCTCCCCTATGCCATGGACTATAGCCCCCACAATGGATCTGCCCCATCCACCACCCCTATGCCATGGACTATACCCCCCACCCTGGATCTGCCCCATGCACCTCCCCTATGCCATGGACTATAGCCCCCACCCTGGATCTGCCCCATCCACCTCCCCTATGCCATGGACTATAGCCCCCGCCCTGGATCTGCCCCATCCACCTCCCCTATGCCATGGACTATAGCCCCCACCCTGGATCTGCCCCATCCACCTCCCCTATGCCATGGACTATAGCCCCCACCCTGGATCTGCCCCCATCCACCTCCCCTATGCCATGGACTATAGCCCCCACCCTGGATCTGCCCCCATTCACCTCCCCTGTGCCATGGACTATAGCCCCCACAATGTATCTGCCACCACCCACCTCCCCTATGCCATGGACTATAGCCCCCCACAATGGATCTGCCCCATCCACCTCCCCCATGCCATGGACTATAGCCCCCACCCTGGATCTGCCCCCATCCACCTCCCCTATGCCATGGACTATAGCCCCCACAATATATCTGCCACCACCCACCTCCCCTATGCCATGGACTATAGCCCCCGCCCTGGATCTGCCCCCATCCACCTCCCCTATGCCATGGACTATAGTCCCCACCCTGGATCTGCCCCATCCACTTCCCCTATGCCATGGTCTATAGCCCCTACATTGGATCTGCCCCCATCCACTCCACTATGCCATGGACTATAGCCCCCACCCTGGACCTGCCCCATCCACCTCCCCTATGCCATGGACTATAGCCCCTACCCTGGATCTGCCACCATCCACCTCCCCTATGCCATGGACTATAGCCCCCACAATGGATCTGCCCCCATCCACCTCCCCTGTGCCATGGACTATAGCCCCCACAATGGATCTGCCCCATCCACCTCCTCTATGCCATGGACTATACCCCCCACCCTGGATCTGCCCCATCCACCTCCCCTATGCCATGGACAATAGCCCCCACAATGGATCTGCCCCATCCACCTCCTCTATGCCATGGACTATACCCCCCACCCTGGATCTGCCCCATCCACCTCCCCTATGCCATGGACAATAGCCCCCACAATGGATCTGCCCCCACCCACCTCCCCTATGCCATGGACTATAACCCCCACAATGGATCTGCCCCATCCACATCCCCTATACCATGGACTATAGCCCCCACCCTGGATCTGCCCCATCCACCTCCCCTATGCCATGGACTATAGCCCCCACCCTGGATCTGCCCCATCCACCTCCCCTATGCCATGGACTATAGCCCCCACCCTGGATCTGCCCCCATCCACCTCCCCTGTGCCGTGGACTATAGCCCCCACCCTGGATCTGCCCCATCCACCTCCCCTATGCCATGGACTATAGCCCCCACCCTGGATCTGCCCCCATCCACCTCCCCTGTGCCATGGACTATAGCCCCCACCCTGGATCTGCCCCATCCACCTCCCCTATGCCATGGACTATAGCCCCCACCCTGGATCTGCCCCATCCACCTCCCCTATGCCATGGACTATAGCCCCCACCCTGGATCTGCCACCACCCACCTCCCCTATGCCATGGACTATAGCCCCCACAATGGATCTGCCCCCACCCACCTCCCCTATGCCATGGACTATAGCCCCCACCCTGGATCTGCCCCATCCACCTCCCCTATGCCATGGACTATAGCCCCCACCCTGGATCTGCCCCATCCACCTCCCCTATGCCATGGACTATAGCCCCCACCCTGGATCTGCCACCACCCACCTCCCCTATGCCATGGACTATAGCCCCCACAATGGATCTGCCGCCACCCACCTCCCCTATGCCATGGACTATAGCCCCCACAATGGATCTGCCCCCATTCACCTCCCCTGTGCCATGGACTATAGCCCCCACCCTGGATCTGCCCCCATCCACCTCCCCTGTGCCATGGACTATAGCCCCCATCCTGGATCTGCCCCATCCACCTCCCCTATGCCATGGACTATAGCCCCCACCCTGGATCTGCCCCCATCCACCTTCCCTATGCCATGGACTATAGCCCCCACAATGGATCTGCCCCATCCACCTCCTCTATGCCATGGACTATAGCCCCCACCCTGGATCTGCCCCCATCCACCTCCCCTATGCCATGGACTATAGCCCCCACCCTGGATCTGCCCCATCCACCTCCCCTATGCCATGGACTATAGCCCCCAACCTGGATCTGCCCCATCCACCTCCCCTATGCCATGGACTATAAACCCCACAATGGATCTGCCCCCATCCACCTCCCCTATGCCATGGACTATAGCCCCCACAATGGATCTGCCCCATCCACCTCCCCTATGCCATGGACTATACCCTCCACCCTGGATCTGCCCCCATCCACCTCCCCTATGCCATGGACTATAGCCCCCACAATGGATCTGCCCCATCCACGACCCCTATGCCATGGACTATACCCCCCACCCTGGATCTGCCCCATGCACCTCCCCTATGCCATGGACTATAGCCCCCACCCTGGATCTGCCCCATCCACCTCCCCTATGCCATGGACTATAGCCCCCGCCCTGGATCTGCCCCATCCACCTCCCCTATGCCATGGACTATAGCCCCCACCCTGGATCTGCCCCATCCACCTCCCCTATGCCATGGACTATAGCCCCCACCCTGGATCTGCCCCCATCCACCTCCCCTATGCCATGGACTATAGCCCCCACCCTGGATCTGCCCCCATTCACCTCCCCTGTGCCATGGACTATAGCCCCCACAATGTATCTGCCACCACCCACCTCCCCTATGCCATGGACTATAGCCCCCCACAATGGATCTGCCCCATCCACCTCCCCCATGCCATGGACTATAGCCCCCACCCTGGATCTGCCCCCATCCACCTCCCCTATGCCATGGACTATAGCCCCCACAATGTATCTGCCACCACCCACCTCCCCTATGCCATGGACTATAGCCCCCGCCCTGGATCTGCCCCCATCCACCTCCCCTATGCCATGGACTATAGTCCCCACCCTGGATCTGCCCCATCCAGTTCCCCTATGCCATGGTCTATAGCCCCTACAATGGATCTGCCCCCATCCACCTCCACTATGCCATGGACTATAGCCCCCACCCTGGACCTGCCCCATCCACCTCCCCTATGCCATGGACTTTAGCCCCTACCCTGGATCTGCCACCATCCACCTCCCCTATGCCATGGACTATAGCCCCCACAATGGATCTGCCCCCATCCACCTCCCCTGTGCCATGGACTATAGCCCCCACAATGGATCTGCCCCATCCACCTCCTCTATGCCATGGGCTATACCCCCCACCCTGGATCTGCCCCATCCACCTCCCCTATGCCATGGACAATAGCCCCCACAATGGATCTGCCCCATCCACCTCCTCTATGCCATGGACTATACCCCCCACCCTGGATCTGCCCCATCCACCTCCCCTATGCCATGGACAATAGCCCCCACAATGGATCTGCCCCCACCCACCTCCCCTATGCCATGGACTATAACCCCCACAATGGATCTGCCCCATCCACATCCCCTATACCATGGACTATAGCCCCCACCCTGGATCTGCCCCATCCACCTCCCCTATGCCATGGACTATAGCCCCCACCCTGGATCTGCCCCATCCACCTCCCCTATGCCATGGACTATAGCCCCCACCCTGGATCTGCCCCCATCCACCTCCCCTGTGCTGTGGACTATAGCCCCCACCCTGGATCTGCCCCATCCACCTCCCCTATGCCATGGACTATAGCCCCCACCCTGGATCTGCCCCCATCCACCTCCCCTGTGCCATGGACTATAGCCCCCACCCTGGATCTGCCCCATCCACCTCCCCTATGCCATGGACTATAGCCCCCACCCTGGATCTGCCACCACTCACCTCCCCTATGCCATGGACTATAGCCCCAACAATGGATCTGCCCCCACCCACCTCCCCTATGCCATGGACTATAGCCCCCACCCTGGATCTGCCCCATCCACCTCCCCTATGCCATGGACTATAGCCCCCACCCTGGATCTGCCACCACCCACCTCCCCTATGCCATGGACTATAGCCCCCACAATGGATCTGCCGCCACCCACCTCCCCTATGCCATGGACTATAGCCCCCACAATGGATCTGCCCCCATTCACCTCCCCTGTGCCATGGACTATAGCCCCCACCCTGGATCTGCCCCCATCCACCTCCCCTGTGCCATGGACTATAGCCCCCACCCTGGATCTGCCCCATCCACCTCCCCTATGCCATGGACTATAGCCCCCACCCTGGATCTGCCCCCATCCACCTTCCCTATGCCATGGACTATAGCCCCCACAATGGATCTGCCCCATCCACCTCCTCTATGCCATGGACTATAGCCCCCACCCTGGATCTGCCCCCATCCACCTCCCCTATGCCATGGACTATAGCCCCCACCCTGGATCTGCCCCATCCACCTCCCCTATGCCATGGACTATAGCCCCCAACCTGGATCTGCCCCATCCACCTCCCCTATGCCATGGACTATAAACCCCACAATGGATCTGCCCCCATCCACCTCCCCTATGCCATGGACTATAGCCCCCACAATGGATCTGCCCCATCCACCTCCCCTATGCCATGGACTATACCCTCCACCCTGGATCTGCCCCCATCCACCTCCCCTATGCCATGGACTATAGCCCCCACAATGGATCTGCCCCATCCACCACCCCTATGCCATGGACTATACCCCCCACCCTGGATCTGCCCCATGCACCTCCCCTATGCCATGGACTATAGCCCCCACCCTGGATCTGCCCCATCCACCTCCCCTATGCCATGGACTATAGCCCCCGCCCTGGATCTGCCCCATCCACCTCCCCTATGCCATGGACTATAGCCCCCACCCTGGATCTGCCCCATCCACCTCCCCTATGCCATGGACTATAGCCCCCACCCTGGATCTGCCCCCATCCACCTCCCCTATGCCATGGACTATAGCCCCCACCCTGGATCTGCCCCCATTCACCTCCCCTGTGCCATGGACTATAGCCCCCACAATGTATCTGCCACCACCCACCTCCCCTATGCCATGGACTATAGCCCCCCACAATGGATCTGCCCCATCCACCTCCCCCATGCCATGGACTATAGCCCCCACCCTGGATCTGCCCCCATCCACCTCCCCTATGCCATGGACTATAGCCCCCACAATGTATCTGCCACCACCCACCTCCCCTATGCCATGGACTATAGCCCCCGCCCTGGATCTGCCCCCATCCACCTCCCCTATGCCATGGACTATAGTCCCCACCCTGGATCTGCCCCATCCACTTCCCCTATGCCATGGTCTATAGCCCCTACAATGGATCTGCCCCCATCCACCTCCACTATGCCATGGACTATAGCCCCCACCCTGGACCTGCCCCATCCACCTCCCCATGCCATGGACTATAGCCCCTACCCTGGATCTGCCACCATCCACCTCCCCTATGCCATGGACTATAGCCCCCACAATGGATCTGCCCCCATCCACCTCCCCTGTGCCATGGACTATAGCCCCCACAATGGATCTGCCCCATCCACCTCCTCTATGCCATGGACTATACCCCCCACCCTGGATCTGCCCCATCCACCTCCCCTATGCCATGGACAATAGCCCCCACAATGGATCTGCCCCATCCACCTCCTCTATGCCATGGACTATACCCCCCACCCTGGATCTGCCCCATCCACCTCCCCTATGCCATGGACAATAGCCCCCACAATGGATCTGCCCCCACCCACCTCCCCTATGCCATGGACTATAACCCCCACAATGGATCTGCCCCATCCACCTCCCCTATACCATGGACTATAGCCCCCACCCTGGATCTGCCCCATCCACCTCCCCTATGCCATGGACTATAGCCCCCACCCTGGATCTGCCCCATCCACCTCCCCTATGCCATGGACTATAGCCCCCACCCTGGATCTGCCCCCATCCACCTCCCCTGTGCCATGGACTATAGCCCCCACCCTGGATCTGCCCCATCCACCTCCCCTATGCCATGGACTATAGCCCCCACCCTGGATCTGCCCCCATCCACCTCCCCTGTGCCATGGACTATAGCCCCCGCCCTGGATCTGCCCCATCCACCTCCCCTATGCCATGGACTATAGCCCCCACCCTGGATCTGCCCCATCCACCTCCCCTATGCCATGGACTATAGCCCCCACCCTGGATCTGCCACCACCCACCTCCCCTATGCCATGGACTATAGCCCCCACAATGGATCTGCCCCCACCCACCTCCCCTATGCCATGGACTATAGCCCCCACCCTGGATCTGCCCCATCCACCTCCCCTATGCCATGGACTATAGCCCCCACCCTGGATCTGCCCCATCCACCTCCCCTATGCCATGGACTATAGCCCCCACCCTGGATCTGCCACCACCCACCTCCCCTATGCCATGGACTATAGCCCCCACAATGGATCTGCCGCCACCCACCTCCCCTATGCCATGGACTATAGCCCCCACAATGGATCTGCCCCCATTCACCTCCCCTGTGCCATGGACTATAGCCCCCACCCTGGATCTGCCCCCATCCACCTCCCCTGTGCCATGGACTATAGCCCCCACCCTGGATCTGCCCCATCCACCTCCCCTATGCCATGGACTATAGCCCCCACCCTGGATCTGCCCCATCCACCTCCCCTATGCCATGGACTATAGCCCCCACCCTGGATCTGCCCCATCCACCTCCCCTATGCCATGGACTATAGCCCCCGCCCTGGATCTGCCCCATCCACCTCCCCTATGCCATGGACTATAGCCCCCACCCTGGATCTGCCCCATCCACCTCCCCTATGCCATGGACTATAGCCCCCACCCTGGATCTGCCCCCATCCACCTCCCCTATGCCATGGACTATAGCCCCCACCCTGGATCTGCCCCCATTCACCTCCCCTGTGCCATGGACTATAGCCCCCACAATGTATCTGCCACCACCCACCTCCCCTATGCCATGGACTATAGCCCCCCACAATGGATCTGCCCCATCCACCTCCCCCATGCCATGGACTATAGCCCCCACCCTGGATCTGCCCCCATCCACCTCCCCTATGCCATGGACTATAGCCCCCACAATGTATCTGCCACCACCCACCTCCCCTATGCCATGGACTATAGCCCCCACAATGGATCTGCCGCCACCCACCTCCCCTATGCCATGGACTATAGCCCCCACAATGGATCTGCCCCCATTCACCTCCCCTGTGCCATGGACTATAGCCCCCACCCTGGATCTGCCCCCATCCACCTCCCCTGTGCCATGGACTATAGCCCCCACCCTGGATCTGCCCCATCCACCTCCCCTATGCCATGGACTATAGCCCCCACCCTGGATCTGCCCCATCCACCTCCCCTATGCCATGGACTATAGCCCCCACCCTGGATCTGCCCCATCCACCTCCCCTATGCCATGGACTATAGCCCCCACCCTGGATCTGCCCCATCCACCTCCCCTATGCCATGGACTATAACCCCCACCCTGGATCTGCCCCATCCACCTCCCCTATGCCATGGACTATAGCCCCTACCCTGGATCTGCCACCATCCACCTCCCCTATGCCATGGACTATAGCCCCCACAATGGATCTGCCCCCATCCACCTCCCCTGTGCCATGGACTATAGCCCCCACAATGGATCTGCCCCATCCACCTCCCCTATGCCATGGACTATACCCTCCACCCTGGATCTGCCCCCATCCACCTCCCCTATGCCATGGACTATAGCCCCCACAATGGATCTGCCCCATCCACCACCCCTATGCCATGGACTATACCCCCCACCCTGGATCTGCCCCATGCACCTCCCCTATGCCATGGACTATACCCTCCACCCTGGATCTGCCCCCATCCACCTCCCCTATGCCATGGACTATAGCCCCCACAATGGATCTGCCCCATCCACCTCCCCTATGCCATGGACTATACCCTCCACCCTGGATCTGCCCCCATCCACCTCCCCTATGCCATGGACTATAGCCCCCACAATGGATCTGCCCCATCCACCACCCCTATGCCATGGACTATACCCCCCACCCTGGATCTGCCCCATGCACCTCCCCTATGCCATGGACTATACCCCCCACCCTGGATCTGCCCCATCCACCTCCCCTATGCCATGGACTATAGCCCCCGCCCTGGATCTGCCACATCCACCTCCCCTATGCCATGGACTATAGCCCCCACCCTGGATCTGCCCCATCCACCTCCCCTATGCCATGGACTATAGCCCCCACCCTGGATCTGCCCCCATCCACCTCCCCTATGCCATGGACTATAGCCCCCACCCTGGATCTGCCCCCATTCACCTCCCCTGTGCCATGGACTATAGCCCCCACAATGTATCTGCCACCACCCACCTCCCCTATGCCATGGACTATAGCCCCCCACAATGGATCTGCCCCATCCACCTCCCCCATGCCATGGACTATAGCCCCCACCCTGGATCTGCCCCCATCCACCTCCCCTATGCCATGGACTATAGCCCCCACAATGTATCTGCCACCACCCACCTCCCCTATGCCATGGACTATAGCCCCCGCCCTGGATCTGCCCCCATCCACCTCCCCTATGCCATGGACTATAGTCCCCACCCTGGATCTGCCCCATCCACTTCCCCTATGCCATGGTCTATAGCCCCTACAATGGATCTGCCCCCATCCACCTCCACTATGCCATGGACTATAGCCCCCACCCTGGACCTGCCCCATCCACCTCCCCATGCCATGGACTATAGCCCCTACCCTGGATCTGCCACCATCCACCTCCCCTATGCCATGGACTATAGCCCCCACAATGGATCTGCCCCCATCCACCTCCCCTGTGCCATGGACTATAGCCCCCACAATGGATCTGCCCCATCCACCTCCTCTATGCCATGGACTATACCCCCCACCCTGGATCTGCCCCATCCACCTCCCCTATGCCATGGACAATAGCCCCCACAATGGATCTGCCCCATCCACCTCCTCTATGCCATGGACTATACCCCCCACCCTGGATCTGCCCCATCCACCTCCCCTATGCCATGGACAATAGCCCCCACAATGGATCTGCCCCCACCCACCTCCCCTATGCCATGGACTATAACCCCCACAATGGATCTGCCCCATCCACCTCCCCTATACCATGGACTATAGCCCCCACCCTGGATCTGCCCCATCCACCTCCCCTATGCCATGGACTATAGCCCCCACCCTGGATCTGCCCCATCCACCTCCCCTATGCCATGGACTATAGCCCCCACCCTGGATCTGCCCCCATCCACCTCCCCTGTGCCATGGACTATAGCCCCCACCCTGGATCTGCCCCATCCACCTCCCCTGTGCCATGGACTATAGCCCCCACCCTGGATCTGCCCCCATCCACCTCCCCTGTGCCATGGACTATAGCCCCCGCCCTGGATCTGCCCCATCCACCTCCCCTATGCCATGGACTATAGCCCCCACCCTGGATCTGCCCCATCCACCTCCCCTATGCCATGGACTATAGCCCCCACCCTGGATCTGCCACCACCCACCTCCCCTATGCCATGGACTATAGCCCCCACAATGGATCTGCCCCCACCCACCTCCCCTATGCCATGGACTATAGCCCCCACCCTGGATCTGCCCCATCCACCTCCCCTATGCCATGGACTATAGCCCCCACCCTGGATCTGCCCCATCCACCTCCCCTATGCCATGGACTATAGCCCCCACCCTGGATCTGCCACCACCCACCTCCCCTATGCCATGGACTATAGCCCCCACAATGGATCTGCCGCCACCCACCTCCCCTATGCCATGGACTATAGCCCCCACAATGGATCTGCCCCCATTCACCTCCCCTGTGCCATGGACTATAGCCCCCACCCTGGATCTGCCCCCATCCACCTCCCCTGTGCCATGGACTATAGCCCCCACCCTGGATCTGCCCCATCCACCTCCCCTATGCCATGGACTATAGCCCCCACCCTGGATCTGCCCCATCCACCTCCCCTATGCCATGGACTATAGCCCCCACCCTGGATCTGCCCCATCCACCTCCCCTATGCCATGGACTATAGCCCCCACCCTGGATCTGCCCCATCCACCTCCCCTATGCCATGGACTATAACCCCCACCCTGGATCTGCCCCATCCACCTCCCCTATGCCATGGACTATAGCCCCTACCCTGGATCTGCCACCATCCACCTCCCCTATGCCATGGACTATAGCCCCCACAATGGATCTGCCCCCATCCACCTCCCCTGTGCCATGGACTATAGCCCCCACAATGGATCTGCCCCATCCACCTCCTCTATGCCATGGACTATACCCCCCACCCTGGATCTGCCCCATCCACCTCCCCTATGCCATGGACAATAGCCCCCACAATGGATCTGCCCCCACCCACCTCCCCTATGCCATGGACTATAACCCCCACAATGGATCTGCCCCATCCACCTCCCCTATACCATGGACTATAGCCCCCACCCTGGATCTGCCCCATCCACCTCCCCTGTGCCATGGACTATAGCCCCCACCCTGGATCTGCCCCATCCACCTCCCCTATGCCATGGACTATAGCCCCCACAATGGATCTGCCCCATCCACCACCCCTATGCCATGGACTATACCCCCCACCCTGGATCTGCCCCATCCACCTCCCCTATGCCATGGACTATAGCCCCCACAATGGATCTGCCCCATCCACCACCCCTATGCCATGGACTATACCCCCCACCCTGGATCTGCCCCATGCACCTCCCCTATGCCATGGACTATAGCCCCCACCCTGGATCTGCCCCATCCACCTCCCCTATGCCATGGACTATAGCCCCCACCCTGGATCTGCCCCATCCACCTCCCCTATGCCATGGACTATAGCCCCCGCCCTGGATCTGCCCCATCCACCTCCCCTATGCCATGGACTATAGCCCCCACCCTGGATCTGCCCCATCCACCTCCCCTATGCCATGGACTATAGCCCCCGCCCTGGATCTGCCCCATCCACCTCCCCTATGCCATGGACTATAGCCCCCGCCCTGGATCTGCCCCATCCACCTCCCCTATGCCATGGACTATAGCCCCCACCCTGGATCTGCCCCATCCACCTCCCCTATGCCATGGACTATAGCCCCCGCCCTGGATCTGCCCCATCCACCTCCCCTATGCCATGGACTATAGCCCCCACCCTGGATCTGCCCCATGCACCTCTCCTATGCCATGGACTATAGCCCCCACCCTGGATCTGTACCATCCACCTCCCCTATGCCATGGACTATAGCCCCCGCCCTGGATCTGCCCCATCCACCTCCCCTATGCCATGGACTATAGCCCCCACCCTGGATCTGCCCCATCCACCTCCCCTATGCCATGGACTATAGCCCCCACCCTGGATCTGCCCCCATCCACCTCCCCTATGCCATGGACTATAGCCCCCACCCTGGATCTGCCCCCATTCACCTCCCCTGTGCCATGGACTATAGCCCCCACAATGTATCTGCCACCACCCACCTCCCCTATGCCATGGACTATAGCCCCCCACAATGGATCTGCCCCATCCACCTCCCCCATGCCATGGACTATAGCCCCCACCCTGGATCTGCCCCCATCCACCTCCCCTATGCCATGGACTATAGCCCCCACAATGTATCTGCCACCACCCACCTCCCCTATGCCATGGACTATAGCCCCCACAATGGATCTGCCGCCACCCACCTCCCCTATGCCATGGACTATAGCCCCCACAATGGATCTGCCCCCATTCACCTCCCCTGTGCCATGGACTATAGCCCCCACCCTGGATCTGCCCCCATCCACCTCCCCTGTGCCATGGACTATAGCCCCCACCCTGGATCTGCCCCATCCACCTCCCCTATGCCATGGACTATAGCCCCCACCCTGGATCTGCCCCATCCACCTCCCCTATGCCATGGACTATAGCCCCCACCCTGGATCTGCCCCATCCACCTCCCCTATGCCATGGACTATAGCCCCCACCCTGGATCTGCCCCATCCACCTCCCCTATGCCATGGACTATAACCCCCACCCTGGATCTGCCCCATCCACCTCCCTTATGCCATGGACTATAGCCCCTACCCTGGATCTGCCACCATCCACCTCCCCTATGCCATGGACTATAGCCCCCACAATGGATCTGCCCCCATCCACCTCCCCTGTGCCATGGACTATAGCCCCCACAATGGATCTGCCCCATCCACCTCCTCTATGCCATGGACTATACCCCCCACCCTGGATCTGCCCCATCCACCTCCCCTATGCCATGGACAATAGCCCCACAATGGATCTGCCCCCACCCACCTCCCCTATGCCATGGACTATAACCCCCACAATGGATCTGCCCCATCCACCTCCCCTATACCATGGACTATAGCCCCCACCCTGGATCTGCCCCATCCACCTCCCCTGTGCCATGGACTATAGCCCCCACCCTGGATCTGCCCCATCCACCTCCCCTATGCCATGGACTATAGCCCCCACAATGGATCTGCCCCATCCACCACCCCTATGCCATGGACTATACCCCCCACCCTGGATCTGCCCCATCCACCTCCCCTATGCCATGGACTATAGCCCCCACAATGGATCTGCCCCATCCACCACCCCTATGCCATGGACTATACCCCCCACCCTGGATCTGCCCCATGCACCTCCCCTATGCCATGGACTATAGCCCCCACCCTGGATCTGCCCCATCCACCTCCCCTATGCCATGGACTATAGCCCCCGCCCTGGATCTGCCCCATCCACCTCCCCTATGCCATGGACTATAGCCCCCACCCTGGATCTGCCCCATCCACCTCCCCTATGCCATGGACTATAGCCCCCGCCCTGGATCTGCCCCATCCACCTCCCCTATGCCATGGACTATAGCTCCCGCCCTGGATCTGCCCCATCCACCTCCCCTATGCCATGGACTATAGCCCCCACCCTGGATCTGCCCCATCCACCTCCCCTATGCCATGGACTATAGCCCCCACCCTGGATCTGCCCCATCCACCTCCCCTATGCCATGGACTATAGCTCCCGCCCTGGATCTGCCCCATCCACCTCCCCTATGCCATGGACTATAGCCCCCACCCTGGATCTGCCCCATCCACCTCCCCTATGCCATGGACTATAGCCCCCACCCTGGATCTGCCCCCATCCACCTCCCCTATGCCATGGACTATAGCCCCCACCCTGGATCTGCCCCCATTCACCTCCCCTGTGCCATGGACTATAGCCCCCACAATGTATCTGCCACCACCCACCTCCCCTATGCCATGGACTATAGCCCCCCACAATGGATCTGCCCCATCCACCTCCCCCATGCCATGGACTATAGCCCCCACCCTGGATCTGCCCCCATCCACCTCCCCTATGCCATGGACTATAGCCCCCACAATGTATCTGCCACCACCCACCTCCCCTATGCCATGGACTATAGCCCCCGCCCTGGATCTGCCCCCATCCACCTCCCCTATGCCATGGACTATAGTCCCCACCCTGGATCTGCCCCATCCACTTCCCCTATGCCATGGTCTATAGCCCCTACAATGGATCTGCCCCCATCCACCTCCACTATGCCATGGACTATAGCCCCCACCCTGGACCTGCCCCATCCACCTCCCCTATGCCATGGACTATAGCCCCTACCCTGGATCTGCCACCATCCACCTCCCCTATGCCATGGACTATAGCCCCCACAATGGATCTGCCCCCATCCACCTCCCCTGTGCCATGGACTATAGCCCCCACAATGGATCTGCCCCATCCACCTCCTCTATGCCATGGACTATACCCCCCACCCTGGATCTGCCCCATCCACCTCCCCTATGCCATGGACAATAGCCCCCACAATGGATCTGCCCCATCCACCTCCTCTATGCCATGGACTATACCCCCCACCCTGGATCTGCCCCATCCACCTCCCCTATGCCATGGACAATAGCCCCCACAATGGATCTGCCCCCACCCACCTCCCCTATGCCATGGACTATAGCCCCCACAATGGATCTGCCCCCACCCACCTCCCCTATGCCATGGACTATAGCCCCCACCCTGGATCTGCCCCATCCACCTCCCCTATGCCATGGACTATAGCCCCCACCCTGGATCTGCCCCATCCACCTCCCCTATGCCATGGACTATAACCCCCACCCTGGATCTGCCCCTTCCACCTCCCCTATGCCATGGACTATAGCCCCCAGAATGGATCTGCCCCATCCACCTCCCCTATGCCATGGACTATAGCCCCCACCGGGATCTGCCCCATCCACCTCCCCTATGCCATGGACTATAGCCCCCACAATGGATCTGCCCCATCCACCTCCCCTATGCCATGGACTATAGCCCCCACCCTGGATCTGCCCCCATCCACCTTCCCTATGCCATGGACTATAGCCCCCACAATGGATCTGCCCCATCCACCTCCTCTATGCCATGGACTATAGCCCCCACCCTGGATCTGCCCCCATCCACCTCCCCTATGCCATGGACTATAGCCCCCACCCTGGATCTGCCCCATCCACCTCCCCTATGCCATGGACTATAGCCCCCACCCTGGATCTGCCCCCATCCACCTTCCCTATGCCATGGACTATAGCCCCCACAATGGATCTGCCCCATCCACCTCCTCTATGCCATGGACTATAGCCCAGACCCTGGATCTGCTCCCATCCACCTCCCCTATGCCATGGACTATAGCCCCCACAATGGATCTGCCCCATCCACCTCCCCTATGCCATGGACTATAGCCCCCACCCTGGATCTGCCCCATCCACCTCCCCTATGCCATGGACTATAGCCCCCACCCTGGATCTGCCCCATCCACCTCCCCTATGCCATGGACTATAGCCCCTACAATGGATCTGCCCCCATCCACCTCCCCTATGCCATGGACTATAGCCCCCACAATGGATCTGCCCCATCCACCTCCCCTATGCCATGGACTATAGCCCCCACAATGGATCTGCCCCCACCCACCTCCCCTATGCCATGGACTATAGCCCCCACCCTGGATCTGCCCCATCCACCTCCCCTATGCCATGGACTATAGCCCCCACCCTGGATCTGCCCCATCCACCTCCCCTATGCCATGGACTATAACCCCCACCCTGGATCTGCCCCATCCACCTCCCCTATGCCATGGACTATAGCCCCACCCTGGATCTGCCCCATCCACCTCCCCTATGCCATGGACTATAGCCCCCACCCTGTATCTGCCCCCATCCACCTCCCCTGTGCCATGGACTATAGCCCCCACAATAGATCTGCCCCCACCCACCTCCCCTATGCCATGGACTATAGCCCCCACCCCAGATCTGCCCCCATCCACCTCCCCTATGCCATGGACTATAGCCCCCACCCTGGATCTGCCCCATCCACCTCCCCTATGCCATGGACTATAGCCCCCACCCTGGATCTGCCCCCATCCACCTCCCCTGTGCCATGGACTATAGCCCCCACCCTGGATCTGCCCCATCCACCTCCCCTATGCCATGGACTATAGCCCCCACCCTGGATCTGCCCCATCCACCTCCCCTATGCCATGGACTATAGCCCCCGCCCTGGATCTGCCACCACCCACCTCCCCTATGCCATGGACTATAGCCCCCACAATGGATCTGCCCCCACCCACCTCCCCTATGCCATGGACTATAGCCCCCACCCTGGATCTGCCCCATCCACCTTTATGCCATGGACTATAGCCCCCACCCTGGATCTGCCCCATCCACCTCCCCTATGCCATGGACTATAACCCCCACCCTGGATCTGCCCCATCCACCTCCCCTATGCCATGGACTATAGCCCCACCCTGGATCTGCCCCATCCACCTCCCCTATGCCATGGACTATAGCCCCCACCCTGTATCTGCCCCAAACCACCTCCCCTGTGCCATGGACTATAGCCCCCACAATGGATCTGCCCCCACCCACCTCCCCTATGCCATGGACTATAGCCCCCACCCCAGATCTGCCCCCATCCACCTCCCCAATGCCATGGACTATAGCCCCCACCCTGGATCTGCCCCATCCACCTCCCCTATGCCATGGACTATAGCCCCCACCCTGGATCTGCCCCCACCCACCTCCCCTATGCCATGGACTATAGCCCAGACCCTGGATCTGCTCCCATCCACCTCCCCTATGCCATGGACTATAGCCCCCACCCTGGATCTGCCCCCATCCACCTCCCCTATGCCATGGACTATAGCCCCCACAATGGATCTGCCCCATCCACCTCCCCTATGCTATGGTCTATAGCCCCCACAATGGATCTGCCCCCATCCACCTCCCCTATGCCATGGACTGTAGCCTCTACAATGGATCTGCCCCCATCCACCTCCCCTATGCCATGGACTATAGCCCCCACAATGGATCTGCCCCATCCACCTCCCCTATGCCATGGTCTATAGCCCCCACAATGGATCTGCCCCCATCCACCTCCCCTATGCCATGGTCTATAGCCCCCACAATGGATCTGCCCCCATCCACCTCCCATATGCCATGGTCTATAGACCCCACAATGGATCTGCCCCCATCCACCTCCCCTATGCCATGGACTATAGCCCCCACCCTGGATCTCCCCATCCACCTTCCCTATGCCATGGACTATAGCCCCCACAATGGATCTGCCCCATCCACCTCCCCTATGCCATAGACTATAGCCCCCACCCTGGATCTGCCCATCCACCTCCCCTATGCCATGGACTATAGCCCCCACAATGGATCTGCCCCCATCCACCTCCTCTATGCCATGGACTATAGCCCCCACCCTGGATCTGCCCCATCCACCTCCCCTATGCCATGGACTATAGCCCCCACAATGGACCTGCCCCATCCACCTCCCCTATGCCATGGACTATAGCCCCCACCCTGGATCTGCACCATCCACCTCCCCTATGCCATGGACTATAGCCCCCACCCTGGATCTGCCCCATCCACCTTTCCTATGCCATGGACTATAGCCCCCACAATGGACCTGCCCCATCCACCTCCCCTATGCCATGGACTATAGCCCCCACAATGGATCTGCCCCATCCACCTCCCCTATGCCATGGACTATAGCCCCCACAATGGATCTGCCCCATCCACCTTCCCTATGCCATGGACTATAGCCCCCACCCTGGATCTGCCCCATCCACCTCCCCTATGCCATGGACTATAGCCCCCACAATGGATCTGCCCCCATACACCTCCCCTATGCCATGGACTATAGCCCCCACAATGGATCTGCCCCCATACACCTCCCCTATGCCATGGTCTATAGCCCCCACAATGGATCTGCACCATCCACCTCCCCTATGCCATGGACTTTAGCCCCCACAATGGATCTGCCCCCATCCACCTCCCCTATGCCATGGACTATAGCCCCCACCCTGGATCTGCCCCATCCACCTCCCCTATGCCATGGACTATAGCCCCCACAATGGATCTGCCCCATCCACCTCCCCTATGCCATGGACTATAGCCCCCACAATGGACCTGCCCCATCCACCTCCCCTATGCCATGGACTATACCCCCCACCCTGGATCTGCCCCATCCACCTCCCCTATGCCATGAACTATAGCCCCCACCCTGGATCTGCCCCATCCACCTCCCCTATGCCATGGACTATAGCCCCCACCCTGGATCTGCCCCATCCACCTCCCCTATGCCATGGACTATACCCCCCACCCTGGATCTGCCCCATCCACCTCCCCTATGCCATGGACTATAGCTCCCACCCCGGATCTGCCCCATCCACCTCCCCTAGGCCATGGACTATAGCCCCCACAATGGACCTGCCCCATCCACCTCCCCTATACCATGGACTATAGCCCCCACAATGGATCTGCACCATCCACCTCCCCTATGCCATGGTCTATAGCCCCCACCCTGGATCTGCCCCATCCACCTCCCCTATGCCATGGACTATAGCCGCCACCCTGGATCTGCCCCATCCACCTCCCCTATGCCTTGGACTATAGCCCCCACAATGGATCTGCACCATCCACCTCCCCTATGCCATGGACTATTGCCCCCACCCTGGATCTGCCCCATCCACCTCCCCTATGCCATGGACTATAGCCCCCACCCTGGATCTGCCCCATCCACTTCCCCTATGCCTTGGACTATAGCCCCCACGATGGATCTGCCCCATCCACCTCCCCTATGCCATGGACTATACCCCCCACCCTGGATCTGCCCCATCCACCTCCCCTATGCCATGGACTATAGTCCCCACAATGGATCTGCCCCATCCACCTCCCCTATGCCATGGACTATACCCCCCACCCTGGATCTGCCCCATCCACCTCCCCTATGCCATGGACTATAGCCCCCACCCTGGATCTTCCCCATCCACCTCCCCTATGCCATGGACTATAGCCCCCACCCTGGATCTGCCCCATCCACCTCCCCTATGCCATGGACTATAGCCCCCACCCTGGATCTGCCGCCACCCACCTCCCCTATGCCATGGACTATAGCCCAGACCCTGGATCTGCTCCCATCCACCTCCCCTATGCCATGGACTATAGCCCCCACCCTGGATATGCCCCCATCCACCTCCCCTATGCCATGGACTATAGCCCCCACAATGGATCTGCCGCCACCCACCTCCCCTATGCCATGGACTATAGCCCCCACAATGGATCTGCGCCCACCCACCTCCCCTATGCCATGGACTATAGCCCCCACCCTGGATCTGCCCCATCCACCTCCCCTATGCCATGGACTATAGCCCCCACCCTGGATCTGCCCCATCCACCTCCCCTATGCCATGGACTATAGCCCCCACCCTGGATCTGCCCCATCCACCTCCCCTATGCCATGGACTATAACCCCCACCCTGGATCTGCCCCATCCACCTCCCCTATGCCATGGACTATAGCCCCTACCCTGGATCTGCCACCATCCACCTCCCCTATGCCATGGACGATAGCCCCCACAATGGATCTGCCCCCATCCACCTCCCCTGTGCCATGGACTATAGCCCCCACAATGGATCTGCCCCATCCACCTCCTCTATGCCATGGACTATACCCCCCACCCTGGATCTGCCCCATCCACCTCCCCTATGCCATGGACAATAGCCCCCACAATGGATCTGCCCCCACCCACCTCCCCTATGCCATGGACTATAACCCCCACAATGGATCTGCCCCATCCACCTCCCCTATACCATGGACTATAGCCCCCACCCTGGATCTGCCCCATCCACCTCTCCTGTGCCATGGACTATAGCCCCCACCCTGGATCTGCCCCATCCACCTCCCCTATGCCATGGACTATAGCCCCCACAATGGATCTGCCCCCACCCACCTCCCCTATGCCATGGACTATAGCCCCCACCCTGGATCTGCCCCATCCACCTCCCCTATGCCATGGACTATAGCCCCCACCCTGGATCTGCCCCATCCACCTCCCCTATGCCATGGACTATAACCCCCACCCTGGATCTGCCCCTTCCACCTCCCCTATGCCATGGACTATACCCCCCACCCTGGATCTGCCCCATCCACCTCCCCTGTGCCATGGACTATAGCCCCCACAATGGATCTGCCCCATCCACCTCCTCTATGCCATGGACTATACCCCCCACCCTGGATCTGCCCCATCCACCTCCCCTATGCTATGGACAATAGCCCCCACAATGGATCTGCCCCCACCCACCTCCCCTATGCCATGGACTATAACCCCCACAATGGATCTGCCCCATCCACCTCCCCTATACCATGGACTATAGCCCCCACCCTGGATCTGCCCCATCCACCTCCCATATGCCATGGACTATAGCCCCCACCCTGGATCTGCCCCATCCACCTCCCCTATGCCATGGACTATAGCCCCACCCTGGATCTGCCCCCATCCACCTCCCCTGTGCCATGGACTATAGCCCCCACCCTGGATCTGCCCCATCCACCTCCCCTATGCCATGGACTATAGCCCCCACCCTGGATCTGCCCCCATCCACCTCCCCTGTGCCATGGACTATAGCCCCCACCCTGGATCTGCCCCAAACCACCTCCCCTATGCCATGGACTATAGCCCCCACCCTGGATCTGCCCCATCCACCTCCCCTATGCCATGGACTATAGCCCCCACCCTGGATCTGCCACCACCCACCTCCCCTATGCCATGGACTATAGCCCCCACAATGGATCTGCCCCCACCCACCTCCCCTATGCCATGGACTATAGCCCCCACCCTGGATCTGCCCCATCCACCTCCCCTATGCCATGGACTATAGCCCCCACCCTGGATCTGCCCCATCCACCTCCCCTATGCCATTGACTATAGCCCCCACCCTGGATCTGCCACCACCCACCTCCCCGATGCCATGGACTATAGCCCCCACAATGGATCTGCCGCCACCCACCTCCCCTATGCCATGGACTATAGCCCCCACAATGGATCTGCCCCCATTCACCTCCCCTGTGCCATGGACTATAGCCCCCACCCTGGATCTGCCCCCATCCACCTCCCCTGTGCCATGGACTATAGACCCCACCCTGGATCTGCCCCATCCACCTCCCCTGTGCCATGGACTATAGCCCCCACCCTGGATCTGCCCCATCCACCTCCCCTATGCCATGGACTATAGCCCCCGCCCTGGATCTGCCACCACCCACCTCCCCTATGCCATGGACTATAGCCCCCACAATGGATCTGCCCCCACCCACCTCCCCTATGCCATGGACTATAGCCCCCACCCTGGATCTGCCCCATCCACCTCCCCTATGCCATGGACTATAGCCCCCACCCTGGATCTGCCCCATCCACCTCCCCTATGCCATGGACTATAACCCCCACCCTGGATCTGCCCCTTCCACCTCCCCTATGCCATGGACTATAGCCCCCACAATGGATCTGCCCCATCCACCTCCCCTATGCCATGGACTATAGCCCCCACCGGGATCTGCCCCATCCACCTCCCCTATGCCATGGACTATAGCCCCCACAATGGATCTGCCCCATCCACCTCCCCTATGCCATGGACTATAGCCCCCACCCTGGATCTGCCCCCATTCACCTCCCCTGTGCCATGGACTATAGCCCCCACAATGTATCTGCCACCACCCACCTCCCCTATGCCATGGACTATAGCCCCCCACAATGGATCTGCCCCATCCACCTCCCCCATGCCATGGACTATAGCCCCCACCCTGGATCTGCCCCCATCCACCTCCCCTATGCCATGGACTATAGCCCCCACAATGTATCTGCCACCACCCACCTCCCCTATGCCATGGACTATAGCCCCCGCCCTGGATCTGCCCCCATCCACCTCCCCTATGCCATGGACTATAGTCCCCACCCTGGATCTGCCCCATCCACTTCCCCTATGCCATGGTCTATAGCCCCTACAATGGATCTGCCCCCATCCACCTCCACTATGCCATGGACTATAGCCCCCACCCTGGACCTGCCCCATCCACCTCCCCTATGCCATGGACTATAGCCCCTACCCTGGATCTGCCACCATCCACCTCCCCTATGCCATGGACTATAGCCCCCACAATGGATCTGCCCCCATCCACCTCCCCTGTGCCATGGACTATAGCCCCCACAATGGATCTGCCCCATCCACCTCCTCTATGCCATGGACTATACCCCCCACCCTGGATCTGCCCCATCCACCTCCCCTATGCCATGGACAATAGCCCCCACAATGGATCTGCCCCATCCACCTCCTCTATGCCATGGACTATACCCCCCACCCTGGATCTGCCCCATCCACCTCCCCTATGCCATGGACAATAGCCCCCACAATGGATCTGCCCCCACCCACCTCCCCTATGCCATGGACTATAGCCCCCACAATGGATCTGCCCCCACCCACCTCCCCTATGCCATGGACTATAGCCCCCACCCTGGATCTGCCCCATCCACCTCCCCTATGCCATGGACTATAGCCCCCACCCTGGATCTGCCCCATCCACCTCCCCTATGCCATGGACTATAACCCCCACCCTGGATCTGCCCCTTCCACCTCCCCTATGCCATGGACTATAGCCCCCAGAATGGATCTGCCCCATCCACCTCCCCTATGCCATGGACTATAGCCCCCACCGGGATCTGCCCCATCCACCTCCCCTATGCCATGGACTATAGCCCCCACAATGGATCTGCCCCATCCACCTCCCCTATGCCATGGACTATAGCCCCCACCCTGGATCTGCCCCCATCCACCTTCCCTATGCCATGGACTATAGCCCCCACAATGGATCTGCCCCATCCACCTCCTCTATGCCATGGACTATAGCCCCCACCCTGGATCTGCCCCCATCCACCTCCCCTATGCCATGGACTATAGCCCCCACCCTGGATCTGCCCCATCCACCTCCCCTATGCCATGGACTATAGCCCCCACCCTGGATCTGCCCCCATCCACCTTCCCTATGCCATGGACTATAGCCCCCACAATGGATCTGCCCCATCCACCTCCTCTATGCCATGGACTATAGACCAGACCCTGGATCTGCTCCCATCCACCTCCCCTATGCCATGGACTATAGCCCCCACAATGGATCTGCCCCATCCACCTCCCCTATGCCATGGACTATAGCCCCCACCCTGGATCTGCCCCATCCACCTCCCCTATGCCATGGACTATAGCCCCCACCCTGGATCTGCCCCATCCACCTCCCCTATGCCATGGACTATAGCCCCTACAATGGATCTGCCCCCATCCACCTCCCCTATGCCATGGACTATAGCCCCCACAATGGATCTGCCCCATCCACCTCCCCTATGCCATGGACTATAGCCCCCACAATGGATCTGCCCCCACCCACCTCCCCTATGCCATGGACTATAGCCCCCACCCTGGATCTGCCCCATCCACCTCCCCTATGCCATGGACTATAGCCCCCACCCTGGATCTGCCCCATCCACCTCCCCTATGCCATGGACTATAACCCCCACCCTGGATCTGCCCCATCCACCTCCCCTATGCCATGGACTATAGCCCCACCCTGGATCTGCCCCATCCACCTCCCCTATGCCATGGACTATAGCCCCCACCCTGTATCTGCCCCCATCCACCTCCCCTGTGCCATGGACTATAGCCCCCACAATAGATCTGCCCCCACCCACCTCCCCTATGCCATGGACTATAGCCCCCACCCCAGATCTGCCCCCATCCACCTCCCCTATGCCATGGACTATAGCCCCCACCCTGGATCTGCCCCATCCACCTCCCCTATGCCATGGACTATAGCCCCCACCCTGGATCTGCCCCCATCCACCTCCCCTGTGCCATGGACTATAGCCCCCACCCTGGATCTGCCCCATCCACCTCCCTTATGCCATGGACTATAGCCCCCACCCTGGATCTGCCCCATCCACCTCCCCTATGCCATGGACTATAGCCCCCGCCCTGGATCTGCCACCACCCACCTCCCCTATGCCATGGACTATAGCCCCCACAATGGATCTGCCCCCACCCACCTCCCCTATGCCATGGACTATAGCCCCCACCCTGGATCTGCCCCATCCACCTTTATGCCATGGACTATAGCCCCCACCCTGGATCTGCCCCATCCACCTCCCCTATGCCATGGACTATAACCCCCACCCTGGATCTGCCCCATCCACCTCCCCTATGCCATGGACTATAGCCCCACCCTGGATCTGCCCCATCCACCTCCCCTATGCCATGGACTATAGCCCCCACCCTGTATCTGCCCCAAACCACCTCCCCTGTGCCATGGACTATAGCCCCCACAATGGATCTGCCCCCACCCACCTCCCCTATGCCATGGACTATAGCCCCCACCCCAGATCTGCCCCCATCCACCTCCCCAATGCCATGGACTATAGCCCCCACCCTGGATCTGCCCCATCCACCTCCCCTATGCCATGGACTATAGCCCCCACCCTGGATCTGCCCCCACCCACCTCCCCTATGCCATGGACTATAGCCCAGACCCTGGATCTGCTCCCATCCACCTCCCCTATGCCATGGACTATAGCCCCCACCCTGGATCTGCCCCCATCCACCTCCCCTATGCCATGGTCTATAGCCCCCACCCTGGATCTGCCCCCATCCACCTCCCCTATGCCATGGACTATAGCCCCCACAATGGATCTGCCCCATCCACCTCCCCTATGCTATGGTCTATAGCCCCCACAATGGATCTGCCCCCATCCACCTCCCCTATGCCATGGACTGTAGCCTCTACAATGGATCTGCCCCCATCCACCTCCCCTATGCCATGGACTATAGCCCCCACAATGGATCTGCCCCATCCACCTCCCCTATGCCATGGTCTATAGCCCCCACAATGGATCTGCCCCCATCCACCTCCCCTATGCCATGGTCTATAGCCCCCACAATGGATCTGCCCCCATCCACCTCCCATATGCCATGGTCTATAGACCCCACAATGGATCTGCCCCCATCCACCTCCCCTATGCCATGGACTATAGCCCCCACCCTGGATCTGCCCCATCCACCTTCCCTATGCCATGGACTATAGCCCCCACAATGGATCTGCCCCATCCACCTCCCCTATGCCATGGACTATAGCCCCCACAATGGATCTGCCCCATCCACCTCCCCTATGCCATGGACAATAGCCCCCACCCTGGATCTGCCCCATCCACCTCCCCTATGCCATAGACTATAGCCCCCACCCTGGATCTGCCCATCCACCTCCCCTATGCCATGGACTATAGCCCCCACAATGGATCTGCCCCCATCCACCTCCTCTATGCCATGGACTATAGCCCCCACCCTGGATCTGCCCCATCCTCCTCCCCTATGCCATGGACTATAGCCCCCACAATGGACCTGCCCCATCCACCTCCCCTATGCCATGGACTATAGCCCCCACCCTGGATCTGCACCATCCACCTCCCCTATGCCATGGACTATAGCCCCCACCCTGGATCTGCCCCATCCACCTTTCCTATGCCATGGACTATAGCCCCCACAATGGACCTGCCCCATCCACCTCCCCTATGCCATGGACTATAGCCCCCACAATGGATCTGCCCCATCCACCTCCCCTATGCCATGGACTATAGCCCCCACAATGGATCTGCCCCATCCACCTTCCCTATGCCATGGACTATAGCCCCCACCCTGGATCTGCCCCATCCACCTCCCCTATGCCATGGACTATAGCCCCCACAATGGATCTGCCCCCATACACCTCCCCTATGCCATGGACTATAGCCCCCACAATGGATCTGCCCCCATACACCTCCCCTATGCCATGGTCTATAGCCCCCACAATGGATCTGCACCATCCACCTCCCCTATGCCATGGACTTTAGCCCCCACAATGGATCTGCCCCCATCCACCTCCCCTATGCCATGGACTATAGCCCCCACCCTGGATCTGCCCCATCCACCTCCCCTATGCCATGGACTATAGCCCCCACAATGGATCTGCCCCATCCACCTCCCCTATGCCATGGACTATAGCCCCCACAATGGACCTGCCCCATCCACCTCCCCTATGCCATGGACTATACCCCCCACCCTGGATCTGCCCCATCCACCTCCCCTATGCCATGAACTATAGCCCCCACCCTGGATCTGCCCCATCCACCTCCCCTATGCCATGGACTATAGCCCCCACCCTGGATCTGCCCCATCCACCTCCCCTATGCCATGGACTATACCCCCCACCCTGGATCTGCCCCATCCACCTCCCCTATGCCATGGACTATAGCTCCCACCCCGGATCTGCCCCATCCACCTCCCCTAGGCCATGGACTATAGCCCCCACAATGGACCTGCCCCATCCACCTCCCCTATACCATGGACTATAGCCCCCACAATGGATCTGCACCATCCACCTCCCCTATGCCAGTGTCTATAGCTCCCACCCTGGATCTGCCCCATCCACCTCCCCTAGGCCATGGACTATAGCCCCCACAATGGACCTGCCCCATCCACCTCCCCTATACCATGGACTATAGCCCCCACAATGGATCTGCACCATCCACCTCCCCTATGCCATGGTCTATAGCCCCCACCCTGGATCTGCCCCATCCACCTCCCCTATGCCATGGACTATAGCCGCCACCCTGGATCTGCCCCATCCACCTCCCCTATGCCTTGGACTATAGCCCCCACAATGGATCTGCACCATCCACCTCCCCTATGCCATGGACTATAGCCCCCACCCTGGATCTGCCCCATCCACCTCCCCTATGCCATGGACTATAGCCCCCACCCTGGATCTGCCCCATCCACTTCCCCTATGCCTTGGACTATAGCCCCCACGATGGATCTGCCCCATCCACCTCCCCTATGCCATGGACTATACCCCCCACCCTGGATCTGCCCCATCCACCTCCCCTATGCCATGGACTATAGTCCCCACAATGGATCTGCCCCATCCACCTCCCCTATGCCATGGACTATACCCCCCACCCTGGATCTGCCCCATCCACCTCCCCTATGCCATGGACTATAGCCCCCACCCTGGATCTTCCCCATCCACCTCCCCTATGCCATGGACTATAGCCCCCACCCTGGATCTGCCCCATCCACCTCCCCTATGCCATGGACTATAGCCCCCACCCTGGATCTGCCGCCACCCACCTCCCCTATGCCATGGACTATAGCCCAGACCCTGGATCTGCTCCCATCCACCTCCCCTATGCCATGGACTATAGCCCCCACCCTGGATATGCCCCCATCCACCTCCCCTATGCCATGGACTATAGCCCCCACAATGGATCTGCCGCCACCCACCTCCCCTATGCCATGGACTATAGCCCCCACAATGGATCTGCCCCCACCCACCTCCCCTATGCCATGGACTATAGCCCCCACCCTGGATCTGCCCCATCCACCTCCCCTATGCCATGGACTATAGCCCCCACCCTGGATCTGCCCCATCCACCTCCCCTATGCCATGGACTATAGCCCCCACCCTGGATCTGCCCCATCCACCTCCCCTATGCCATGGACTATAACCCCCACCCTGGATCTGCCCCATCCACCTCCCCTATGCCATGGACTATAGCCCCTACCCTGGATCTGCCACCATCCACCTCCCCTATGCCATGGACTATAGCCCCCACAATGGATCTGCCCCCATCCACCTCCCCTGTGCCATGGACTATAGCCCCCACAATGGATCTGCCCCATCCACCTCCTCTATGCCATGGACTATACCCCCCACCCTGGATCTGCCCCATCCACCTCCCCTATGCCATGGACAATAGCCCCCACAATGGATCTGCCCCCACCCACCTCCCCTATGCCATGGACTATAACCCCCACAATGGATCTGCCCCATCCACCTCCCCTATACCATGGACTATAGCCCCCACCCTGGATCTGCCCCATCCACCTCCCCTGTGCCATGGACTATAGCCCCCACCCTGGATCTGCCCCATCCACCTCCCCTATGCCATGGACTATAGCCCCCACAATGGATCTGCCCCCACCCACCTCCTCTATGCCATGGACTATAGCCCCCACCCTGGATCTGCCCCATCCACCTCCCCTATGCCATGGACTATAGCCCCCACCCTGGATCTGCCCCATCCACCTCCCCTATGCCATGGACTATAACCCCCACCCTGGATCTGCCCCTTCCACCTCCCCTATGCCATGGACTATACCCCCCACCCTGGATCTGCCCCATCCACCTCCCCTGTGCCATGGACTATAGCCCCCACAATGGATCTGCCCCATCCACCTCCTCTATGCCATGGACTATACCCCCCACCCTGGATCTGCCCCATCCACCTCCCCTATGCTATGGACAATAGCCCCCACAATGGATCTGCCCCCACCCACCTCCCCTATGCCATGGACTATAACCCCCACAATGGATCTGCCCCATCCACCTCCCCTATACCATGGACTATAGCCCCCACCCTGGATCTGCCCCATCCACCTCCCATATGCCATGGACTATAGCCCCCACCCTGGATCTGCCCCATCCACCTCCCCTATGCCATGGACTATAGCCCCCACCCTGGATCTGCCCCCATCCACCTCCCCTGTGCCATGGACTATAGCCCCCACCCTGGATCTGCCCCATCCACCTCCCCTATGCCATGGACTATAGCCCCCACCCTGGATCTGCCCCCATCCACCTCCCCTGTGCCATGGACTATAGCCCCCACCCTGGATCTGCCCCAAACCACCTCCCCTATGCCATGGACTATAGCCCCCACCCTGGATCTGCCCCATCCACCTCCCCTATGCCATGGACTATAGCCCCCACCCTGGATCTGCCACCACCCACCTCCCCTATGCCATGGACTATAGCCCCCACAATGGATCTGCCCCCACCCACCTCCCCTATGCCATGGACTATAGCCCCCACCCTGGATCTGCCCCATCCACCTCCCCTATGCCATGGACTATAGCCCCCACCCTGGATCTGCCCCATCCACCTCCCCTATGCCATTGACTATAGCCCCCACCCTGGATCTGCCACCACCCACCTCCCCTATGCCATGGACTATAGCCCCCACAATGGATCTGCCGCCACCCACCTCCCCTATGCCATGGACTATAGCCCCCACAATGGATCTGCCCCCATTCACCTCCCCTGTGCCATGGACTATAGCCCCCACCCTGGATCTGCCCCCATCCACCTCCCCTGTGCCATGGACTATAGCCCCCACCCTGGATCTGCCCCATCCACCTCCCCTGTGCCATGGACTATAGCCCCCACCCTGGATCTGCCCCATCCACCTCCCCTATGCCATGGACTATAGCCCCCGCCCTGGATCTGCCACCACCCACCTCCCCTATGCCATGGACTATAGCCCCCACAATGGATCTGCCCCCACCCACCTCCCCTATGCCATGGACTATAGCCCCCACCCTGGATCTGCCCCATCCACCTCCCCTATGCCATGGACTATAGCCCCCACCCTGGATCTGCCCCATCCACCTCCCCTATGCCATGGACTATAACCCCCACCCTGGATCTGCCCCTTCCACCTCCCCTATGCCATGGACTATAGCCCCCACAATGGATCTGCCCCATCCACCTCCCCTATGCCATGGACTATAGCCCCCACCGGGATCTGCCCCATCCACCTCCCCTATGCCATGGACTATAGCCCCCACAATGGATCTGCCCCATCCACCTCCCCTATGCCATGGACTATAGCCCCCACCCTGGATCTGCCCCCATCCACCTTCCCTATGCCATGGACTATAGCCCCCACAATGGATCTGCCCCATCCACCTCCTCTATGCCATGGACTATAGCCCCCACCCTGGATTTGCCCCCATCCACCTCCCCTATGCCATGGACTATAGCCCCCACCCTGGATCTGCCCCATCCACCTCCCCTATGCCATGGACTATAGCCCCCACCCTGGATCTGCCCCCATCCACCTTCCCTATGCCATGGACTATAGCCCCCACAATGGATCTGCCCCATCCACCTCCTCTATGCCATGGACTATAGCCCTGACCCTGGATCTGCTCCCATCCACCTCCCCTATGCCATGGACTATAGCCCCCACAATGGATCTGCCCCATCCACCTCCCCTATGCCATGGACTATAGCCCCCACCCTGGATCTGCCCCATCCACCTCCCCTATGCCATGGACTATAGCCCCCACCCTGGATCTGCCCCATCCACCTCCCCTATGCCATGGACTATAGCCCCTACAATGGATCTGCCCCCATCCACCTCCCCTATGCCATGGACTATAGCCCCCACAATGGATCTGCCCCATCCACCTCCCCTATGCCATGGACTATAGCCCCCACAATGGATCTGCCCCCACCCACCTCCCCTATGCCATGGACTATAGCCCCCACCCTGGATCTGCCCCATCCACCTCCCCTATGCCATGGACTATAGCCCCCACCCTGGATCTGCCCCATCCACCTCCCCTATGCCATGGACTATAACCCCCACCCTGGATCTGCCCCATCCACCTCCCCTATGCCATGGACTATAGCCCAACCCTGGATCTGCCCCATCCACCTCCCCTATGCCATGGACTATAGCCCCCACCCTGTATCTGCCCCCATCCACCTCCCCTGTGCCATGGACTATAGCCCCCACAATAGATCTGCCCCCACCCACCTCCCCTATGCCATGGACTATAGCCCCCACCCCAGATCTGCCCCCATCCACCTCCCCTATGCCATGGACTGTAGCCCCCACCCTGGATCTGCCCCATCCACCTTCCCTATGCCATGGACTATAGCCCCCACCCTGGATCTGCCCCCATCCACCTCCCCTGTGCCATGGACTATAGCCCCCACCCTGGATCTGCCCCATCCACCTCCCCTATGCCATGGACTATAGCCCCCACCCTGGATCTGCCCCATCCACCTCCCCTATGCCATGGACTATAGCCCCCACCCTGGATCTGCCACCACCCACCTCCCCTATGCCATGGACTATAGCCCCCACAATGGATCTGCCCCCACCCACCTCCCCTATGCCATGGACTATAGCCCCCACCCTGGATCTGCCCCATCCACCTCCTTTATGCCATGGACTATAGCCCCCACCCTGGATCTGCCCCATCCACCTCCCCTATGCCATGGACTATAACCCCCACCCTGGATCTGCCCCATCCACCTCCCCTATGCCATGGACTATAGCCCCACCCTGGATCTGCCCCATCCACCTCCCCTATGCCATGGACTATAGCCCCCACCCTGTATCTGCCCCAAACCACCTCCCCTGTGCCATGGACTATGGCCCCCACAATGGATCTGCCCCCACCCACCTCCCCTATGCCATGGACTATAGCCCCCACCCCATATCTGCCCCCATCCACCTCCCCAATGCCATGGACTATAGCCCCCACCCTGGATCTGCCCCATCCACCTCCCCTATGCCATGGACTATAGCCCCCACCCTGGATCTGCCCCCACCCACCTCCCCTATGCCATGGACTATAGCCCAGACCCTGGATCTGCTCCCATCCACCTCCCCTATGCCATGGACTATAGCCCCCACCCTGGATCTGCCCCCATCCACCTCCCCTATGCCATGGTCTATAGCCCCCACCCTGGATCTGCCCCCATCCACCTCCCCTATGCCATGGACTATAGCCCCCACAATGGATCTGCCCCATCCACCTCCCCTATGCTATGGTCTATAGCCCCCACAATGGATCTTCCCCCATCCACCTCCCCTATGCCATGGACTGTAGCCTCTACAATGGATCTGCCCCCATCCACCTCCCCTATGCCATGGACTATAGCCCCCACAATGGATCTGCCCCATCCACCTCCCCTATGCCATGGTCTATAGCCCCCACAATGGATCTGCCCCCATCCACCTCCCCTATGCCATGGTCTATAGCCCCCACAATGGATCTGCCCCCATCCACCTCCCATATGCCATGGTCTATAGACCCCACAATGGATCTGCCCCCATCCACCTCCCCTATGCCATGGACTATAGCCCCCACCCTGGTTCTGCCCCATCCACCTTCCCTATGCCATGGACTATAGCCCCCACAATGGAACTGCCCCATCCACCTCCCCTATGCCATGGACTATAGCCCCCACAATGGATCTGCCCCATCCACCTCCCCTATGCCATGGACAATAGCCCCCACCCTGGATCTGCCCCATCCACCTCCCCTATGCCATAGACTATAGCCCCCACCCTGGATCTGCCCATCCACCTCCCCTATGCCATGGACTATAGCCCCCACAATGGATCTGCCCCCATCCACCTCCTCTATGCCATGGACTATAGCCCCCACCCTGGATCTGCCCCATCCACCTCCCCTATGCCATGGACTATAGCCCCCACCCTGGATCTGCACCATCCACCTCCCCTATGCCATGGACTATAGCCCCCACCCTGTATCTGCCCCAAACCACCTCCCCTGTGCCATGGACTATGGCCCCCACAATGGATCTGCCCCCACCCACCTCCCCTATGCCATGGACTATAGCCCCCACCCCAGATCTGCCCCCATCCACCTCCCCAATGCCATGGACTATAGCCCCCACCCTGGATCTGCCCCATCCACCTCCCCTATGCCATGGACTATAGCCCCCACCCTGGATCTGCCCCCACCCACCTCCCCTGTGCCATGGACTATGGCCCCCACAATGGATCTGCCCCCACCCACCTCCCCTATGCCATGGACTATAGCCCCCACCCCAGATCTGCCCCCATCCACCTCCCCAATGCCATGGACTATAGCCCCCACCCTGGATCTGCCCCATCCACCTCCCCTATGCCATGGACTATAGCCCCCACCCTGGATCTGCCCCCACCCACCTCCCCTATGCCATGGACTATAGCCCAGACCCTGGATCTGCTCCCATCCACCTCCCCTATGCCATGGACTATAGCCCCCACCCTGGATCTGCCCCCATCCACCTCCCCTATGCCATGGTCTATAGCCCCCACCCTGGATCTGCCCCCATCCACCTCCCCTATGCCATGGACTATAGCCCCCACAATGGATCTGCCCCATCCACCTCCCCTATGCTATGGTCTATAGCCCCCACAATGGATCTTCCCCCATCCACCTCCCCTATGCCATGGACTGTAGCCTCTACAATGGATCTGCCCCCATCCACCTCCCCTATGCCATGGACTATAGCCCCCACAATGGATCTGCCCCATCCACCTCCCCTATGCCATGGTCTATAGCCCCCACAATGGATCTGCCCCCATCCACCTCCCCTATGCCATGGTCTATAGCCCCCACAATGGATCTGCCCCCATCCACCTCCCATATGCCATGGTCTATAGACCCCACAATGGATCTGCCCCCATCCACCTCCCCTATGCCATGGACTATAGCCCCCACCCTGGTTCTGCCCCATCCACCTTCCCTATGCCATGGACTATAGCCCCCACAATGGAACTGCCCCATCCACCTCCCCTATGCCATGGACTATAGCCCCCACAATGGATCTGCCCCATCCACCTCCCCTATGCCATGGACAATAGCCCCCACCCTGGATCTGCCCCATCCACCTCCCCTATGCCATAGACTATAGCCCCCACCCTGGATCTGCCCATCCACCTCCCCTATGCCATGGACTATAGCCCCCACAATGGATCTGCCCCCATCCACCTCCTCTATGCCATGGACTATAGCCCCCACCTTGGATCTGCCCCATCCACCTCCCCTATGCCATGGACTATAGCCCCCACAATGGACCTGCCCCATCCACCTCCCCTATGCCATGGACTATAGCCCCCACCCTGGATCTGCACCATCCACCTCCCCTATGCCATGGACTATAGCCCCCACCCTGGATCTGCCCCATCCACCTTTCCTATGCCATGGACTATAGCCCCCACAATGGACCTGCCCCATCCACCTCCCCTATGCCATGGACTATAGCCCCCACAATGGATCTGCCCCATCCACCTCCCCTATGCCATGGACTATAGCCCCCACAATGGATCTGCCCCATCCACCTTCCCTATGCCATGGACTATAGCCCCCACCCTGGATCTGCCCCATCCACCTCCCCTATGCCATGGACTATAGCCCCCACAATGGATCTGCCCCCATACACCTCCCCTATGCCATGGACTATAGCCCCCACAATGGATCTGCCCCCATACACCTCCCCTATGCCATGGTCTATAGCCCCCACAATGGATCTGCACCATCCACCTCCCCTATGCCATGGACTTTAGCCCCCACAATGGATCTGCTCCCATCCACCTCCCCTATGCCATGGACTATAGCCCCCACCCTGGATCTGCCCCATCCACCTCCCCTATGCCATGGACTATAGCCCCCACAATGGATCTGCCCCATCCACCTCCCCTATGCCATGGACTATAGCCCCCACAATGGACCTGCCCCATCCACCTCCCCTATGCCATGGACTATACCCTCCACCCTGGATCTGCCCCATCCACCTCCCCTATGCCATGAACTATAGCCCCCACCCTGGATCTGCCCCATCCACCTCCCCTATGCCATGGACTATAGCCCCCACCCTGGATCTGCCCCATCCACCTCCCCTATGCCATGGACTATACCCCCCACCCTGGATCTGCCCCATCCACCTCCCCTATGCCATGGACTATAGCTCCCACCCTGGATCTGCCCCATCCACCTCCCCTAGGCCATGGACTATAGCCCCCACAATGGACCTGCCCCATCCACCTCCCCTATACCATGGACTATAGCCCCCACAATGGATCTGCACCATCCACCTCCCCTATGCCATGGTCTATAGCCCCCACCCTGGATCTGCCCCATCCACCTCCCCTATGCCATGGACTATAGCCGCCACCCTGGATCTGTCCCATCCACCTCCCCTATGCCTTGGACTATAGCCCCCACAATGGATCTGCACCATCCACCTCCCCTATGCCATGGACTATAGCCCCCACCCTGGATCTGCCCCATCCACCTCCCCTATGCCATGGACTATAGCCCCCACCCTGGATCTGCCCCATCCACTTCCCCTATGCCTTGGACTATAGCCCCCACGATGGATCTGCCCCATCCACCTCCCCTATGCCATGGACTATACCCCCCACCCTGGATCTGCCCCATCCACCTCCCCTATGCCATGGACTATAGCCCCCACAATGGATCTGCCCCATCCACCTCCCCTATGCCATGGACTATACCCCCCACCCTGGATCTGCCCCATCCACCTCCCCTATGCCATGGACTATAGCCCCCACCCTGGATCTTCCCCATCCACCTCCCCTATGCCATGGACTATAGCCCCCACCCTGGATCTGCCCCATCCACCTCCCCTATGCCATGGACTATAGCCCCCACCCTGGATCTGCCGCCACCCACCTCCCCTATGCCATGGACTATAGCCCAGACCCTGGATCTGCACCCATCCACCTCCCCTATGCCATGGACTATAGCCCCCACCCTGGATATGCCCCCATCCACCTCCCCTATGCCATGGACTATAGCCCCCACAATGGATCTGCCGCCACCCACCTCCCCTATGCCATGGACTATAGCCCCCACAATGGATCTGCCCCCATCCACCTCCCCTGTGCCATGGACTATAGCCCCCACCCTGGATCTGACGCCATTCCACCTCCCCTGTGCCATGGACTATAGCCCCCACCCTGGATCTGCCCCATCCACCTCCCCTATGCCATGGACTATAGCCCCCACCCTGGATCTGCCCCATCCACCTCCCCTATGCCATGGACTATAGCCCCCGCCCTGGATCTGCCACCACCCACCTCCCCTATGCCATGGACTATAGCCCCCACAATGGATCTGCCCCCACCCACCTCCCCTATGCCATGGACTATAGCCCCCACCCTGGATCTGCCCCATCCACCTCCCCTATGCCATGGACTATAGCCCCCACCCTGGATCTGCCCCATCCACCTCCCCTATGCCATGGACTATAACCCCCACCCTGGATCTGCCCCATCCACCTCCCCTATGCCATGGACTATAGCCCCACCCTGGATCTGCCCCATCCACCTCCCCTATGCCATGGACTATAGCCCCCACCCTGTATCTGCCCCAAACCACCTCCCCTGTGCCATGGACTATAGCCCCCACAATGGATCTGCCCCCACCCACCTCCCCTATGCCATGGACTATAGCCCCCACCCCAGATCTGCCCCCATCCACCTCCCCAATGCCATGGACTATAGCCCCCACCCTGGATCTGCCCCATCCACCTCCCCTATGCCATGGACTATAGCCCCCACCCTGGATCTGCCCCCACCCACCTCCCCTATGCCATGGACTATAGCCCAGACCCTGGATCTGCTCCCATCCACCTCCCCTATGCCTTGGACTATAGCCCCCACAATGGACCTGCCCCATCCACCTCCCCTATACCATGGACTATAGCCCCCACAATGGATCTGCACCATCCACCTCCCCTATGCCATGGACTATAGCCCCCACCCTGGATCTGCCCCATCCACCTCCCCTATGCCATGGACTATAGCCGCCACCCTGGATCTGCCCCATCCACCTCCCCTATGCCTTGGACTATAGCCCCCACAATGGATCTGCACCATCCACCTCCCCTATGCCATGGACTATAGCCCCCACCCTGGATCTGCCCCATCCACCTCCCCTATGCCATGGACTATAGCCCCCACCCTGGATCTGCCCCATCCACCTCCCCTATGCCTTGGACTATAGCCCCCACGATGGATCTGCCCCATCCACCTCCCCTATGCCATGGACTATACCCCCCACCCTGGATCTGCCCCATCCACCTCCCCTATGCCATGGACTATAGCCCCCACAATGGATCTGCCCCATCCACCTCCCCTATGCTATGGACTATACCCCCCACCCTGGATCTGCCCCATCCACCTCCCCTATGCCATGGACTATAGCCCCCACAATGGATCTGCCCCATCCACCTCCCCTATGCCATGGACTATTGCCCCCACCCTGGATCTTCCCCATCCACCTCCCCTATGCCATGGACTATAGCCCCCACCCTGGATCTGCCCCATCCACCTCCCCTATGCCATGGACTATAGCCCCCACCCTGGATCTGCCGCCACCCACCTCCCGTATGCCATGGACTATAGCCCAGACCCTGGATCTGCTCCCATCCACCCCCCCTATGCCATGGACTATAGCCCCCACCCTGGATATGCCCCCATCCACCTCCCCTATGCCATGGACTATAGCCCCCACAATGGATCTGCCGCCACCCACCTCCCCTATGCCATGGACTATAGCCCCCACAATGGATCTGCCCCCATCCACCTCCCCTGTGCCATGGACTATAGCCCCCACCCTGGATCTGCCCCCATCCACCTCCCCTGTGCCATGGACTATAGCCCCCACCCTGGATCTGCCCCCATCCACCTCCCCTGTGCCATGGACTATAGCTCCCACCCTGGATCTGCCCCTTCCACCTCCCCTATGCCATGGACTATAGCCCCCACCCTGGATCTGCCCCATCCACCTCCCCTATGCCATGGACTATAGCCCCCGCCCTGGATCTGCCACCACCCACCTCCCCTATGCCATGGACTATAGCCCCCACAATGGATCTGCCCCCACCCACCTCCCCTATGCCATGGACTATAGCCCCCACCCTGGATCTGCCCCATCCACCTCCCCTATGCCATGGACTATAGCCCCCACCCTGGATCTGCCCCATCCACCTCCCCTATGCCATGGACTATAACCCCCACCCTGGATCTGCCCCATCCACCTCCCCTATGCCATGGACTATAGCCCCACCCTGGATCTGCCCCATCCACCTCCCCTATGCCATGGACTATAGCCCCCACCCTGTATCTGCCCCAAACCACCTCCCCTGTGCCATGGACTATAGCCCCCACAATGGATCTGCCCCCACCCACCTCCCCTATGCCATGGACTATAGCCCCCACCCCAGATCTGCCCCCATCCACCTCCCCAATGCCATGGACTATAGCCCCCACCCTGGATCTGCCCCATCCACCTCCCCTATGCCATGGACTATAGCCCCCACCCTGGATCTGCCCCCACCCACCTCCCCTATGCCATGGACTATAGCCCAGACCCTGGATCTGCTCCCATCCACCTCCCCTATGCCTTGGACTATAGCCCCCACAATGGACCTGCCCCATCCACCTCCCCTATACCATGGACTATAGCCCCCACAATGAATCTGCACCATCCACCTCCCCTATGCCATGGACTATAGCCCCCACCCTGGATCTGCCCCATCCACCTCCCCTATGCCATGGACTATAGCCGCCACCCTGGATCTGCCCCATCCACCTCCCCTATGCCTTGGACTATAGCCCCCACAATGGATCTGCCCCATCCACCTCCCCTATGCCATGGACTATAGCCCCCACCCTGGATCTGCCCCATCCACCTCCCCTATGCCTTGGACTATAGCCCCCACGATGGATCTGCCCCATCCACCTCCCCTATGCCATGGACTATACCCCCCACCCTGGATCTGCCCCATCCACCTCCCCTATGCCATGGACTATAGCCCCCACAATGGATCTGCCCCATCCACCTCCCCTATGCTATGGACTATACCCCCCACCCTGGATCTGCCCCATCCACCTCCCCTATGCCATGGACTATAGCCCCCACAATGGATCTGCCCCATCCACCTCCCCTATGCCATGGACTATTGCCCCCACCCTGGATCTTCCCCATCCACCTCCCCTATGCCATGGACTATAGCCCCCACCCTGGATCTGCCCCATCCACCTCCCCTATGCCATGGACTATAGCCCCCACCCTGGATCTGCCGCCACCCACCTCCCGTATGCCATGGACTATAGCCCAGACCCTGGATCTGCTCCCATCCACCCCCCCTATGCCATGGACTATAGCCCCCACCCTGGATATGCCCCCATCCACCTCCCCTATGCCATGGACTATAGCCCCCACAATGGATCTGCCGCCACCCACCTCCCCTATGCCATGGACTATAGCCCCCACAATGGATCTGCCCCCATCCACCTCCCCTGTGCCATGGACTATAGCCCCCACCCTGGATCTGCCCCCATCCACCTCCCCTGTGCCATGGACTATAGCTCCCACCCTGGATCTGCCCCTTCCACCTCCCCTGTGCCATGGACTATAGCCCCCACCCTGGATCTGCCCCATCCACCTCCCCTATGCCATGGACTATAGCCCCCGCCCTGGATCTGCCACCACCCACCTCCCCTATGCCATGGACTATAGCCCCCACAATGGATCTGCCCCCACCCACCTCCCCTATGCCATGGACTATAGCCCCCACCCTGGATCTGCCCCATCCACCTCCCCTATGCCATGGACTATAGCCCCCACCCTGGATCTGCCCCATCCACCTCCCCTATGCCATGGACTATAACCCCCACCCTGGATCTGCCCCATCCACCTCCCCTATGCCATGGACTATAGCCCCACCCTGGATCTGCCCCATCCACCTCCCCTATGCCATGGACTATAGCCCCCACCCTGTATCTGCCCCAAACCACCTCCCCTGTGCCATGGACTATAGCCCCCACAATGGATCTGCCACCACCCACCTCCCCTATGCCATGGACTATAGCCCCCACCCCAGATCTGCCCCCATCCACCTCCCCAATGCCATGGACTATAGCCCCCACCCTGGATCTGCCCCATCCACCTCCCCTATGCCATGGACTATAGCCCCCACCCTGGATCTGCCCCCACCCACCTCCCCTATGCCATGGACTATAGCCCAGACCCTGGATCTGCTCCCATCCACCTCCCCTATGCCATGGACTATAGCCCCCACCCTGGATCAGCCCCCATCCACCTCCCCTATGCCATAGTCTATATCCCCCACCCTGGATCTGCCCCCATCCACCTCCCCTATGCCATGGACTATAGCCCCCACAATGGATCTGCCCCATCCACCTCCCCTATGCTATGGTCTATAGCCCCCACAATGGATCTGTCCCCATCCACCTCCCCTATGCCATGGACTGTAGCCTCTACAATGGATCTGCCCCCATCCACCTCCCCTATGCCATGGACTATAGCCCCCACAATGGATCTGCCCCATCCACCTCCCCTATGCCATGGTCTATAGCCCCCACAATGGATCTGCCCCCATCCACCTCCCCTATGCCATGGTCTATAGCCCCCACAATGGATCTGCCCCCATCCACCTCCCATATGCCATGGTCTATAGACCCCACAATGGATCTGCCCCCATCCACCTCCCCTATGCCATGGACTATAGCCCCCACCCTGGATCTGCCCCATCCACCTTCCCTATGCCATGGACTATAGCCCCCACCCTGGATCTGCCCCCATCCACCTCCCCTATGCCATGGACTATAGCCCCCACAATGGATCTGCCCCATCCACCTCCCCTATGCCATGGACTATAGCCCCCACCCTGGATCTGCCCCCATTCACCTCCCCTATGCCATGGACTATAGCCCCCACAATGGATCTGCCCCCATCCACCTCCCCTATGCCATAGACTATAGCCCCCACAATGGATCTGCCCCCATCCACCTCTTCTATGCCATGGACTATAGCCCCCACAATGGATCTGCCCCATCCACCTCCCCTATGCCATGGACTATAGCCCCCACAATGTATGTGCCCCATCCACCTCCTCTATGCCATGGACTATAGCCCCCACAATGGATCTGCCCCCATCCACCTCCCCTATGCCATGGACTATAGCCCCCACAATGGATCTGCCCCATCCATCTCCCCTATCCCATGGACTATAGCCCCCACCCTGGATATGCCCCCATCCACCTCCCCTATGCCATGGACTATAGCCCCCACAATGGACCTGCCCCATCCACCTCCCCTATGCCATGGACTATAGCCCCCACCCTGGATCTGCCCCATCCACCTCCCCTATGCCATGGACTATAGCCCCCACCCTGGATCTGCCCCATCCACCTCCCCTATGCCATGGACTATAGCCCCCACAATGGATCTGCCCCATCCACCTCCCCTATGCCATGGACTATAGCCCCCACCCTGGATCTGCCCCATCCACCTCCCCTATGCCATGGACTATAACCCCCACAATGGATCTGCCCCATCCACCTCCCCTATGCCATGGACTATAGCCCCCACAATGGATCTGCCCCATCCACCTCCCCTATGCCATGGACTATAGCCCCCACAATGGATCTGCCCCATCCACCTCCCCTATGCCATGGACTATAGCCCCCACCCTGGATCTGCCCCATCCACCTCCCCTATGCCATGGACTATAGCCCCCACCCTGGATCTGCCCATCCACCTCCCCTATGCCATGGACTATAGCCCCCACAATGGATCTGCCCCCATCCACCTCCTCTATGCCATGGACTATAGCCCCCACCCTGGATCTGCCCCATCCACCTCCCCTATGCCATGGACTATAGCCCCCACAATGGACCTGCCCCATCCACCTCCCCTATGCCATGGACTATAGCCCCCACCCTGGATCTGCACCATCCACCTCCCCTATGCCATGGACTATAGCCCCCACCCTGGATCTGCCCCATCCACCTTCCCTATGCCATGGACTATAGCCCCCACAATGGACCTGCCCCATCCACCTCCCCTATGCCATGGACTATAGCCCCCACAATGGATCTGCCCCATCCACCTCCCCTATGCCATGGACTATAGCCCCCACAATGGATCTGCCCCATCCACCTTCCCTATGCCATGGACTATAGCCCCCACCCTGGATCTGCCCCATCCACCTCCCCTATGCCATGGACTATAGCCCCCACAATGGATCTGCCCCCATACACCTCCCCTATGCCATGGACTATAGCCCCCACAATGGATCTGCCCCCATACACCTCCCCTATGCCATGGTCTATAGCCCCCACAATGGATCTGCACCATCCACCTCCCCTATGCCATGGACTTTAGCCCCCACAATGGATCTGCCCCCATCCACCTCCCCTATGCCATGGACTATAGCCCCCACCTTGGATCTGCCCCATCCACCTCCCCTATGCCATGGACTATAGCCCCCACAATGGATCTGCCCCATCCACCTCCCCTATGCCATGGACTATAGCCCCCACAATGGACCTGCCCCATCCACCTCCCCTATGCCATGGACTATACCCCCCACCCTGGATCTGCCCCATCCACCTCCCCTATGCAATGAACTATAGCCCCCACCCTGGATCTGCCCCATCCACCTCCCCTATGCCATGGACTATAGCCCCCACCCTGGATCTGCCCCATCCACCTCCCCTATGCCATGGACTATACCCCCCACCCTGGATCTGCCCCATCCACCTCCCCTATGCCATGGACTATAGCTCCCACCCTGGATCTGCCCCATCCACCTCCCCTAGGCCATGGACTATAGCCCCCACAATGGACCTGCCCCATCCACCTCCCCTATACCATGGACTATAGCCCCCACAATGGATCTGCACCATCCACCTCCCCTATGCCATGGTCTATAGCCCCCACCCTGGATCTGCCCCATCCACCTCCCCTATGCCATGGACTATAGCCGCCACCCTGGATCTGCCCCATCCACCTCCCCTATGCCTTGGACTATAGCCCCCACAATGGATCTGCCCCATCCACCTCCCCTATGCCATGGACTATAGCCCCCACCCTGGATCTGCCCCATCCACCTCCCCTATGCCATGGACTATAGCCCCCACCCTGGATCTGCCCCATCCACCTCCCCTATGCCTTGGACTATAGCCCCCACGATGGATCTGCCCCATCCACCTCCCCTATGCCATGGACTATACCCCCCACCCTGGATCTGCCCCATCCACCTCCCCTATGCCATGGACTATAGCCCCCACAATGGATCTGCCCCATCCACCTCCCCTATGCCATGGACTATACCCCCCACCCTGGATCTGCCCCATCCACCTCCCCTATGCCATGGACTATAGCCCCCACCCTGGATCTGCCCCATCCACCTCCCCTATGCCATGGACTATAGCCCCCACAATGGATCTGCCCCATCCACCTTCCCTATGCCATGGACTATAGCCCCACAATGTATCTGCCCCCATCCACCTCCCCTATGCCATGGACTATAGCCCCCACCCTGGATCTGCCCCATCCACCTCCCCTATGCCATGGACTATAGCCCCCACAATTGATCTGCCCCATCCACCTTCCCTATGCCATGGACTATAGCCCCACAATGGATCTGCCCCCATCCACCTCCCCTATGCCATGGACTATAGCCCCCACCCTGGATCTGCCCCATCCACCTCCCCTATGCCATGGACTATAACCCCCACCCTGGATCTGCCCCATCCACCTCCCCTATGCCATGGACTATAGCCCCCACAATGGATCTGCCCCATCCACCTCACCTATGCCATGGACTATAGCCCCCACAATGGATCTGCCCCCATCCACCTCCCCTATGCCATGGACTATAGCCCCCACTATGGATCTGCCCCATCCACCTCACCTATGCCATGGACTATAGCCCCCACCCTGGATCTGCCCCATCCACCTCCCCTATGCCATGGACTATAGCCCCCACCCTGGATCTGCCCCATCCACCTCCCCTATGCCATGGACTATAGCCCCCACCCTGGATCTGCCCCATCCACCTCCCCTATGCCATGGACTATAACCCCCACCCTGGATCTGCCCCATCCACCTCCCCTATGCCATGGACTATAGCCCCCACCCTGGATCTGCCCCATCCACCTTCCCTATGCCATGGACTATAGCCCCACAATGGATCTGCCCCCATCCACCTCCCCTATGCCATGGACTATAGCCCCCACCCTGGATCTGCCCCATCCACCTCCCCTATGCCATGGACTATAGCCCCCACAATGGATCTGCCCCATCCACCTTCCCTATGCCATGGACTATAGCCCCCACAATGGACCTGCCCCATCCACCTCCCCTATGCAATGGACTATAGCCCCACAATGGATTTGCCCCCATCCACCTCCCCTATGCCATGGACTATAGCCCCCACCCTGGATCTGCCCCATCCACCTCCCCTATGCCATGGACTATAGCCCCCACCCTGGATCTGCCCCATCCACCTCCCCTATGCCATGGACTATAGCCCCACAATGGATCTGCACCATCCACCTCCCCTATGCCATGGACTACAGCCCCCACCCTGGATCTGCCCCATCCACCTCCCCTATGCCATGGACTATAACCCCCACCCTGGATCCGCCCCATCCACCTCCCCTATGCCATGGACTATAGCCCCCACAATGGATCTGCCCCATCCACCTTCCCTATGCCATGGACTATAGCCCCCACAATGGACCTGCCCCATCCACCTCCCCTATGCCATGGACTATAGCCCCACAATGGATCTGCCCCCATCCACCTCCCCTATGCCATGGACTATAGCCCCCACCCTGGATCTGACCCATCCACCTCCCCTATGCCATGGACTATAGCCCCCACCCTGCATCTGCCCCCATCCACCTCCCCTATGCCATGGACTATAGCCCCACAATGGATCTGCACCATCCACCTCCCCTATGCCATGGACTACAGCCCCCACCCTGGATCTGCCCCTTCCACCTCCCCTATGCCATGGACTACAGCCCCCACCCTGGATCTGCCCACATCCACCTCCCCTATTTCATGGACTATAACCCCCACAATGGATCTGCACCATCCACCTCTCCTATGCCATGGACTATAGCCCCCACAATGGATCTGCCCCACCCACCTCCCCTATGCCATGGACTATAGCCCCCACCCTGGATCTGCCCACATCCACCTCCCCTATGCCATGGACTATAGCCCCCACCCTGGATCTGCCCCATCCACCTCCCCTATGCCATGGACTATAGCCCCCACAATGGATCTGCCCCCATTCACCTCCCCTATGCCATGGACTATAGCCCCCACAATGGATCTGCCCCCATTCACCTCCCCTATGCCATGGACTATAGCCCCCACAATGTATCTGCCACCACCCACCTCCCCTATGCCATGGACTATAGCCCCCACCCTGGATCTGCCCCATCCACCTCCCCTATGCCATGGACTATAGCCCCCACAATGGATCTGTCCCCATTCACCTTCCCTATGCCATGGACTATAGCCCCCACCCTGGATCTTCCCCCATCCACCTCCCCTATGCCATGGACTATAACCCCCACCCTGGATCTGCCCCATCCACCTCCCCTATGCCATGGACTATAGCCCCACAATGGATCTGCCCCATCCACCTCCCCTATGCCATGAACTATAGCCCCCACAATGGATCTGCCCCATTCACCTCCCCTATGCCATGGACTATAGCCCCACAATGGATTTGCACCTTCCACCTCCCCTATGCCTTGGACTATAAAATTCTTTGGACTTTGTAGTGTGCCGGAGTTTGTTTCTTCTATATATTTTGTTTTCTCCTGAGCACCTCCTGTTTTAGTGAGCACCTTCATCATCGTGATATATATATATATAGTGTCCTCGGTGACAGATATCATGGTCGCCGTCAGTCATTCCTTGTGTTCAGTGATGTCACTATGTGTATATACTGTGTGTGTATATATATACAGAATATATATATTAGTGTCCTCAGTGACAGATGTCGCGGTCAGGTGTGTGGTGATGTCACTATGTGTATATACTGTGTGTATATATATATATATATATATATATATATATATATATATATTAGTGTCCTCTAATGTCGCGGTCAGGTGTGTGGTGATGTCACTATGTGTATATACTGTATATAGTGTCCTCGGTGACAGATATCATGGTCAGTCATTTCCTGTGTGTAGTGATGTCACTATGTGTGTGTATATATATATATATATACTAGCTGAAGAGCCCGGCGTTGCCTGGGCATAGTAAATATCTGTGGTTATTTATAGCACCTCACTTCTCTTATTTTCCCATCACGCCTCTCATTTTCCCAATCACATCTTTAATTTTCCCCCTCACATCTCTCATTTTCTCCCTCACTCCTCTCATTCCCGCCTAACACTTGTCATTTCAACCTCACATCTGTCATTTTCCGATCACTCCACTATTTTCCCTCACTCCTCTCATTTTGCACTCACACCTTTTCATTTTCACCTCACACCTCTCATTTTCACCTCAGTATATACATGTTTGTCATCTCCCTTATATATAGTATACACCTGTATGTCATCTCCTGTATATAGTATATACCTGTATGTCATCTCCCCTGTATATAGTATATACCTGTATGTCATCTCCTCCTATATATAGTATATACCTGTATGTCATCTCCTCCTGTATATAGTATGTACCTGTATGTCATCTCCTCCTTTATATAGTATATACCTGTGTGTCATTTCCCCTGTATATAGTATATACCTGTGTGATCTCCTGTATTAGACCTCGTTAACACGTTATTTGCTCAGTATTTTTACCTCAGTATTTGTAAGCTAAATTGGCAGCCTGATAAATCCCCAGCCAACAGGAAGCCCTCCCCCTGGCAGTATATATTAGCTCACACATACACATAATAGATAGGTCATGTGACTGACAGCTGCCGTATTTCCTATATGGTACATTTGTTGCTCTTGTAGTTTCTCTGCTTATTAATCAGATTTTTATTTTTGAAGGATAATACCAGACTTGTGTGTGTTTTAGGGCGAGTTTCGTTTGTCAAGTTGTGTGTGTTGAGTTGTGTGTGGCGACATGCATGTAGCGACTTTTGTGAGATGAGTTTTGTGTGGCAACATGCGTGTAGCAACTTTTTGTGTGTCGAGTTGCATGTGGCAGGTTAGTGTAGCAAGTTGTGTGCAGCAAGTTTTGCGCATGGCGAGTTTTGCGCGTGGTGAGTTTTATGTCTGGTGCCTTTTGAGTATGTGCAAGTTTTGTGTGAGGCAACTTTAGCATGTGTTGCAAATTTTGTGCATGTGGCAATTTTTCCGCGTGTGCAAGTTTTGCGTGTGGCGAGTTTTCCATGAGGTGAGTTTTGCACTTGTGGCGAGTTTTGCGTGAGCCTATTTTTTGCATGTGGCGAGTTTTGCGCGTGGTGAGTTTTGAGCGGCGACTTTTGTGTTTCGACTTTTATGTGGCGAGGTTGGTGTATGTGTGGTGAAATGTGTGCTGAGGGTGGTATATGTGTTCAAGCACGTGGTAGTGTGTGGTGCATTTTGTGTGTGTGTTCATATCCCCGTGTGTGGTGAGTATCTCATGTCGGGACCCCACCTTAGCAACTGTACGGTATATACTCTTTGGCGCCATCGCTCTCACTCTTTACGTCCCCCTTGTTCACATCTGGCAGCTGTCAATTTGCGTCCAACACTTTTCCTTTCATTTTTCCCCATTATGTAGATAGGGGAAAAATAGTTTGGTGAATTGGAAAGCGCGGGGTTAAAATTTCACCTCACAACATAGCCTATGACGCTCTCAGGGTCCAGACGTGTGACTGTGCAAAATTTTGTGGCTGTAGCTGCGACGCCTCCAACACTTTTCCTTTCACTTTTTTCCCCATTATGTAGATAGGGGCAAAATTGTTTGGTGAATTGGAACGCGCGGGGTTAAAATTTCGCCTCACAATATAGCCTATGACGCTCTCAGGGTCCAGACGTGTGACTGTGCAAAATTTTGTGGCTGTAGCTGCGACGCCTCCAACACTTTTCCTTTCACTTTTTTCCCCATTATGTAGATAGGGGCAAAATAGTTTGGTGAATTGGAACGCGCGGGGTTAAAATTTCACCTCACAACATAGCCTATGACGCTCTCAGGGTCCAGACGTGTGACTGTGCAAAATTTTGTGGCTGTAGCTGCGACGGTGCAGATGCCAATACCGGACATACACACACACACATTCAGCTTTATATAGTAGATATATATATATATATATATATATTCGTGTCCTCAGTGACAGATATCATGGTCGCGGTTAGTCATTCCTTGTGTGTGGTGATGTCACTATGTGTATATACTATATATCTATATATATAATTGTCTAAGGGTTTTTCCGTCTGTCTTTCTGTCTGTCCTGGAAATCCCGGCTCTCTGATTGGTCGAGGCCGCCAGGCCTCGACCAATCAGCAACGGGCACAGCGACGATGATGTCATAAAGGACGTAGACATCCTGCGTCTCTGATTGGTCGAGGCCGCCAGGCCTCGACCAATCAGCAACGGGCACAGCGACGATGATGTCATAATGGTTGCCATGGCGACGATGATGTCATAAAGGTTGCCTTGACCAATCAGCGACGGGCACAGTCTGCCGCGAATTCTGGAATCATCATTGTCCATATACTACAGGGACATGCATATTCTAGAATACCCGATGCGTTAGAATCGGGCCACAGTCTAGTATATATATATATATATATATATATATATATATATATATATATATATATATATATATATAGTGTCCTCATTGACAGATATCATGGTCACGGTCAGTCATTTCCTGTGTGTAGTGATGTCGCTATGTGTATATACTGTATATACTGTATATATATATATATATATGGTGTCCTCAGTGACAGATGTCGCGGTCAGTTATTCCTTGTGTGTAGTGATGTCACTGTGTATATACTGTGTATATATATATGTATAGTGTCCTCAGTGACAGATATCATGGTCGCGGTCAGTCATTTCCTGTGTGTAGTGATGTCACTATGTGTATATATATATATAGTGTCCTCGGTGACAGATATCATGGTCGCGGTCAGTCATTCCTTGTGTTCAGTGATGTCACTATGTTTATATACTGTGTGTATATATATATATATATATATATATATATATATATTAGTGTCCTCAGTGACAGATGTCGCGGTCAGGTGTGTGGTGATGTCGCTATGTGTATATACTGTGTATATACATATATATATATATTAGTGTCCTCAGTGACAGATATCATGGTCGCGGTCAGTCATTTCCTGTGTGTAGTGATGTCACTATGTGTATATACTGTGTGTGTATATATATATATATATATATATATATATATATATATATATATATATATATATATATATATTAGTGTCCTCAGTGACAGATGTCGCGGTCAGGTGTGTGGTGATGTCGCTATGTGTATATACTGTGTATATACATATATATATAAGTGTCCTCAGTGACAGATATCATGGTCGCGGTCAGTCATTTCCTGTGTGTAGTGATGTCACTATGTGTATATACTGTGTGTGTATATATATATATATATATATATATATATATATATATATATATATATATATATATTAGTGTCCTCAGTGACAGATGTCGCGGTCAGGTGTGTGGTGATGTCGCTATGTGTATATACTGTGTATATACATATATATATAAGTGTCCTCAGTGACAGATATCATGGTCGCGGTCAGTCATTTCCTGTGTGTAGTGATGTCACTATGTGTATATACTGTGTGTGTATATATATATATATATATATATATATATATATATATATATATATATATATATATATATATATATATATATATATATATTAGTGTCCTCAGTGACAGATGTCGCGGTCAGGTGTGTAGTGATGTTGCTATGTCTGTACGTACACCGCCGGCCGGCCGCAGTCACATCCATGGCAGTTGTGATCAGTGGCTGTAGGTCACATTATCAGCCAGACCGTGCACAGAGGGTCCGGTAGTTAATAAATAATAATAATAATCTTTATTTTTATATAGCGCTAACATATTCCGCAGCGCTTTACAGTTTTACACACATTATCATCGCTGTCCCCGATGGGGCTCACAATAGTTTGTTGTTGTCTCCTAGAGGTCGTACTCTCTCTTTCCACCAGAACATGATTCCATACCCTACGACTTGGATTATGGAGCGATTAAGTTGAACGTCCAATCCCCAGGAAGGATGACGGAGCAGCGCGGTCGTATCGATCTCCCGCTTCTTGTCATTGGAAGTAGTCACGATCTGCAGCCGCCCGGTCGTCTTCCTCCTCCATTTGCTGTTCCTCACCCTCCGTTTTTGGGATGGGACATTACGGGACCGCGCCATTATCTGCTATCCTCCCATGTTCTCTTGACGTCTGTTCCTTTCCGCATTTGTAGGATCGAACGTCGTCTGTCTGTAAATATTTCGGAATCCATCCAGCAAAATGTTTTCAAGGCCCGTCTAATAGGAGGATGCGCATAGCTGGGATCTCTCCAGTGACAGATGGCAGCACATGGATGATGGCATCGCTGGGTGTCACCGGAGACCTGGCCCAGCACCTACACAGTCTATAGGGTCCGGCGTCCTGCCCTCTCCATGGGGCCGATGAGCGCATGCCTCCAGATTCCAGTAACAACATATAGAGCTTAGAGATCTGTTTTTAGGCTCTTACGAAGCTAGAGATAAGGTTACAGGGCGCAGCTCCCAGCTGTTGTACCAGCTGAGTTCCTGCAGGGGGAGTCATGCCCCTCTCCATGGACCTTCTCTCTCCCTGAGCCTGTGGAATGACATCTGGATGAGAGGTGAGGGATTGGGGGGTTGTGGAGTAGGAGGAGAGTTGTTTTATGCTCTGGGATAGCTGTGTTCTGTAGTCCTGTCTGGCCAGGGGAAGCCCAGGCTGACGCTACCCTTTGGGTGTGAAGGTTATGGCCCATGTACATACGTGACCGGGAGACGTGTGTTCTCCTGAAAAAGAGACGACCTGGTCCCTGATCCTATGATTCCCATGTTGGAGTGCCACCCTGCTCTGAGACTGGCCACTCTGGCTACAATTCTCTTCTTTTTTTTCCTCTCCTTTTGTACACGGTCTACATATCAGAACTCCTCAAAGAACCACACATTGACGTTGGCTGTGGTTCTACCGGAGAGCAACCTGCGTTATGCCTGGTCATGGCCCCGAGTGTCTCCTGCGCTGCGCATGGCGGTGGAACAAGCACAGAATGAACTTCAGCTGCTGCCCGGGTACAACATCAAAATCGTGTTTGCCAACTCTGAACTGGACGGGGCCTGCTCGGAATATGTGGCTCCTCTGAAGGCTGTTGACCTGAAGCTCTACCACAACCCAGATGTGCTGTTTGGTCCAGGATGCGTATACCCGGCCGCCTCTGTTGCCCGCTTTGCTGCTCACTGGCGCCTCCCCCTGATAACTTCTGGGGCTTTGGCCTATGGATTTAAATCAGATGATAATTACTACAACACGACGGTGAGGACTGGGCCGACGGCGAACAAACTCGGAGAGTTCGTCTCCCATCTACACGACCATTTCAACTGGAGCTCCCGAGCTGCCCTTGTTTACCATGATGTAAAGAAGGATGACCGGCCACATTACTTCATCATCGAGGGGGTCTTCTTGGCTTTGGACAAGGAGTTTAACAATCTAACAGTGCGATACCAGATGTATCCGGAGGACGATGACGTGACCAGTGTCATACAGTTTATTCAGAGTAATGGTCGCGGTAAGTCCTCTCTCAGGTGACGTCGTGAGCTACAGCTTTACCTCACTGTTGAAAAGATTATAACTAGTGATGACGGAAATATGTGTGGTTTACACTGAAAACCGTGCATGGTCAATGGCAGGTCATGCTACTTCGCATTGAGTGTAGACTCTTGTGGTCATGATGACTTCCTCTGTGTCTATAGAGTGTTAGCTCCTGTGGTCAGGACTCCTCCTCCTCCTGTATCTATAGAGTGTAAGCTCCTGTGGTCAGGACTCCTCCTCCTCCTGTATCTATAGAGTGTAAGCTCCTGTGGTCAGGACTCCTCCTCCTCCTGTATCTATAGAGTGTAAGCTCCTGTGGTCAGGACTCCTCCTCCTCCTGTATCTATAGAGTGTAAACTCCTGTGGTCAGGACTCCTCCTCCTCCTTTATCTATAGAGTGTAAGCTCCTGTGGTCAGGACTCCTCCTCCTGTGTCTATAGAGTGTTAGCTCCTGTGGTCAGGACTCTTCCTCCTCCTGTATCTATAGAGTGTAAGCTCCTGTGGTCAGGACTCTTCCTCCTCCTGTATCTATAGAGTGTAAGCTCCTGTGGTCAGGACTCCTCCTCCTCCTGTATCTATAGAGTGTAAGCTCCTGTGGTCAGGACTCCTCCTCCTCCTGTATCTATAAAGTGTAAACTCCTGTGGTCAGGACTCCTCCTCCTTTATCAATAGAGTGTAAGCTCCTGTGGTCAGGACTCCTCCTCCTGTATCTATAGAGTGTAAGCTCCTGTGGTCAGGACTCCTCCTCCTCCTGTATCTATAGAGTGTAAGCTCCTGTGGTCAGGACTCCTCCTCCTCCTGTATCTATAGAATGTAAGCTCCTGTGGTCAGGACTCCTCCTCCTCCTGTATCTATAGAGTGTAAGCTCCTGTGGTCAGGACTCCTCCTCCTCCTTTATCTATAGAGTGTAAGCTCCTGTGGTCAGGACTCCTCCTCCTGTATCTATAGAGTGTAAGCTCCTGTGGTCAGGACTCCTCCTCCTGTATCTATAGAGTGTAAGCTCCTGTGGTCAGGACTCCTCCTCCTGTATCTATAGAGTGTAAGCTCCTGTGGTCAGGACTCCTCCTCCTCCTGTATCTATAGAGTGTAAGCTCCTGTGGTCAGGACTCTTCCTCCTCCTGTATCTATAGAGTGTAAGCTCCTGAGGTCAGGACTCTTCCTCCTCCTCTATCTATAGAGTGTAAGCTCCTGTGGTCAGGACTCCTCCTCCTCCTGTATCTATAGAGTGTAAGCTCCTGTGGTCAGGACTCCTCCTCCTGTATCTATAGAGTGTAAGCTCCTGTGGTCAGGACTCCTCCTCCTCCTGTATCTATAGAGTGTAAGCTCCTGTGGTCAGGACTCTTCCTCCTCCTGTATATATAGAGTGTAAGCTCCTGTGGTCAGGACTCCTCCTCCTCCTGTATCTATAGAGTGTAAGCTCCTGTGGTCAGGACTCCTCCTCCTCCTGTATCTATAGAGTGTAAGCTCCTGTGGTCAGGACTCCTCCTCCTCCTGTATCTATAGAGTGTAAGCTCCTGTGGTCAGGACTCCTCCTCCTCCTGTATCTATAGAGTGTAAGCTCCTGTGGTCAGGACTCCTCCTCCTCCTGTATCTATAGAGTGTAAGCTCCTGTGGTCAGGACTCCTCCTCCTCCTGTATCTATAGAGTGTAAGCTCCTGTGGTCAGGACTCCTCCTCCTCCTGTATCTATAGAGTGTAAGCTCCTGTGGTCAGGACTCCTCCTCCTCCTGTATCTATAGAGTGTAAGCTCCTGTGGTCAGGACTCCTCCTCCTCCTGTATCCATAGAGTGTAAGCTCCTGTGGTCAGGACTCCTCCTCCTCCTGTATCCATAGAGTGTAAGCTCCTGTGGTCAGGACTCCTCCTCCTTCTCCTGTATCTATAGAGTGTAAGCTCCTGTGGTCAGGGCTCCTCCTCCTGTATCTATAGAGTGTAAGCTCCTGTGGTCAGGACTCCTCCTTCTCCTCCTTCTCCTGTATCTATAGAGTGTAAGCTCCTGTGGTCAGGGCTCCTCCTCCTGTATCTATAGAGTGTAAGCTCCTGTGGTCAGGACTCCTCCTCCTCCTCCTGTGTCTATAGACTGTAAGCTCCTGTGGTCAGGACTCCTCCTCCTCCTGTATCTATAGAGTGTAAGCTCCTGTGGTCAGGACTCCTCCTCCTCCTCCTGTGTCTATAGACTGTAAGCTCCTGTGGTCAGGACTCCTCCTCCTCCTGTATCTATAGAGTGTAAGCTCCTGTGGTCAGGACTCTTCCTCCTCCTGTATCTATAGAGTGTAAGCTCCTGTGGTCAGGACTCCTCCTCCTGTATCTATAGAGTGTAAGCTCCTGTGGTCAGGACTCCTCCTCCTCCTCCTTCTCCTGTATCTATAGAGTGTAAGCTCCTGTGGTCAGGACTCCTCCTCCTCCTGTATCTATAGAGTGTAAGCTCCTGTGGTCAGGACTCCTCCTCCTCCTGTATCTATAGAGTGTAAGCTCCTGTGGTCAGGACTCCTCCTCCTGTATCTATAGAGTGTAAGCTCCTGTGGTCAGGACTCCTCCTCCTCCTGTATCTATAGAGTGTAAGCTCCTGTGGTCAGGACTCTTCCTCCTCCTGTATCTATAGAGTGTAAGCTCCTGTGGTCAGGACTCCTCCTCCTCCTGTATCTATAGAGTGTAAGCTCCTGTGGTCAGGACTCTTCCTCCTCCTGTATCTATAGAGTGTAAGCTCCTGTGGTCAGGACTCCTCCTCCTCCTGTATCTATAGAGTGTAAGCTCCTGTGGTCAGGACTCTTCCTCCTCCTGTATCTATAGAGTGTAAGCTCCTGTGGTCAGGACTCCTCCTCCTCCTCCTGTATCTATAGAGTGTAAGCTCCTGTGGTCAGGACTCTTCCTCCTCCTGTATCTATAGAGTGTAAGCTCCTGTGGTCAGGACTCCTCCTCCTCCTGTATCTATAGAGTGTAAGCTCCTGTGGTCAGGACTCTTCCTCCTCCTGTATCTATAGAGTGTAAGCTCCTGTGGTCAGGACTCCTCCTCCTCCTCCTGTATCTATAGAGTGTAAGCTCCTGTGGTCAGGACTCCTCCTCCTCCTGTATCTATAGTGTAAGCTCCTGTGGTCAGAACTCCTCCTCCTCCTGTATCTATAGAGTGTAAGCTCCTGTGGTCAGGTCTCTTCCTCCTCCTGTATCTATAGAGTGTAAGCTCCTGTGGTCAGGACTCCTCCTCCTCCTGTATCTATAGAGTGTAAGCTCCTGTGGTCAGGACTCTTCCTCCTCCTGTATCTATAGAGTGTAAGCTCCTGTGGTCAGGACTCCTCCTCCTCCTGTATCTATAGAGTGTAAGCTCCTGTGGTCAGGACTCTTCCTCCTCCTGTATCTATAGAGTGTAAGCTCCTGTGGTCAGGACTCCTCCTCCTCCTGTATCTATAGAGTGTAAGCTCCTGTGGTCAGGACTCCTCCTCCTCCTGTATCTATAGAGTGTAAGCTCCTGTGGTCAGGACTCTTCCTCCTCCTGTATCTACAGAGTGTAAGCTCCTGTGGTCAGGACTCCTCCTCCTCCTCCTGTATCTATAGAGTGTAAGCTCCTGTGGTCAGGACTCCTCCTCCTCCTGTGTCTATAGAGTGTAAGATCCTGTTTTTCGGACTCTTCCTCCTGTATCTATAGAGTGTAAGCTCCTGTGGTCAGGACTCCTCCTCCTCCTGTATCTATAGAGTGTAAGCTCCTGTGGTCAGGACTCCTCCTCCTGTATCTATAGAGTGTAAGCTTCTGTGGTCAGGACTCTTCCTCCTCCTGTATCTATAGAGTGTAAGCTCCTGTGGTCAGGACTCCTCCTCCTGTATCTATAGAGTGTAAGCTCCTGTGGTCAGGACTCCTCCTCCTCCTGTATCTATAGAGTGTAAGCTCCTGTGGTCAGGACTCCTCCTCCTGTATCTATAGAGTGTAAGCTCCTGTGGTCAGGACTCCTCCTCCTCCTCCTCCTGTATCTATAGAGTGTAAGCTCCTGTGGTCAGGGCTCCTCCTCCTCCTGTATCTATAGAGTGTAAGCTCCTGTGGTCAGGACTCCTCCTCCTGTATCTATAGAGTGTAAGCTCCTGTGGTCAGGACTCCTCCTCCTCCTCCTTCTCCTGTATCTATAGAGTGTAAGCTCCTGTGGTAAGGGCTCCTCCTCCTGTATCTATAGAGTGTAAGCTCCTGTGGTCAGGACTCCTCCTCCTCCTCCTGTGTCTATAGACTGTAAGCTCCTGTGGTCAGGACTCCTCCTCCTCCTGTATCTATAGAGTGTAAGCTCCTGTGGTCAGGACTCCTCCTCCTGTATCTATAGAGTGTAAGCTCCTGTGGTCAGGACTCCTCCTCCTCCTGTATCTATAGAGTGTAAGCTCCTGTGGTCAGGACTCCTCCTCCTCCTGTATCTATAGAGTGTAAGCTCCTGTGGTCAGGACTCCTCCTCCTCCTGTATCTATAGAGTGTAAGCTCCTGTGGTCAGGACTCTTCCTCCTCCTGTATCTATAGAGTGTAAGCTCCTGTGGTCAGGACTCCTCCTCCTCCTGTATCTATAGAGTGTAAGCTCCTGTGGTCAGGACTCTTCCTCCTCCTGTATCTATAGAGTGTAAGCTCCTGTGGTCAGGACTCCTCCTCCTCCTGTATCTATAGAGTGTAAGCTCCTGTGGTCAGGACTCTTCCTCCTCCTGTATCTATAGAGTGTAAGCTCCTGTGGTCAGGACTCCTCCTCCTCCTCCTGTATCTATAGAGTGTAAGCTCCTGTGGTCAGGACTCTTCCTCCTCCTGTATCTATAGAGTGTAAGCTCCTGTGGTCAGGACTCCTCCTCCTCCTGTATCTATAGAGTGTAAGCTCCTGTGGTCAGGACTCTTCCTCCTCCTGTATCTATAGAGTGTAAGCTCCTGTGGTCAGGACTCCTCCTCCTCCTCCTGTATCTATAGAGTGTAAGCTCCTGTGGTCAGGACTCCTCCTCCTCCTGTATCTATAGTGTAAGCTCCTGTGGTCAGAACTCCTCCTCCTCCTGTATCTATAGAGTGTAAGCTCCTGTGGTCAGGACTCTTCCTCCTCCTGTATCTATAGAGTGTAAGCTCCTGTGGTCAGGACTCCTCCTCCTCCTGTATCTATAGAGTGTAAGCTCCTGTGGTCAGGACTCTTCCTCCTCCTGTATCTATAGAGTGTAAGCTCCTGTGGTCAGGACTCCTCCTCCTCCTGTATCTATAGAGTGTAAGCTCCTGTGGTCAGGACTCCTCCTCCTCCTGTATCTATAGAGTGTAAGCTCCTGTGGTCAGGACTCTTCCTCCTCCTGTATCTATAGAGTGTAAGCTCCTGTGGTCAGGACTCCTCCTCCTCCTCCTGTATCTATAGAGTGTAAGCTCCTGTGGTCAGGACTCCTCCTCCTCCTGTATCTATAGAGTGTAAGCTCCTGTGGTCAGGACTCCTCCTCCTCCTGTATCTATAGAGTGTAAGCTCCTGTGGTCAGGACTCTTCCTCCTCCTGTATCTATAGAGTGTAAGCTCCTGTGGTCAGGACTCCTCCTCCTCCTCCTGTATCTATAGAGTGTAAGCTCCTGTGGTCAGGACTCCTCCTCCTCCTGTATCTATAGAGTGTAAGCTCCTGTGGTCAGGACTCCTCCTCCTCCTGTATCTATAGAGTGTAAGCTCCTGTGGTCAGGACTCCTCCTCCTCCTGTATCTATAGAGTGTAAGCTCCTGTGGTCAGGACTCCTCCTCCTCCTGTATCTATAGAGTCTAAGCTCCTGTGGTCAGGACTCCTCCTCCTCCTGTATCTAAAGAGTGTAAGCTCCTGTGGTCAGGACTCCTCCTCCTGTATCTATAGAGTGTAAGCTCCTGTGGTCAGGACTCCTCCTCCTGTATCTATAGAGTGTAAGCTCCTGTGGTCAGGACTCCTCCTCCTCCTGTATCTATAGAGTGTAAGCTCCTGTGGTCAGGACTCCTCCTCCTGTATCTATAGAGTGTAAGCTCCTGTGGTCAGGACTCCTCCTCCTCCTCCTGTGTCTATAGACTGTAAGCTCCTGTGGTCAGGACTCCTCCTCCTCCTGTATCTATAGAGTGTAAGCTCCTGTGGTCAGGACTCCTCCTCCTGTATCTATAGAGTGTAAGCTCCTGTGGTCAGGACTCTTCCTCCTGTATCTATAGAGTGTAAGCTCCTGTGGTCAGGACTCCTCCTGAATCTATAGAGTGTAAGCTCCTTGGTCAGGACTCCTCCTCCTCCTGTATCTATAGAGTGTAAGCTCCTGTGGTCAGGACTCCTCCTCCTCCTGTATCTATAGAGTGTAAGCTCCTGTGGTCAGGACTCCTCCTCCTCCTGTATCTATAGAGTGTAAGCTCCTGTGGTCAGGACTCTTCCTCCTCCTGTATCTATAGAGTGTAAGCTCCTGTGGTCAGGACTCTTCCTCCTCCTGTATCTATAGAGTGTAAGCTCCTGTGGTCAGGACTCCTCCTCCTCCTGTATCTATAGAGTGTAAGCTCCTGTGGTCAGGACTCTTCCTCCTCCTGTATCTATAGAGTGTAAGCTCCTGTGGTCAGGACTCCTCCTCCTCCTGTATCTATAGAGTGTAAGCTCCTGTGGTCAGGACTCCTCCTCCTCCTGTATCTATAGAGTGTAAGCTCCTGTGGTCAGGACTCCTCCTCCTCCTGTATCTATAGAGTGTAAGCTCCTGTGGTCAGGACTCCTCCTCCTGTATCTATAGAGTGTAAGCTCCTGTGGTCAGGACTCCTCCTCCTGTATCTATAGAGTGTAAGCTCCTGTGGTCAGGACTCTTCCTCCTCCTGTATCTATAGAGTGTAAGCTCCTGTGGTAAGGACTCCTCCTCCTCCTGTATCTATAGAGTGTAAGCTCCTGTGGTCAGGACTCCTCCTCCTCCTGTATCTATAGAGTGTAAGCTCCTGTGGTCAGGACTCTTCCTCCTCCTGTATCTATAGAGTGTAAGCTCCTGTGGTCAGGACTCCTCCTCCTCCTCCTGTATCTATAGAGTGTAAGCTCCTGTGGTCAGGACTCCTCCTCCTCCTGTATCTATAGAGTGTAAGCTCCTGTGGTCAGGACTCCTCCTCCTCCTGTATCTATAGAGTGTAAGCTCCTGTGGTCAGGACTCCTCCTCCTCCTGTATCTATAGAGTGTAAGCTCCTGTGGTCAGGACTCCTCCTCCTCCTGTATCTATAGAGTGTAAGCTCCTGTGGTCAGGACTCCTCCTCCTCCTGTATCTATATAGTGTAAGCTCCTGTGGTCAGGACTCCTCCTCCTGTATCTATAGAGTGTAAGCTTCTGTGGTCAGGACACTTCCTCCTCCTGTATCTATAGAGTGTAAGCTCCTGTGGTCAGGACTCCTCCTCCTGTATCTATAGAGTGTAAGCTCCTGTGGTCAGGACTCCTCCTCCTCCTGTATCTATAGAGTGTAAGCTCCTGTGGTCAGGACTCTTCCTCCTGTATCTATAGAGTGTAAGCTTCTGTGGTCAGGACTCTTCCTCCTCCTGTATCTATAGAGTGTAAGCTCCTGTGGTCAGGACTCCTCCTCCTGTATCTATAGAGTGTAAGCTCCTGTGGTCAGGACTCCTCCTCCTCCTCCTCCTGTATCTATAGAGTGTAAGCTCCTGTGGTCAGGGCTCCTCCTCCTCCTGTATCTATAGAGTGTAAGCTCCTGTGGTCAGGACTCCTCCTCCTGTATCTATAGAGTGTAAGCTCCTGTGGTCAGGACTCCTCCTCCTCCTCCTTCTCCTGTATCTATAGAGTGTAAGCTCCTGTGGTAAGGGCTCCTCCTCCTGTATCTATAGAGTGTAAGCTCCTGTGGTCAGGACTCCTCCTCCTCCTCCTGTGTCTATAGACTGTAAGCTCCTGTGGTCAGGACTCCTCCTCCTCCTGTATCTATAGAGTGTAAGCTCCTGTGGTCAGGACTCCTCCTCCTGTATCTATAGAGTGTAAGCTCCTGTGGTCAGGACTCCTCCTCCTCCTGTATATATAGAGTGTAAGCTCCTGTGGTCAGGACTCCTCCTGTATCTATAGAGTGTAAGCTCCTGTGGTCAGGACTCCTCCTCCTCCTGTATCTATAGAGTGTAAGCTCCTGTGGTCAGGACTCCTCCTCCTCCTCCTCCTGTATCTATAGAGTGTAAGCTCCTGTGGTCAGGGCTCCTCCTCCTCCTGTATCTATAGAGTGTAAGCTCCTGTGGTCAGGACTCCTCCTCCTGTATCTATAGAGTGTAAGCTCCTGTGGTCAGGACTCCTCCTCCTCCTCCTTCTCCTGTATCTATAGAGTGTAAGCTCCTGTGGTAAGGGCTCCTCCTCCTGTATCTATAGAGGGTAAGCTCCTGTGGTCAGGACTCCTCCTCCTCCTGTATCTATAGAGTGTAAGCTCCTGTGGTCAGGACTCCTCCTGTATCTATAGAGTGTAAGCTCCTGTGGTCAGGACTCCTCCTCCTCCTGTATCTATAGAGTGTAAGCTCCTGTGGTCAGGACTCCTCCTCCTCCTCCTCCTGTATCTATAGAGTGTAAGCTCCTGTGGTCAGGACTCTTCCTCCTCCTGTATCTATAGAGTGTAAGCTCCTGTGGTCAGGACTCCTCCTCCTCCTCCTGTATCTATAGAGTGTAAGCTCCTGTGGTCAGGACTCCTCCTCCTCCTGTATCTATAGTGTAAGCTCCTGTGGTCAGAACTCCTCCTCCTCCTGTATCTATAGAGTGTAAGCTCCTGTGGTCAGGACTCTTCCTCCTCCTGTATCTATAGAGTGTAAGCTTCTGTGGTCAGGACTCCTCCTCCTCCTGTATCTATAGAGTGTAAGCTCCTGTGGTCAGGACTCTTCCTCCTCCTGTATCTATAGAGTGTAAGCTCCTGTGGTCAGGACTCCTCCTCCTCCTGTATCTATAGAGTGTAAGCTCCTGTGGTCAGGACTCCTCCTCCTCCTGTATCTATAGAGTGTAAGCTCCTGTGGTCAGGACTCTTCCTCCTCCTGTATCTATAGAGTGTAAGCTCCTGTGGTCAGGACTCCTCCTCCTCCTCCTGTATCTATAGAGTGTAAGCTCCTGTGGTCAGGACTCCTCCTCCTCCTGTATCTATAGAGTGTAAGCTCCTGTGGTCAGGACTCCTCCTCCTCCTGTATCTATAGAGTGTAAGCTCCTGTGGTCAGGACTCCTCCTCCTCCTGTATCTATAGAGTGTAAGCTCCTGTGGTCAGGACTCCTCCTCCTCCTGTATCTATAGAGTGTAAGCTCCTGTGGTCAGGACTCCTCCTCCTCCTGTATCTAAAGAGTGTAAGCTCCTGTGGTCAGGACTCCTCCTCCTGTATCTATAGAGTGTAAGCTCCTGTGGTCAGGACTCCTCCTCCTGTATCTATAGAGTGTAAGCTCCTGTGGTCAGGACTCCTCCTCCTGTATCTATAGAGTGTAAGCTCCTGTGGTCAGGACTCTTCCTCCTCCTGTATCTATAGAGTGTAAGCTCCTGTGGTCAGGACTCTTCCTCCTCCTGTATCTATAGAGTGTAAGCTCCTGTGGTCAGGACTCCTCCTCCTGTATCTATAGAGTGTAAGCTCCTGTGGTCAGGACTCTTCTTCCTGTATCTATAGAGTGTAAGCTCCTGTGGTCAGGACTCTTCCTCCACCTGTATCTATAGAGTGTAAGCTCCTGTGGTCAGGACTCCTCCTCCTCCTGTATCTATAGAGTGTAAGCTCCTGTGGTCAGGACTCCTCCTCCTCCTGTATCTATAGAGTGTAAGCTCCTGTGGTCAGGACTCCTCCTCCTCCTGTATCTATAGAGTGTAAGCTCCTGTGGTCAGGACTCCTCCTCCTGTATCTATAGAGTGTAAGCTCCTGTGGTCAGGACTCTTCCTCCTCCTGTATCTATAGAGTGTAAGCTCCTGTGGTCAGGACTCCTCCTCCTCCTGTATCTATAGAGTGTAAGCTCCTGTGGTCAGGACTCTTCCTCCTCCTGTATCTATAGAGTGTAAGCTCCTGTGGTCAGGACTCCTCCTCCTCCTCCTGTATCTATAGAGTGTAAGCTCCTGTGGTCAGGACTCCTCCTCCTCCTGTATCTATAGAGTGTAAGCTCCTGTGGTCAGGACTCCTCCTCCTCCTGTATCTATAGAGTGTAAGCTCCTGTGGTCAGGACTCCTCCTCCTCCTGTATCTATAGAGTGTAAGCTCCTGTGGTCAGGACTCCTCCTCCTCCTGTATCTATAGAGTGTAAGCTCCTGTGGTCAGGACTCCTCCTCCTCCTGTATCTATAGAGTGTAAGCTCCTGTGGTCAGGACTCCTCCTCCTGTATCTATAGAGTGTAAGCTCCTGTGGTCAGGACTCCTCCTCCTCCTGTATCTATAGAGTGTAAGCTCCTGTGGTCAGGACTCTTCCTCCTCCTGTATCTATAGAGTGTAAGCTCCTGTGGTCAGGACTCCTCCTCCTCCTGTATCTATAGAGTGTAAGCTCCTGTGGTCAGGACTGCTCCTCCTCCTGTATCTATAGAGTGTAAGCTCCTGTGGTCAGGACTCCTCCTCCTGTATCTATAGAGTGTAAGCTTCTGTGGTCAGGACACTTCCTCCTCCTGTATCTATAGAGTGTAAGCTCCTGTGGTCAGGACTCCTCCTCCTGTATCTATAGAGTGTAAGCTCCTGTGGTCAGGACTCCTCCTCCTCCTGTATCTATAGAGTGTAAGCTCCTGTGGTCAGGACTCTTCCTCCTGTATCTATAGAGTGTAAGCTTCTGTGGTCAGGACTCTTCCTCCTCCTGTATCTATAGAGTGTAAGCTCCTGTGGTCAGGACTCCTCCTCCTGTATCTATAGAGTGTAAGCTCCTGTGGTCAGGACTCCTCCTCCTCCTCCTCCTGTATCTATAGAGTGTAAGCTCCTGTGGTCAGGGCTCCTCCTCCTCCTGTATCTATAGAGTGTAAGCTCCTGTGGTCAGGACTCCTCCTCCTGTATCTATAGAGTGTAAGCTCCTGTGGTCAGGACTCCTCCTCCTTCTCCTGTATCTATAGAGTGTAAGCTCCTGTGGTAAGGGCTCCTCCTCCTGTATCTATAGAGTGTAAGCTCCTGTGGTCAGGACTCCTCCTCCTCCTCCTGTGTCTATAGACTGTAAGCTCCTGTGGTCAGGACTCCTCCTCCTCCTGTATCTATAGAGTGTAAGCTCCTGTGGTCAGGACTCCTCCTCCTGTATCTATAGAGTGTAAGCTCCTGTGGTCAGGACTCCTCCTCCTCCTCCTCCTGTATCTATAGAGTGTAAGCTCCTGTGGTCAGGGCTCCTCCTCCTCCTGTATCTATAGAGTGTAAGCTCCTGTGGTCAGGACTCCTCCTCCTGTATCTATAGAGTGTAAGCTCCTGTGGTCAGGACTCCTCCTCCTCCTCCTTCTCCTGTATCTATAGAGTGTAAGCTCCTGTGGTAAGGGCTCCTCCTCCTGTATCTATAGAGGGTAAGCTCCTGTGGTCAGGACTCCTCCTCCTCCTGTATCTATAGAGTGTAAGCTCCTGTGGTCAGGACTCCTCCTGTATCTATAGAGTGTAAGCTCCTGTGGTCAGGACTCCTCCTCCTCCTGTATCTATAGAGTGTAAGCTCCTGTGGTCAGGACTCCTCCTCCTCCTCCTCCTGTATCTATAGAGTGTAAGCTCCTGTGGTCAGGACTCTTCCTCCTCCTGTATCTATAGAGTGTAAGCTCCTGTGGTCAGGACTCCTCCTCCTCCTCCTGTATCTATAGAGTGTAAGCTCCTGTGGTCAGGACTCCTCCTCCTCCTGTATCTATAGTGTAAGCTCCTGTGGTCAGAACTCCTCCTCCTCCTGTATCTATAGAGTGTAAGCTTCTGTGGTCAGGACTCCTCCTCCTCCTGTATCTATAGAGTGTAAGCTCCTGTGGTCAGGACTCTTCCTCCTCCTGTATCTATAGAGTGAAAGCTCCTGTGGTCAGGACTCCTCCTCCTCCTGTATCTATAGAGTGTAAGCTCCTGTGGTCAGGACTCCTCCTCCTCCTGTATCTATAGAGTGTAAGCTCCTGTGGTCAGGACTCTTCCTCCTCCTGTATCTATAGAGTGTAAGCTCCTGTGGTCAGGACTCCTCCTCCTCCTCCTGTATCTATAGAGTGTAAGCTCATGTGGTCAGGACTCCTCCTCCTCCTGTATCTATAGAGTGTAAGCTCCTGTGGTCAGGACTCCTCCTCCTCCTGTATCTATAGAGTGTAAGCTCCTGTGGTCAGGACTCCTCCTCCTCCTGTATCTATAGAGTGTAAGCTCCTGTGGTCAGGACTCCTCCTCCTCCTGTATCTATAGAGTGTAAGCTCCTGTGGTCAGGACTCCTCCTCCTCCTCCTGTATCTATAGAGTGTAAGCTCCTGTGGTCAGGACTCCTCCTCCTCCTGTATCTATAGAGTGTAAGCTCCTGTGGTCAGGACTCCTCCTCCTCCTGTATCTATAGAGTGTAAGCTCCTGTGGTCAGGACTCCTCCTCCTGTATCTATAGAGTGTAAGCTCCTGTGGTCAGGACTCCTCCTCCTCCTGTATCTATAGAGTGTAAGCTCCTGTGGTCAGGACTCTTCCTCCTCCTGTATCTATAGAGTGTAAGCTCCTGTGGTCAGGACTCCTCCTCCTCCTGTATCTATAGAGTGTAAGCTCCTGTGGTCAGGACTGCTCCTCCTCCTGTATCTATAGAGTGTAAGCTCCTGTGGTCAGGACTCCTCCTCCTGTATCTATAGAGTGTAAGCTTCTGTGGTCAGGACACTTCCTCCTCCTGTATCTATAGAGTGTAAGCTCCTGTGGTCAGGACTCCTCCTCCTGTATCTATAGAGTGTAAGCTCCTGTGGTCAGGACTCCTCCTCCTCCTGTATCTATAGAGTGTAAGCTCCTGTGGTCAGGACTCTTCCTCCTGTATCTATAGAGTGTAAGCTTCTGTGGTCAGGACTCTTCCTCCTCCTGTATCTATAGAGTGTAAGCTCCTGTGGTCAGGACTCCTCCTCCTGTATCTATAGAGTGTAAGCTCCTGTGGTCAGGACTCCTCCTCCTCCTCCTCCTGTATCTATAGAGTGTAAGCTCCTGTGATCAGGGCTCCTCCTCCTCCTGTATCTATAGAGTGTAAGCTCCTGTGGTCAGGACTCCTCCTCCTGTATCTATAGAGTGTAAGCTCCTGTGGTCAGGACTCCTCCTCCTTCTCCTGTATCTATAGAGTGTAAGCTCCTGTGGTAAGGGCTCCTCCTCCTGTATCTATAGAGTGTAAGCTCCTGTGGTCAGGACTCCTCCTCCTCCTGTGTCTATAGACTGTAAGCTCCTGTGGTCAGGACTCCTCCTCCTCCTGTATCTATAGAGTGTAAGCTCCTGTGGTCAGGACTCCTCCTCCTGTATCTATAGAGTGTAAGCTCCTGTGGTCAGGACTCCTCCTCCTCCTGTATATATAGAGTGTAAGCTCCTGTGGTCAGGACTCCTCCTGTATCTATAGAGTGTAAGCTCCTGTGGTCAGGACTCCTCCTCCTCCTGTATCTATAGAGTGTAAGCTCCTGTGGTCAGGACTCCTCCTCCTCCTCCTCCTGTATCTATAGAGTGTAAGCTCCTGTGGTCAGGGCTCCTCCTCCTCCTGTATCTATAGAGTGTAAGCTCCTGTGGTCAGGACTCCTCCTCCTGTATCTATAGAGTGTAAGCTCCTGTGGTCAGGACTCCTCCTCCTCCTCCTTCTCCTGTATCTATAGAGTGTAAGCTCCTGTGGTAAGGACTCCTCCTCCTGTATCTATAGAGGGTAAGCTCCTGTGGTCAGGACTCCTCCTCCTCCTGTATCTATAGAGTGTAAGCTCCTGTGGTCAGGACTCCTCCTGTATCTATAGAGTGTAAGCTCCTGTGGTCAGGACTCCTCCTCCTCCTGTATCTATAGAGTGTAAGCTCCTGTGGTCAGGACTCCTCCTCCTCCTCCTCCTGTATCTATAGAGTGTAAGCTCCTGTGGTCAGGACTCTTCCTCCTCCTGTATCTATAGAGTGTAAGCTCCTGTGGTCAGGACTCCTCCTCCTCCTCCTGTATCTATAGAGTGTAAGCTCCTGTGGTCAGGACTCCTCCTCCTCCTGTATCTATAGTGTAAGCTCCTGTGGTCAGAACTCCTCCTCCTCCTGTATCTATAGAGTGTAAGCTTCTGTGGTCAGGACTCCTCCTCCTCCTGTATCTATAGAGTGTAAGCTCCTGTGGTCAGGACTCTTCCTCCTCCTGTATCTATAGAGTGTAAGCTCCTGTGGTCAGGACTCCTCCTCCTCCTGTATCTATAGAGTGTAAGCTCCTGTGGTCAGGACTCCTCCTCCTCCTGTATCTATAGAGTGTAAGCTCCTGTGGTCAGGACTCTTCCTCCTCCTGTATCTATAGAGTGTAAGCTCCTGTGGTCAGGACTCCTCCTCCTCCTCCTGTATCTATAGAGTGTAAGCTCATGTGGTCAGGACTCCTCCTCCTCCTGTATCTATAGAGTGTAAGCTCCTGTGGTCAGGACTCCTCCTCCTCCTGTATCTATAGAGTGTAAGCTCCTGTGGTCAGGACTCCTCCTCCTCCTGTATCTATAGAGTGTAAGCTCCTGTGGTCAGGACTCCTCCTCCTCCTGTATCTATAGAGTGTAAGCTCCTGTGGTCAGGACTCCTCCTCCTCCTGTATCTAAAGAGTGTAAGCTCCTGTGGTCAGGACTCCTCCTCCTGTATCTATAGAGTGTAAGCTCCTGTGGTCAGGACTCCTCCTCCTGTATCTATAGAGTGTAAGCTCCTGTGGTCAGGACTCCTCCTCCTGTATCTATAGAGTGTAAGCTCCTGTGGTCAGGACTCTTCCTCCTCCTGTATCTATAGAGTGTAAGCTCCTGTGGTCAGGACTCTTCCTCCTCCTGTATCTATAGAGTGTAAGCTCCTGTGGTCAGGACTCCTCCTCCTGTATCTATAGAGTGTAAGCTCCTGTGGTCAGGACTCTTCTTCCTGTATCTATAGAGTGTAAGCTCCTGTGGTCAGGATTCTTCCTCCACCTGTATCTATAGAGTGTAAGCTCCTGTGGTCAGGACTCCTCCTCCTCCTGTATCTATAGAGTGTAAGCTCCTGTGGTCAGGACTCCTCCTCCTCCTGTATCTATAGAGTGTAAGCTCCTGTGGTCAGGACTCCTCCTCCTCCTGTATCTATAGAGTGTAAGCTCCTGTGGTCAGGACTCCTCCTCCTGTATCTATAGAGTGTAAGCTCCTGTGGTCAGGACTCTTCCTCCTCCTGTATCTATAGAGTGTAAGCTCCTGTGGTCAGGACTCCTCCTCCTCCTGTATCTATAGAGTGTAAGCTCCTGTTTTTTGGACTCTTCCTCCTGTATCTATAGAGTGTAAGCTTCTGTGGTCAGGACTCCTCCTCCTCCTGTATCTATAGAGTGTAAGCTCCTGTGGTCAGGACTCCTCCTCCTGTATCTATAGAGTGTAAGCTCCTGTGGTCAGGACTCCTCCTCCTCCTGTATCTATAGAGTGTAAGCTCCTGTGGTCAGGGCTCCTCCTCCTCCTGTATCTATAGAGTGTAAGCTCCTGTGGTCAGGACTCCTCCTCCTGTATCTATAGAGTGTAAGCTCCTGTGGTCAAGACTCCTCCTCCTCCTGTATCTATAGAGTGTAAGCTCCTGTGGTCAGGACTCCTCCTCCTCGTGTATCTATAGAGTGTAAGCTCCTGTGGTCAGGACTCCTCCTCCTCCTGTATCTATAGAGTGTAAGCTCCTGTGGTCAAGACTCCTCCTCCTCCTGTATCTATAGAGTATAAGCTCCTGTGGTCAGGACTCCTCATCCTCGTGTATCTATAGAGTGTAAGCTCCTGTGGTCAGGACTCCTCCTCCTCCTGTATCTATAGAGTGTAAGCTCCTGTGGTCAGGACTCCTCCTCCTGTATCTATAGAGTGTATGCTCCTGTGGTCAGGACTCCTCCTCCTGTATCTATAGAGTGTAAGCTCCTGTGGTCAGGACTCCTCCTCCTCCTGTATCTATAGAGTGTAAGCTCCTGTGGTCAGGACTCCTCCTCCTCCTGTATCTATAGAGTGTAAGCTCCTGTGGTCAGGACTCTTCCTCCTCCTGTATCTATAGAGTGTAAGCTCCTGTGGTCAGGACTCCTCCTCCTCCTCCTGTATCTATAGAGTGTAAGCTCCTGTGGTCAGGACTCCTCCTCCTCCTGTATCTATAGAGTGTAAGCTCCTGTGGTCATGACTCCTCCTCCTCCTGTATCTATAGAGTGTAAGCTCCTGTGGTCAGGACTCCTCCTCCTCCTGTATCTATAGAGTGTAAGCTCCTGTGGTCAGGACTCTTCCTCCTCCTGTATCTATAGAGTGTAAGCTCCTGTGGTCAGGACTCTTCCTCCTCCTGTATCTATAGAGTGTAAGCTCCTGTGGTCAGGACTACTCCTCCTCCTGTATCTATAGAGTGTAAGCTCCTGTTTTTTGGACACTTCCTCCTGTATCTATAGAATGTAAGCTTCTGTGGTCAGGACTCCTCCTCCTCCTGTATCTATAGAGTGTAAGCTCCTGTGGTCAGGACTCCTCCTCCTGTATCTATAGAGTGTAAGCTGCTGTGGTCAGGACTCCTCCTCCTCCTGTATCTATAGAGTGTAAGCTACTGTGGTCAGGGCTCCTCCTCCTCCTGTATCTATAGAGTGTAAGCTCCTGTGGTCAGGACTCCTCCTCCTGTATCTATAGAGTGTAAGCTCCTGTGGTCAAGACTCCTCCTCCTCCTGTATCTATAGAGTGTAAGCTCCTGTGGTCAGGACTCCTCCTCCTCGTGTATCTATAGAGTGTAAGCTCCTGTGGTCAGGACTCCTCCTCCTCCTGTATCTATAGAGTGTAAGCTCCTGTGGTCAGGACTCCTCCTCCTCCTGTATCTATAGAGTGTAAGCTCCTGTGGTCAAGACTCCTCCTCCTCCTGTATCTATAGAGTATAAGCTCCTGTGGTCAGGACTCCTCCTCCTCGTGTATCTATAGAGTGTAAGCTCCTGTGGTCAGGACTCCTCCTCCTCCTGTATCTATAGAGTGTAAGCTCCTGTGGTCAGGACTCCTCCTCCTGTATCTATAGAGTGTAAGCTCCTGTGGTCAGGACTCCTCCTCCTGTATCTATAGAGTGTAAGCTCCTGTGGTCAGGACTCCTCCTCCTCCTGTATCTATAGAGTGTAAGCTCCTGTGGTCAGGACTCCTCCTCCTCCTGTATCTATAGAATGTAAGCTCCTGTGGTCAGGACTCCTCCTCCTCCTCCTGTATCTATAGAGTGTAAGCTCCTGTGGTCAGGACTCCTCCTCCTCCTGTATCTATAGAGTGTAAGCTCCTGTGGTCATGACTCCTCCTCCTCCTGTATCTATAGAGTGTAAGCTCCTGTGGTCAGGACTCCTCCTCCTCCTGTATCTATAGAGTGTAAGCTCCTGTGCTCAGGACTCCTCCTCCTGTATCTATAGAGTGTAAGCTCCTGTGGTCAGGACTCTTCCTCCTCCTGTATCTATAGAGTGTAAGCTCCTGTGGTCAGGACTACTCCTCCTCCTGTATCTATAGAGTGTAAGCTCCTGTTTTTTGGACTCTTCCTCCTGTATCTATAGAGTGTAAGCTCCTGTGGTCAGGACTCCTCCTCCTCCTGTATCTATAGAGTGTAAGCTTCTGTGGTCAGGACTCTTCCTCCTCCTGTATCTACAGAGTGTAAGCTCCTGTGGTCAGGACTCCTCCTCCTCCTGTATCTATAGAGTGTAAGCTCCTGTGGTCAGGACTCCTCCTCCTGTATCTATAGAGTGTAAGCTCCTGTGGTCAGGACTCTTCTTCCTGTATCTATAGAGTGTAAGCTCCTGTGGTCAGGACTCTTCCTCCACCTGTATCTATAGAGTGTAAGCTTCTGTGGTCAGGACTCTTCCTCCTCCTGTATCTATAGAGTGTAAGCTCCTGTGGTCAGGGCTCCTCCTCCTCCTGTATCTATAGAGTGTAAGCTCCTGTGGTCAGGACTCCTCCTCCTCCTCCTGTGTCTATAGACTGTAAGCTCCTGTGGTCAGGACTCCTCCTCCTCCTGTATCTATAGAGTGTAAGCTCCTGTGGTCAGGACTCCTCCTCCTGTATCTATAGAGTGTAAGCTCCTGTGGTCAGGACTCCTCCTCCTCCTGTATCTATAGAGTGTAAGCCCCTGTGGTCAGGACTCCTCCTCCTCCTCCTGTATCTATAGAGTGTAAGCCCCTGTGGTCAGGACTCCTCCTCCTCCTGTATCTATAGAGTGTAAGCTCCTGTGGTCAGGACTCCTCCTCCTCCTGTATCTATAGAGTGTAAGCTCCTGTGGTCAGGACTCCTCCTCCTCCTGTATCTATAGAGTGTAAGCTCCTGTGGTCAGGACTCCTCCTCCTCCTGTATCTATAGAGTGTAAGCTCCTGTGGTCAGGACTCCTCCTCCTCCTCCTGTATCTATAGAGTGTAACCTCCTGTGGTCAGGACTCCTCCTCCTCCTGTATCTATAGAGTGTAACCTCCTGTGGTCAGGACTCCTCCTCCTCCTGTATCTATAGAGTGTAAGCTCCTCTGGTCAGGACTCCTCCTCCTCCTGTATCTATAGAGTGTAAGCTCCTGTGGTCAGGACTCCTCCTCCTCCTGTATCTATAGAGTGTAAGCTCCTGTGGTCAGGACTCCTCCTCCTCCTGTATCTATAGAGTGTAAGCTCCTGTGGTCAGGACTCCTCCTCCTCCTCCTGTGTCTATAGACTGTAAGCTCCTGTGGTCAGGACTCCTCCTCCTCCTGTATCTATAGAGTGTAAGCTCCTGTGGTCAGGACTCCTCCTCCTGTATCTATAGAGTGTAAGCTCCTGTGGTCAGGACTCCTCCTCCTCCTGTATCTATAGAGTGTAAGCTCCTGTGGTCAGGACTCCTCCTCCTCCTGTATCTATAGAGTGTAAGCCCCTGTGGTCAGGACTCCTCCTCCTCCTCCTGTATCTATAGAGTGTAAGCCCCTGTGGTCAGGACTCCTCCTCCTCCTGTATCTATAGAGTGTAAGCTCCTGTGGTCAGGACTCCTCCTCCTCCTGTATCTATAGAGTGTAAGCTCCTGTGGTCAGGACTCCTCCTCCTCCTGTATCTATAGAGTGTAAGCTCCTGTGGTCAGGACTCCTCCTCCTCCTGTATCTATAGAGTGTAAGCTCCTGTGGTCAGGACTCCTCCTCCTCCTCCTGTATCTATAGAGTGTAACCTCCTGTGGTCAGGACTCCTCCTCCTCCTGTATCTATAGAGTGTAACCTCCTGTGGTCAGGACTCCTCTTCCTCCTGTATCTATAGAGTGTAAGCTCCTCTGGTCAGGACTCCTCCTCCTCCTGTATCTATAGAGTGTAAGCTCCTGTGGTCAGGACTCCTCCTCCTCCTGTATCTATAGAGTGTAAGCTCCTGTGGTCAGGACTCCTCCTCCTCCTGTATCTATAGAGTGTAAGCTCCTGTGGTCAGGACTCCTCCTCCTCCTGTATCTATAGAGTGTAAGCTCCTGTGGTCAGGACTCTTCCTCCTCCTGTATCTATAGAGTGTAAGCTCCTGTGGTCAGGACTCCTCCTCCTCCTGTATCTATAGAGTGTAAGCTCCTGTTTTTTGGACTCTTCCTCCTGTATCTATAGAGTGTAAGCTCCTGTGGTCAGGACTCCTCCTCCTCCTGTATCTATAGAGTGTAAGCTTCTGTGGTCAGGACTCTTCCTCCTCCTGTATCTATAGAGTGTAAGCTCCTGTCGTCCGGACTCCTCCTCCTGTATCTATAGAGTGTAAGCTCCTGTGGTCAGGACTCTTCCTCCTCCTGTATCTATAGAGTGTAAGCTCCTGTGGTCAGGACTGCTCCTCCTCCTGTATCTATAGAGTGTAAGCTCCTGTTTTTTGGACTCTTCCTCCTGTATCTATAGAGTGTAAGCTCCTGTGGTCAGGACTCCTCCTCCTCCTGTATCTATAGAGTGTAAGCTTCTGTGGTCAGGACTCTTCCTCCTCCTGTATCTATAGAGTGTAAGCTCCTGTAGTCAGGACTCCTCCTCCTCCTGTATCTATAGAGTGTAAGTTCCTGTGGTCAGGACTCCTCCTCCTGTATCTATAGAGTGTAAGCTCCTGTGGTCAGGACTCCTCCTCCTGTATCTATAGAGTGTAAGCTCCTGTGGTCAGGACTCTTCCTCCACCTGTATCTATAGAGTGTAAGCTTCTGTGGTCAGGACTCTTCCTCCTCCTGTATCTATAGAGTGTAAGCTCCTGTGGTCAGGGCTCCTCCTCCTCCTGTATCTATAGAGTGTAAGCTCCTGTGGTCAGGACTCCTCCTCCTCCTGTATCTATAGAGTGTAAGCTCCTGTGGTCAGGGCTCCTCCTCCTCCTGTATCTATAGATTGTAAGCTCCTGTGGTCAGGACTCCTCCTCCTCCTGTATCTATAGAGTGTAAGCTCCTGTGGTCAAGACTCCTCCTCCTCCTGTATCTATAGAGTGTAAGCTCCTGTGGTCAGGACTCCTCCTCCTCGTGTATCTATAGAGTGTAAGCTCCTGTGGTCAGGACTCGTCCTCCTGTATCTATAGATTGTAAGCTCCTGTGGTCAGGACTCCTCCTCCTCCTCCTGTATCTATAGAGTGTAAGCTCCTGTGGTCAGGACTCCTCCTCCTCCTGTATCTATAGAGTGTAAGCTCCTGTGGTCAGGACTCCTCCTCCTCCTCCTTCTCCTGTATCTATATAGTGTAAGCTCCTGTGGTCAGGGCTCCTCCTCCTGTATCTATAGAGTGTAAGCTCCTGTGGTCAAGACTCCTCCTCCTCCTCCTGTGTCTATAGACTGTAAGCTCCTGTGGTCAGGACTCCTCCTCCTCCTGTATCTATAGAGTGTAAGCTCCTGTGGTCAGGACTCCTCCTCCTCCTGTATCTATAGAGTGTAAGCTTCTGTGGTCAGGACTCTTCCTCCTCCTGTATCTACAGAGTGTAAGCTCCTGTGGTCAGGACTCCTCCTCCTCCTGTATCTATAGAGTGTAAGCTCCTGTGGTCAGGACTCCTCCTCCTGTATCTATAGAGTGTAAGCTCCTGTGGTCAGGACTCTTCTTCCTGTATCTATAGAGTGTAAGCTCCTGTGGTCAGGACTCTTCCTCCACCTGTATCTATAGAGTGTAAGCTTCTGTGGTCAGGACTCTTCCTCCTCCTGTATCTATAGAGTGTAAGCTCCTGTGGTCAGGGCTCCTCCTCCTCCTGTATCTATAGAGTGTAAGCTCCTGTGGTCAGGACTCCTCCTCCTCCTCCTGTGTCTATAGACTGTAAGCTCCTGTGGTCAGGACTCCTCCTCCTCCTGTGTCTATAGAGTGTAAGCTCCTGTGGTCAGGACTCCTCCTCCTGTATCTATAGAGTGTAAGCTCCAGTGGTCAGGACTCCTCCTCCTCCTGTATCTATAAAGTGTAAGCTCCTGTGGTCAGGACTCCTCCTCCTCCTGTATCTATAGAGTGTAAGCTCCTGTGGTCAGGACTCCTCCTCCTGTATCTATAGAGTGTAAGCTCCTGTGGTCAGGACTCCTCCTCCTCCTGTATCTATAGAGTGTAAGCTCCTGTGGTCAGGACTCCTCCTCCTCCTCCTGTATCTATAGAGTGTAAGCTCCTGTGGTCAGGACTCCTCCTCCTCCTGTATCTATAGAGTGTAAGCTCCTGTGGTCAGGACTCCTCCTCCTCCTGTATCTATAGAGTGTAAGCTCCTGTGGTCAGGACTCCTCCTCCTCCTCCTGTATCTATAGAGTGTAACCTCCTGTGGTCAGGACTCCTCCTCCTCCTGTATCTATAGAGTGTAACCTCCTGTGGTCAGGACTCCTCCTCCTCCTGTATCTATAGAGTGTAAGCTCCTCTGGTCAGGACTCCTCCTCCTCCTGTATCTATAGAGTGTAAGCTCCTGTGGTCAGGACTCCTCCTCCTCCTGTATCTATAGAGTGTAAGCTCCTGTGGTCAGGACTCCTCCTCCTCCTGTATCTATAGAGTGTAAGCTCCTGTGGTCAGGACTCCTCCTCCTCCTGTATCTATAGAGTGTAAGCTCCTGTGGTCAGGACTCTTCCTCCTCCTGTATCTATAGAGTGTAAGCTCCTGTGGTCAGGACTCCTCCTCCTCCTGTATCTATAGAGTGTAAGCTCTTGTTTTTTGGACTCTTCCTCCTCCTGTATCTATAGAGTGTAAGCTCCTGTGGTCAGGACTCCTCCTCCTCCTGTATCTATAGAGTGTAAGCTCCTGTTTTTTGGACTCCTCCTCCTCCTGTATCTATAGAGTGTAAGCTTCTGTGGTCAGGACTCTTCCTCCTCCTGTATCTATAGAGTGTAAGCTCCTGTGGTCAGGACTCCTCCTCCTGTATCTATAGAGTGTAAGCTCCTGTGGTCAGGACTCCTCCTCCTCCTGTATCTATAGAGTGTAAGCTCCTGTGGTCAGGACTCCTCCTCCTGTATCTATAGAGTGTAAGCTCCTGTGGTCAGGACTCCTCCTCCTGTATCTATAGAGTGTAAGCTCCTGTGGTCAGGACTCTTCCTCCACCTGTATCCATAGAGTGTAAGCTTCTGTGGTCAGGACTCTTCCTCCTCCTGTATCTATAGAGTGTAAGCTCCTGTGGTCAGGGCTCCTCCTCCTCCTGTATCTATAGAGTGTAAGCTCCTGTGGTCAGGACTCCTCCTCCTCCTGTATCTATAGAGTGTAAGCTCCTGTGGTCAGGGCTCCTCCTCCTCCTGTATCTATAGAGTGTAAGCTCCTGTGGTCAGGACTCCTCCTCCTCCTGTATCTATAGAGTGTAAGCTCCTGTGGTCAAGACTCCTCCTCCTCCTGTATCTATAGAGTGTAAGCTCCTGTGGTCAGGACTCCTCCTCCTCGTGTATCTATAGAGTGTAAGCTCCTGTGGTCAGGACTCCTCCTCCTGTATCTATAGATTGTAAGCTCCTGTGGTCAGGACTCCTCCTCCTCCTCCTCGTGTTTCTATAGAGTGTAAGCTCCTTTGGTCAGGACTCCTCCTCCTCCTGTATCTATAGAGTGTAAGCTCCTGTGGTCAGGACTCCTCCTCCTCCTCCTTCTCCTGTATCTATAGAGTGTAAGCTCCTGTGGTCAGGGCTCCTCCTCCTGTATCTATAGAGTGTAAGCTCCTGTGGTCAGGACTCCTCCTCCTCCTCCTGTGTCTATAGACTGTAAGCTCCTGTGGTCAGGACTCCTCCTCCTGTATCTATAGAGTGTAAGCTCCTGTGGTCAGGACTCCTCCTCCTCCTGTATCTATAGAGTGTAAGCTCCTGTGGTCAGGACTCCTCCTCCTCCTCCTGTATCTATAGAGTGTAAGCTACTGTGGTCAGGACTCCTCCTCCTCCTGTATCTATAGAGTGTAAGCTCCTGTGGTCAGGACTCCTCCTCCTCCTGTATCTATAGAGTGTAAGCTCCTGTGGTCAGGACTCCTCCTCCTCCTCCTGTATCTATAGAGTGTAACCTCCTGTGGTCAGGACTCCTCCTCCTCCTGTATCTATAGAGTGTAACCTCCTGTGGTCAGGACTCCACCTCCTCCTGTATCTATAGAGTGTAAGCTCCTCTGGTCAGGACTCCTCCTCCTCCTGTATCTATAGAGTGTAAGCTCCTGTGGTCAGGACTCCTCCTCCTCCTGTATCTATAGAGTGTAAGCTCCTGTGGTCAGGACTCCTCCTCCTCCTGTATCTATAGAGTGTAAGCTCCTGTGGTCAGGACTCCTCCTCCTCCTGTATCTATAGAGTGTAAGCTCCTGTGGTCAGGACTCTTCCTCCTCCTGTATCTATAGAGTGTAAGCTCCTGTGGTCAGGACTCCTCCTCCTCCTGTATCTATAGAGTGTAAGCTCCTGTTTTTTGGACTCTTCCTCCTCCTGTATCTATAGAGTGTAAGCTCCTGTGGTCAGGACTCCTCCTCCTCCTGTATCTATAGAGTGTAAGCTCCTGTTTTTTGGACTCCTCCTCCTCCTGTATCTATAGAGTGTAAGCTTCTGTGGTCAGGACTCTTCCTCCTCCTGTATCTATAGAGTGTAAGCTCCTGTGGTCAGGACTCCTCCTCCTGTATCTATAGAGTGTAAGCTCCTGTGGTCAGGACTCCTCCTCCTCCTGTATCTATAGAGTGTAAGCTCCTGTGGTCAGGACTCCTCCTCCTGTATCTATAGAGTGTAAGCTCCTGTGGTCAGGACTCCTCCTCCTGTATCTATAGAGTGTAAGCTCCTGTGGTCAGGACTCTTCCTCCACCTGTATCCATAGAGTGTAAGCTTCTGTGGTCAGGACTCTTCCTCCTCCTGTATCTATAGAGTGTAAGCTCCTGTGGTCAGGGCTCCTCCTCCTCCTGTATCTATAGAGTGTAAGCTCCTGTGGTCAGGACTCCTCCTCCTCCTGTATCTATAGAGTGTAAGCTCCTGTGGTCAGGGCTCCTCCTCCTCCTGTATCTATAGAGTGTAAGCTCCTGTGGTCAGGACTCCTCCTCCTCCTGTATCTATAGAGTGTAAGCTCCTGTGGTCAAGACTCCTCCTCCTCCTGTATCTATAGAGTGTAAGCTCCTGTGGTCAGGACTCCTCCTCCTCGTGTATCTATAGAGTGTAAGCTCCTGTGGTCAGGACTCCTCCTCCTGTATCTATAGATTGTAAGCTCCTGTGGTCAGGACTCCTCCTCCTCCTCGTGTTTCTATAGAGTGTAAGCTCCTTTGGTCAGGACTCCTCCTCCTCCTGTATCTATAGAGTGTAAGCTCCTGTGGTCAGGACTCCTCCTCCTCCTCCTTCTCCTGTATCTATAGAGTGTAAGCTCCTGTGGTCAGGGCTCCTCCTCCTGTATCTATAGAGTGTAAGCTCCTGTGGTCAGGACTCCTCCTCCTCCTCCTGTGTCTATAGACTGTAAGCTCCTGTGGTCAGGACTCCTCCTCCTCCTGTATCTATAGAGTGTAAGCTCCTGTGGTCAGGACTCCTCCTCCTGTATCTATAGAGTGTAAGCTCCTGTGGTCAGGAGTCCTCCTCCTCCTGTATCTATAGAGTGTAAGCTCCTGTGGTCAGGACTCCTCCTGTATCTATAGAGTGTAAGCTCCTGTGGTCAGGACTCCTCCTCCTCCTGTATCTATAGAGTGTAAGCTCCTGTGGTCAGGACTCCTCCTCCTCCTGTATCTATAGAGTGTAAGCTCCTGTGGTCAGGACTCCTCCTCCTCCTGTATCTATAGAGTGTAAGCTCCTGTGGTCAGGACTCTTCCTCCTCCTGTATCTATGGAGTGTAAGCTCCTGTGGTCAGGACTCCTCCTCCTCCTCCTGTATCTATAGAGTGTACGCTCCTGTGGTCAGGACTCTTCCTCCTCCTGTATCTATAGAGTGTAAGCTCCTATGGTCAGGACTCCTCCTCCTCCTGTATCTATAGAGTGTAAGCTCCTGTGGTCAGGACTCCTCCTCCTCCTCCTGTATCTATAGAGTGTAAGCTCCTGTGGTCAGGACTCCTCCTCCTCCTGTATCTATAGAGTGTAAGCTCCTGTGGTCAGGACTCTTCCTCCTCCTGTATCTATAGAGTGTAAGCTCCTGTGGTCAGGACTCCTCCTCCTTCTCCTGTATCTATAGAGTGTAAGCTCCTGTGGTCAGGACTCCTCCTCCTCCTGTATCTATAGAGTGTAAGCTCCTGTGGTCAGGACTCCTCCTCCTCCTGTATCTATAGAGTGTAAGCTCCTGTGGTCAGGACTCCTCCTCCTCCTGTATCTATAGAGTGTAAGCTCCTGTGGTCAGGACTCCTCCTCCTCCTGTATCTATAGAGTGTAAGCTCCTGTGGTCAGGACTCCTCCTCCTCCTGTATCTATAGAGTGTAAGCTCCTGTGTCAGGACTCCTCCTCCTGTATCTATAGAGTGTAAGCTCCTGTGGTCAGGACTCCTCCTCCTGTATCTATAGAGTGTAAGCTCCTGTGGTCAGGACTCTTCCTCCTCCTGTATCTATAGAGTGTAAGCTCCTGTGGTCAGGGCTCCTCCTCCTCCTGTATCTATAGAGTGTAAGCTCCTGTGGTCAGGACTCCTCCTCCTCCTGTATCTATAGAGTGTAAGCTCCTGTGGTCAGGGCTCCTCCTCCTCCTGTATCTATAGAGTGTAAGCTCCTGTGGTCAGGACTCCTCCTCCTCCTGTATCTATAGAGTGTAAGCTCCTGTGGTCAAGACTCCTCCTCCTCCTGTATCTATAGAGTGTAGGCTCCTGTGGTCAGGACTCTTCCTCCTCCTGTATCTATAGAGTGTAAGCTTCTGTGGTCAGGACTCCTCCTCCTGTATCTATAGAGTGTAAGCTCCTGTGGCCAGGACTCCTCCTCCTCCTCCTGTATCTATAGAGTGTAAGCTCCTGTGGTCTTGACTCCTCCTCCTCCTGTATCTATAGAGTGTAAGCTTGTAAGAGGGTGAACTGTAGTCCCACTGAGAGGGCACTAGGACCCTGTGGTTTTTGCCTGTTGCAGCAGAGGACAGACCTCCCAGAGACAATGTGTGCTGCGGGGTGGGGTCTAGTGTCTCGGGTGTAAAGTGAAACTTGGAAGTGAGAGCTGAGAGAGAAAAGGCGGGAAGAAAAGGAGAAGCTGCTGTGAGATCTTAAAAAGAGACTGTGTGGATTTACTGCAAGTGTTTTTGGAGGAAAAGAAGCTTTTGAGAGACTTTTTTTTTGCTAACGTTCCCCTGGAGAAGAGCTAACCTTTTGTTTAACTCTGTGAGAGACTTGTGTGGCTAACGTTTCCTGGAGAGGAGTTAACCCTTTATTTAACAAAAGACTGAGACTTTACTAAGAACCCAGTACGTATTTGGAAGTCTGTGGATTCCCTGTGCATTGAGTGGAGGAACAAGTCTGGACAGACGGCTGATACAGAGACGGACGGATTGTCGTGGAAGCATTCCTAGGAGCTACAGAAGCAGAGACTACATCGTGAGACCACTAACTAAGTCCCCGGCGTTTGGGCTCGGCATCGGCCGACAAGACAAGACAAGAGGAGCTTGCTGTAACTTATTGGCGCTGAAGATAAGGATTGGCTGCAGCCTGTGCGGATTCCTGCCTGAGAGGAAATCCATCTCAGGATACGGTACCATAGTTATAGATACCCGGGTATCTCTGCTCAGAGTGTTAAATTGTTACTTTAGAGGTGTATCTTATATTAGAGTTGTGTAAGTTATACTCAATGTGCCATTCCAGGGGCTCCCTTAATAACACTACATTCAATTTACACTTGTTCCTGTTTTTAGTTGCCTGTAAGGTAAATTTCTTACTAGTCTGTTGTAGTACACAGTTCTCAGGAGACCTTGGAGTGGCACAGTGATTTCAGCTGCTGCTGAGCTAGTGTATCTTTGGGGTGCATCTGCCTTAATATTCTCCATATTACCTTGATTATTTTGCCTCTGAGTAAATACCGTTGGAGATTTCTGCCTTGGTCTTGGTTTGTGACTCACTGGATCTTATTCGGACCTCTGGTCATTACATTTTTGGCGTAGTCGGCAGGATCCAGTGTTTGTCATGGACGGAGGCGAGGGTGGAAATGACCCCGCTGTATCCGCATCCTCCTCGGGGGTTGGGGTTCCCCTGGCAGCCGCTGCGACTCCGTGAGGGTATGTGCCTGTAGGAGCTTTATTTCAGCACATGCCGAAATACGATGGGCGCAATATGGCGTTGCAAGATTGGGCTGAGAGAATCCGGAGTATTCTGCGCATGTGTAATTTGACCCCCGCGTTACGCGCTGAGCTGGCATTAAATGCACTGGAGGGTGATATTAGGCGTATGGTGATGGTGCGCCCAGAATCAGAGAGGGATACATTAGAAAAGATTTTGGAACTGTTAGAGGGGAGTTTGGGGGGCCGAGCGCGTGTGGCCCAGCTTCGGTCCCTATTCTTTAATCGTCCCCAGAGAGAGTGTGAGTCCCTGATGCAGTACTCTAATATTTTACAAGAGATGTTGAATGAGATGCAGCGACTAGACCCGGGGGCCATGGGGGCGTTCCGGGAGGTAGACCGCTTGCTCCGGGACCAATTCATCACCGGTTTAGCCCATAGACTTCTCCGGGACAAGCTGTTGGAAATGGCCCGGGTTGCACCAGAGTTATCTTTCTGGCAGATTTACCGAGCTGCAGTGGAAAGGGAAGAGAAATCAGCCTATGTTCCCGAGGGGTCAGTGAACAGTGCCCAGCTGGAGGAAGGTGGGTCATCAGGGTCGGGGGGAGAGGGGCTGGTAAGCGTGGTACAAGCTTTGCGTGCTGAGGTGAAGGAGTTGAAGCTGAAATTGTCTCAACTGACAGTTGATCCCGCCTCTACCCCCTCACGGGAACCTCCTGCCCCACCCCCTGGAACGGTGACCCCGCAAATGGCCAGGTCGTCCTATCAGAATGAGTCAAGCCCTCGCCCACGAGGAACAATCACCTGCTGGAAGTGTGGCCGCCAGGGACACATCTCGCGTTACTGCCGGGCGCTTACAGCCCCAGAAACCCCGTCGCCGGCTTTAAACTTCCGGCCGCTGCCATGAGAGGGCAAGCAGCAGCGGCCCCACCCACACAAAGCCCTCGACGGAATGAACAAGATTTGTTTGCATGTAGTCCAGTGATAGAAGCAGAGTTTGAAGGGGCGGAAGATGAGGTGCTTAGTTGACACGGGATCCGAATGTACTATAATGCCTCTAGAAGTATATGAGAGATACTTCAGTCGACTAGTGATTCCAGAGGATGGCCGAGTGATACGACTGACCGCTGCAAATAATGGTCAATTGTCAGTCAAAGGGATCGTGTGGATGCAACTAAAAATGTTTGGTCAAGAGCTGGGGCAGAAAGGGGTAGTACTGGTGGATCACCCCCCTAGAAGAGGGATGGAAGTGACGCTCGGAATGAACGTGCTGCGAGATTTGAATCACCAGATGTATGCCAGTGAAGGACCCCGATACTGGGCCCGTGCGACAAGACACCGACCCACACAGAGAATTCTACACCGTCTAGTGCTGAGTTGCGACTTGCTGAAAAGTGCGGTCCCAGGTGGCCGGGTGGGCCGGGTCCGAGTGACTTCGAGGGCCCCGATCCTGCTGGGACCCAGACAAGAGGAACTCTTAATGCTGCCTGTGGGAGCTGCACAGAGATTGAATGGGCTTGAAGTGCTACTTGAGCCCGCCCAAGAGGGTTCCTCATTTGCCAAGGTACATGTGGCCCGGTCTTTGGCGATTGTGAAGAATGGACGAGTGCCGGTCCGATGCATCAATGTTTTAGATGAAGCTGTTGCAATTCCCGCTGGGACCATACTGGCTGAACTGTTCGTGCCGGCAGAGAAGGTGCCGGAAAATGCAGGGTTCGAATTGCGACCAGACCAACAGTCATCCTGGACATTCGCGGTCGAGGTAGGCCGGACTGAACCTCCTACGAAGGAATGGAATGTTCATGTGATCATGGAGCAGATGGGAGTGGATCGGGAGAAGCTGACCCCCGTGCAGTTGGAGCGGTTGGAGAGAGTTTTGTGGGAACATCAAGAGACATTTTCCCGACATGGAGAGGACTTTGGGTGTACCCAGACGATTGAGCATGAGATTCCAACGGGGGATACTCCACCCATTAGAGAAAGATATCGTCAAATTCCTCCGGCGCTCTATCAAGAGGTGAAGAGCATGGTGGCCAGTATGCTGGACAACCAAGTGATCCGAGAGAGCCGGAGTCCCTGGGCGGCCCCTGTAGTCTTGGTCCGCAAGAAGGATGGGACACTCCGATTTTGTGTGGACTATCGGAAATTGAATGCCCACACCGTACGGGACGCATATCCTTTACCCCGTATTGAAGAATCCCTGTCGGCCCTGGGTCGGGCCAAGTATTTCTCAACGTTGGATTTGGCAAGCGGGTACTGGCAGGTCCCAATGGCTGAAAAAGATCGGGCCAAGACGGCGTTTGTCTTGCCAATGGGGCTCTTTGAGTTCAACCGGATGCCCTTTGGCCTCGCTACCGCCCCAGGAACCTTCCAACGCCTGATGGAACATTGCTTGGGCGATCTAAATTTTGAATCAGTCCTGATATATCTAGACGACATTGTGGTGTTCGGAACCTCATTTGAAGATCATCTGGAGAAGCTGCGTCAAGTTCTCCGGCGGCTCAAGAGCTACGGCCTGAAAATAAAGCCAAAAAAATGTCAACTGTTACGAAACCAGATTGAATATTTGGGGCATCTGGTGACCCCGGACGGGGTACTACCTTTAGCCAGTAAGATTAAGGCAGTACAAGAGTGGCCACCTCCTTGTGACCTGCGAGAAGTGCGGGCCTTCCTGGGCCTAGCAGGATACTATCGGCGGTTTGTGCCTAAATTCTCACAAGTGGTGAGTCCCTTGAATGAACTTTTGAGAGGGACAGCGCTGGGTCCTCGAAATCGCCCCATTCCATGGGGGCCCCTACAGAAAAAGGCATTTGATGGAGTGAAAACCGCCCTAACGAGTGCCCCATTGCTGGCCTACGCCCGGTTTGACACCCCTTTTTTGTTGTATACCGATGGTAGTCTTCATGGGTTGGGGGCAGTACTAGCACAGGTGCAGGACGGCCGAGAACGAGTGATTTCTTATGGCAGCAGATCTTTAAGAGACTCCGAGCGAAATCCGGCTAACTACAGCTCATTCCGGCTGGAATTGCTGGCCCTGGTGTGGGCAATGACAGAACGCTTCGCCGAGTATCTAACAGGAGCTGAGGTGCTAGTCATGACAGATAACAACCCGCTAGCTCACTTAGAGAATGCAAAACTGGGGGCGTTGGAGCAGCGGTGGGTCGCCAGACTGGCCAAGTTCAATTACCGCATTAAATTTCGCTCTGGTCGAGAGAACGGCAATGCAGATGCATTGTCAAGGGTGCCCCTTGGGTCATCCGGGGAAGATGTTGATGAACAACTTGAGGACACTGAAACTCCAGCTTTGGGGCAGATACCTATCTTCCAAAGTGTGGTACACTCAAGTGGGGTGGCCACCGGGATGCCCTGTGTACTGGGTAAAACACCCTCAGATTGGACAAGAGTCCAGGATGAGTGTCCGGACATTGCACTTGTGCGCCGTTGGGTACAAAACAAGGCCTGGCCCAGTGCAGAGGACAAGGCTCAGTTGTCCATGGAAGGAATGAAACTCCTTCGACAATGGGATAAATTGTGTGTGGAGCAAGGTCTTTTGTATCGTAAGGTGTACCTGCCATCGGAGCTGCAGCATCGGTACCAACTGATAATTCCTGTGGGGATGGGGCCGGTGGTCGCTCGTGAGGCGCATGAGAAGGGGGCCCATTTTGGAAGTGAAAAGACACTTCAGTGGTTGCAGCGAGTCCTCTACTGCCCTGAGTTGGGAGGGATGGTGGCCGACGCATGTCGGCAGTGCCGAATTTGTGGGCTCAACAAAAGCCCTGAGCAGCGGGCTCCCACACAGTCTATTAAGACTTCAGCTCCACTGGAGCTACTCATGATTGACTACGTGTTGATAGGGTACTCTACGTCAGGGTACTCCTATTGCCTGGTGATGACAGATCACTTTACCAAGTATGCTGTAGCGGTGCCGACAAGAGATCAGACGGCCAAGTCGGCGGCTGAGGCAGTGTGCCGACATTTCTTCCAAGTGTTCGGGTGTCCGCAGAGAATACATTCAGATCAAGGGGCCTGCTTTCAGGGGACGCTGATGAAAGAGTTGCACCAGCTCTATGGTATCGAGCAGTCGAGAACAACGCCTTACCACCCTCAGGGTAACGGGGCGTGTGAGCGTTTTAATCGGACCCTGTTGCAAATGTTGAGGTCCTTAGAGAGTCAGCAACAGACATGCTGGCCTGAGTATCTCCCCGAATTGATGTGGGCTTACAATAACAGGGTGCACAGTACTACTGGTTACTCACCACACATGTTGATGTTTGGTAGACCTGGCCGAGACATTGAGGATTTGAACATGCCAGATCCCTCCTCCGCCCCCCTTCGGACTGCATCCGAGTGGGTACGAGAGCATCGGCGGCGGTTGAGGGTGGTGCATCAGGTGGTGGGCGACCGCCTTCGACAGGTGGTCCATAAGGACACGCGACCTGTACAAACAGAGCTGTTCTCTCCGGGGGACAGAGTGTTGGTGAGGACAAAACGACGGTCAGGAAAGCTGAGTGACCGATGGGAGGCGATACCGTATCTGATAAAAAAACAGGTGAACCCTGAGATTCCAGTGTACGAGGTCAAACCGGTGGGGACAGGGGGGCCAACCCGTAATTTGCATCGTAACATGTTACAACGGTGCTGGTTTGAAGATTCGGCGCCTACTCCCCTAGAGCCAGAGGCCATGTTCCAAGGGGCGGAAGCTCTGAATGATCTTGAGTTTGATGGTGTGTTTACTCCTGCGCCTGCTTATTTGCCCCCTGTGACCGATCTGGCCTCGGGTGTTGAGAATGTTGGGGATATGGAGGATGTTGTTGAGGAGAGTGCATCAGGTCAACTGCTTGGTCCTGACGCTGTATCACAGGACATCGAGCCGCAGGAGGAGACAACTCCACTTACGGCCACTAACACGACCACGGAAGAGACTCTAGCTCCCTCTAAGGTCGCACCTGTTGATGTAGGACTCAGGAGAACTACACGATCTACGGCAGGAATACCGCCTCAGCGATATGCTCAAGATGAATTTGAGTGGGAAGGTATGTCGAGGACGCCAACCTCTAGTGGGGTGGCATGTAAGAGGGTGAACTGTAGTCCCACTGAGAGGGCACTAGGACCCTGTGGTTTTTGCCTGTTGCAGCAGAGGACAGACCTCCCAGAGACAATGTGTGCTGCGGGGTGGGGTCTAGTGTCTCGAGTGTAAAGTGAAAGTGAGAAGTGAGAGCTGAGAGAGAAAAGGCGGGAAGAAAAGGAGAAGCTGCTGTGAGATCTTAAAAAGAGACTGTGTGGATTTACTGCAAGTGTTTTTGGAGGAAAAGAAGCTTTTGAGAGACTTTTTTTTTGCTAACGTTCCCCTGGAGAAGAGCTAACCTTTTGTTTAACTCTGTGAGAGACTTGTGTGGCTAACGTTTCCTGGAGAGGAGTTAACCCTTTATCTAAGTAAAGACGGAGACTTTGCTAAGAACCCAGTACGAATTTGGAAGTCTGTGGATTCCCTGTGCATTGAGTGGAGGAACAAGTCTGGACAGACGGCTGATACAGAGACGGACGGATTGTCGTGGAAGCATTCCTAGGAGCTACAGAAGCAGAGACTACATCGTGAGACCACTAACTAAGTCCCCGGCGTTTGGGCTCGGCATCGGCCGACAAGACAAGAGGAGCTTGCTGTAACTTATTGGCGCTGAAGATAAGGATTGGCTGCAGCCTGTGCGGATTCCTGCCTGAGAGGAAATCCATTTCAGGATACGGTACCATAGTTATAGATACCCGGGTATCTCTGCTCAGAGTGTTAAATTGTTACTTTAGAGGTGTATCTTATATTAGAGTTGTGTAAGTTATACTCAATGTGCCATTCCAGGGGCTCCCTTAATAACACTACATTCAATTTACACTTGTTCCTGTTTTTAGTTGCCTGTTAGGTAAATTTCTTACTAGTCTGTTGTAGTACACAGTTCTCAGGAGACCTTGGAGTGGCACAGTGATTTCAGCTGCTGCTGAATTAGTGTATCTTTGGGGTGCATCTGCCTTAATATTCTCCATATTACCTTGATTAATTTGCCTTTGAGTAAATACCGTTGGAGATTTCTGCCTTGGTCTTGGTTTGTGACTCACTGGATCTTATTCGGACCTCTGGTCATTACAAGCTACTGTGGTCAGGACTCCTCCTCCTCGTGTATCTATAGAGTGTAAGCTCCTGTGGTCAGGACTCCTCCTCCTCCTGTATCTATAGAGTGTAAGCTCCTGTGGTCAGGACTCCTCCTCCTCCTGTATCTATAGAATGTAAGCTCCTGTGGTCAGGACTCCTCCTCCTCCTGTATCTATAGAGTGTAAGCTCCTGTGGTCAGGACTCTTCCTCCTCTTGTATCTATAGAGCGTAAGCTCCTGTGGTCAGGACTCCTCCTCCTCCTCCTGTATCTATAGAGTGTAAGCTCCTGTGGTCAGGACTCCTCCTCCTCCTGTATCTATAGAGTGTAAGCTCCTGTGGTCAGGACTCCTCCTCCTCCTGTATCTATAGAGTGTAAGCTCCTGTGGTCAGGACTCTTCCTCCTCCTGTATCTATAGAGTGTAAGCTCCTGTGGTCAGGACTCCTCCTCCTCCTCCTGTATCTATAGAGTGTAAGCTCCTGTGGTCAGGACTCTTCCTCCTCCTGTATCTATAGAGTGTAAGCTCCTGTGGTCAGGACTCCTCCTCCTCCTGTATCTATAGAGTGTACGCTCCTGTGGTCAGGACTCTTCCTCCTCCTGTATCTATAGAGTGTAAGCTCCTGTGGTCAGGACTCCTCCTCCTCCTCCTGTATCTATAGAGTGTAAGCTCCTGTGGTCAGGACTCCTCCTCCTCCTGTATCTATAGAGTGTAAGCTCCTGTGGTCAGGACTCCTCCTCCTCCTCCTGTATCTATAGAGTGTAAGCTCCTGTGGTCAGGACTCCTCCTCCTCCTGTATCTATAGAGTGTAAGCTCCTGTGGTCAGGACTCCTCCTCCTCCTGTATCTATAGAGTGTAAGCTCCTGTGGTCAGGACTCTTCCTCCTGTATCTATAGAGTGTAAGCTCCTGTGGTCAGGACTCTTCCTCCTCCTGTATCTATAGAGTGTAAGTGTAAGCTCCTGTGGTCAGGACTCCTCCTCCTCCTGTATCTATAGAGTGTAAGCTCCTGTGGTCAGGACTCCTCCTCCTCCTGTATCTATAGAGTGTAAGCTCCTGTGGTCAGGACTCTTCCTCCTGTATCTATAGAGTGTAAGCTCCTGTGGTCAGGACTCTTCCTCCTCCTGTATCTATAGAGTGTAAGCTCCTGTGGTCAGGACTCCTACTCCTCCTCCTGTATCTATAGAGTGTAAGCTCCTGTGGTCAGGACTCCTCCTCCTCCTGTATCTATAGAGTGTAAGCTCCTGTGGTCAGGACTCCTCCTCCTCCTGTATCTATAGAGTGTAAGCTCCTGTGGTCAGGACTCCTCCTCCTCCTGTATCTATAGAGTGTAAGCTTCTGTGGTCAGGACTCTTCCTCCTCCTGTATCTATAGAGTGTAAGCTCCTGTGGTCAGGACTCCTCCTCCTCCTGTATCTATAGAGTGTAAGCTCCTGTGGTCAGGACTCCTCCTCCTCCTGTATCTATAGAGTGTAAGCTCCTGTTGTAATGACCAGAGGTCCGAATAAGATCCAGTGAGTCACAAACCAAGACCAAGGCAGAAATCTCCAACGGTATTTACTCAGAGGCAAAATAATCAAGGTAATATGGAGAATATTAAGACAGATGCACCCCAAAGATACACTAGCTCAGCAGCAGCTGAAATCACTGTGCCACTCCAAGGTCTCCTGAGAACTGTGTACTACAACAGACTAGTAAGAAATTTACCTTACAGGCAACTAAAAACAGGAACAAGTGTAAATTGAATGTAGTGTTATTAAGGGAGGCCCTGGAATGGCACACTGAGTATAACTTACACAACTCTAATATAAGATACACCTCTAAAGTAACAACTTAACACTCTGAGCAGAGATACCCGGGTATCTATAACTATGGTACCGTATCCTGAGATGGATTTCCTCTCAGGCAGGAATCCGCACAGGCTGCAGCCAGTTCATATTTTCAGCGCCAATAAGTTACAGCAAACTCCTCTTGTCTTGTCGGCCGATGCCGAGCCCAAACGCCGGGGACTTAGTTAGTGGTCTCACGATGTAGTCTCTGCTTCTGTAGCTCCTAGGAATGCTTCCACGACAATCCGTCCGTCTCTGTATCAGCCGTCTGTCCAGACTTGGTTCTCCACTCAATGCACAGGGAATCCACAGACTTCCAAATACGTACTGGGTTCTTAGTAAAGTCTCAGTCTTTTGTTAAATAAAGGGTTAACTCCTCTCCAGGAAACGTTAGCCACACAAGTCTCTCACAGAGTTAAACAAAAGGTTAGTTCTTCTCCAGGGGAACGTTAGCAACAAAAAGTCTCTCAAAAGCTTCTTTTCCTCCAAAAACACTTGCAGTAAATCCACACACAGTCTCTCTTTAAGATATCACAGCAGCTTCTGCCTTTGCTTCCCGCCTTTTTCTCTCTCAGCTCTCACTTCCAAGTTTCACTTTACACCCGAGACACTAGACCCCACCCAGCAGCACACATTGTCTCTGGGAGTTTTGCACGGTCTGTTCTCTTCTGCAATAGGCAAAAACCACAGGGTCCTAGTGCCCTCTCAGTGGGACTACAGTTCACCCTCTTACATGCCACCCCACTAGAGGTTGGCGTCCTCGACATACCTTCCCACTCAAATTCATCTTGAGCATATCGCTGAGGCGGTATTCCTGCCGTAGATCGTGTAGTTCTCCTGAGTCCTACATCAACAGGTGCGACCTTAGAGGGAGCTACAGTCTCTTCCGTGGTCGTGTTAGTGGGCGTAAGTGGAGTTGTCTCCTCCTGCGGCTCGATGTCCTGTGATACAGCGTCAGGACCAAGCAGTTGACCTGATGCACTCTCCTCAACAACATCCTCCATATCCCCAACATTCTCATCACCCGAGGCCAGATCGGTCACAGGGGGCAAATAAGCAGGCGCAGGAGTAAGCACACCATCAAACTCAAGATCATTCAGAGCTTCCGCCCCTTGAAACATGGCCTCTGGCTCTAGGGGTGTAGGCGCCGAATCTTCAAACCAGCACCGCTGTAACATGTTACGATGCAAATTACGGGTTGGCCCCCCTGTCCCCACCGGTTCGACCTCGTACACTGGAATCTCAGGGTTCACCTGTTTTTTTTATCAGATACGGTATCGCCTCCCATCGGTCACTCAGCTTTCCTGACCGTCGTTTTGTCCTCACCAACACTCTGTCTCCCGGAGAGAACAGCTCTGTTTGTACAGGTCGCGTGTCCTTATGGACCACCTGGCGAAGGCGGTCACCCACCACCTGATGCACCACCCTCAACCGCCGCCGATGCTCTCGTACCCACTCGGATGCAGTCCGAAGGGGGGCGGAGGAGGGATCTGGCATGCTCAAATCCTCAATGTCTCGGCCAGGTCTACCAAACATCAACATGTGTGGTGAGTAACCAGTAGTACTGTGCACCCTGTTATTGTAAGCCCACATCAATTCGGGGAGATACTCAGGCCAGCATGTCTGTTGCTGACTCTCTAAGGACCTCAACATTTGCAACAGGGTCCGATTAAAACGCTCACACGCCCCGTTACCCTGAGGGTGGTAAGGCGTTGTTCTCGACTGCTCGATACCATAGAGCTGGTGCAACTCTTTCATCAGCGTTCCCTGAAAGCAGGCCCCTTGATCTGAATGTATTCTCTGCGGACACCCGAACACTTGGAAGAAATGTCGGCACACTGCCTCAGCCGCCGACTTGGCCGTCTGATCTCTTGTCGGCACCGCTACAGCATACTTGGTAAAGTGATCTGTCATCACCAGACAGTAGGAGTACCCTGATGTAGAGTACCCTATCAACACGTAGTCAATCATGAGTAGTTCCAGTGGAGCTGAAGTCTTAATAGACTGTGTGGGAGCCCGCTGCTCAGGGCTTTTGTTGAGCCCACAAATTCGGCACTGCCGACACGCGTCGGCCACCATCCCTCCCAACTTTGGGCAGTAGAGGACTCGCTGCAACCACTGAAGTGTCTTTTCACTTCCAAAATGGGCCCCCTTCTCATGCGCCTCACGAGCGACCACCGGCCCCATCCCCACAGGAATTATCAGTTGGTACCGATGCTGCAGCTCCGATGGCAGGTACACCTTACGATACAAAAGACCTTGTTCCACACACAATTTATCCCATTGTCGAAGGAGTTTCATTCCTTCCATGGACAACTGAGCCTTGTCCTCTGCACTGGGCCAGGCCTTGTTTTGTACCCAACGGCGCACAAGTGCAACGTCCGGACACTCATCCTGGACTCTTGTCCAATCTGAGGGTGTTTTACCCAGGACACAGGGCATCCCGGTGGCCACCCCACTTGAGTGTACCACACTTTGGAAGATAGGTATTTGCCCCAAAGGTGGAGTTTCAGTATCCTCAAGTTGTTCATCAACATCTTCCCCGGATGACCCAAGGGGCACTCTTGACAATGCATCTGCATTGCCGTTCTCTCGACCAGAGCGAAATTTAATGCGGTAATTGAACTTGGCCAGTCTGGCGACCCACCGCTGCTCCAACGCCCCCAGTTTTGCATTCTCTAAGTGAGCTAGCGGGTTGTTATCTGTCATGACTAGCACCTCAGCTCCTGTTAGATACTCGGCGAAGCGTTCTGTCATTGCCCACACCAGGGCCAGCAATTCCAGACGGAATGAGCTGTAGTTAGCCGGATTTCGCTCGGAGTCTCTTAAAGATCTGCTGCCATAAGAAATCACTCGTTCTCGGCCGTCCTGCACCTGTGCTAGTACTGCCCCCAACCCATGAAGACTACCATCGGTATACAACAAAAAAGGGGTGTCAAACCGGGCGTAGGCCAGCAATGGGGCACTCGTTAGGGCGGTTTTCACTCCATCAAATGCCTTTTTCTGTAGGGGCCCCCATGGAATGGGGCGATTTCGAGGACCCAGCGCTGTCCCTCTCAAAAGTTCATTCAAGGGACTCACCACTTGTGAGAATTTAGGCAGAAACCGCCGATAGTATCCTGCTAGGCCCAGGAAGGCCCGCACTTCTCGCAGGTCACAAGGAGGTGGCCACTCTTGTACCGCCTTAATCTTACTGGCTAAAGGTAGTACCCCGTCCGGGGTCACCAGATGCCCCAAATATTCAATCTGGTTTCGTAACAGCTGACATTTTTTTGGCTTTATTTTCAGGCCGTAGCTCTTGAGCCGCCGGAGAACTTGACGCAGCTTCTCCAGATGATCTTCAAATGAGGTTCCGAACACCACAATGTCGTCCAAATATATCAGGACTGATTCAAAATTTAGATCACCCAAGCAATGTTCCATCAGGCGTTGGAAGGTTCCCGGGGCGGTAGCGAGGCCAAAGGGCATCCGGTTGAACTCAAAGAGCCCCATTGGCAATACAAACGCCGTCTTGGCCCGATCTTTTTCAGCCATTGGGACCTGCCAGTACCCGCTTGCCAAATCCAACGTTGAGAAATACTTGGCCCGACCCAGGGCCGACAGGGATTCTTCAATACGGGGTAAAGGATAGGCGTCCCGTACGGTGTGGGCATTCAATTTCCGATAGTCCACACAAAATCGGAGTGTCCCATCCTTCTTGCGGACCAAGACTACAGGGGCCGCCCAGGGACTCCGGCTCTCTCGGATCACTTGGTTGTCCAGCATACTGGCCACCATGCTCTTCACCTCTTGATAGAGCGCCGGAGGAATTTGGCGATATCTTTCTCTAATGGGTGGAGTATCCCCCGTTGGAATCTCATGCTCAATCGTCTGGGTACACCCGAAGTCCTCTCCATGTCGGGAAAAGGTCTCTTGATGTTCCCACAAAACTCTCTCCAACTGCTCCAACTGCACGGGGGTCAGCTTCTCCCGATCCACTCCCATCTGCTCCATGATCACATGAACATTCCATTCCTCCGTAGGAGGTTCAGTCCGGCCTACCTCGACCGCGAATGTCCAGGATGACTGTTGGTCTGGTCGCAATTCGAACCCTGCATTTTCCGGCACCTTCTCTGCCGGTACGAACAGTTCAGCCAGTATGGTCCCAGCGGGAATTGCAACAGCTTCATCTAAAACATTGATGCATCGGACCGGTACTCGTCCATTCTTCACAATCGCCAAAGAACGGGCCACATGTACCTTGGCAAATGAGGAACCCTCTCGGGCGGGCTCAAGTAGCACTTCAAGCCCATTCAATCTCTGTGCAGCTCCCACAGGCAGCATTAAGAGTTCCTCTTGTCTGGGTCCCAGCAGGATCGGGGCCCTCGAAGTCACTCGGACCCGGCCCACCCGGCCACCTGGGACCGCACTTTTCAGCAAGTCGCAACTCAGCACTAGACGGTGTAGAATTCTCTGTGTGGGTCGGTGTCTTGTCGCACGGGCCCAGTATCGGGGTCCTTCACTGGCATACATCTGGTGATTCAAATCTCGCAGCACGTTCATTCCGAGCGTCACTTCCATCCCTCTTCTAGGGGGGTGATCCACCAGTACTACCCCTTTCTGCCCCAGCTCTTGACCAAACATTTTTAGTTGCATCCACACGATCCCTTTTACTGACAATTGACCATTATTTGCGGCGGTCAGTCGTATCACTCGGCCATCCTCTGGAATCACTAGTCGACTGAAGTATCTCTCATATACTTCTAGAGGCATTATAGTACATTCGGATCCCGTGTCAACCAAGCACCTCATCTTCCGCCCTTCAAACTCTGCTTCTATCACTGGACTACATGCAAACAAATCTTGTTCATTCCGTCGAGGGCTTTGTGTGGGTGGGGCCGCTGCTGCTTGCCCTCTCATGGCAGCGGCCGGAAGTTTAAAGCCGGCGACGGGGTTTCTGGGGCTGTAAGCGCCCGGCAGTAACGCGAGATGTGTCCCTGGCGGCCACACTTCCAGCAGGTGATTGTTCCTCGTGGGCGAGGGCTTGACTCATTCTGATAGGACGACCTGGCCATTTGCGGGGTCACCGTTCCAGGGGGTGAGGCAGGAGGTTCCCGCGAGGGGGTAGAGGCGGGATCAACTGTCAGTTGAGACAATTTCAGCTTCAACTCCTTCACCTCAGCACGCAGAGCTTGTACCACGCTTACCAGCCCCTCTCCCCCCGACCCTGATGAACCACCTTCCTCCAGCTGGGCACTGTTCACTGACCCCTCGGGAACATAGGCCGATTTCTCTTCCCTTTCCACTGCAGCTCGGTAAATCTGCCAGAAAGATAACTCTGGTGCAACCCGGGCCATTTCCAACAGTTTGTCCCGGAGAAGTCTATTGGCTACACCGGTGATGAATTGGTCCCGGAGCAAGCGGTCTACCTCCCGGAACGCCCCCATGGCCCCCGGGTCTAGTCGCTGCATCTCATTCAACATCTCTTGCAAAATATTAGAGTACTGCATCAGGGACTCACACTCTCTCTGGGGACGATTAAAGAATAGGGACCGAAGCTGGGCCACGCGCGCTCGGCCCCCCAAACTCCCCTCTAACAGTTCCAAAATCTTTTCTAATGTATCCCTCTCTGATTCTGGGCGCACCATCACCATACGCCTAATATCACCCTCCAGTGCATTTAATGCCAGCTCAGCGCGTAACGCGGGGGTCAAATTACACATGCGCAGAATACTCCGGATTCTCTCAGCCCAATCTTGCAACGCCATATTGCGCCCATCGTATTTCGGCATGTGCTGAAGTAAAGCCCCTACAGGCACATACCCTCCCGAAGTCGCAGCGGCTGCCAAGGGAACCCCAACCCCTGAGGAGGATGCGGATACAGCGGGGTCATTTCCACCCTCGCCCTCGTCCATGACAAACACTGGATCCTGCCGACTACGCCAAAAATGTAATGACCAGAGGTCCGAATAAGATCCAGTGAGTCACAAACCAAGACCAAGGCAGAAATCTCCAACGGTATTTACTCAGAGGCAAAATAATCAAGGTAATATGGAGAATATTAAGGCAGATGCACCCCAAAGATACACTAGCTCAGCAGCAGCTGAAATCACTGTGCCACTCCAAGGTCTCCTGAGAACTGTGTACTACAACAGACTAGTAAGAAATTTACCTTACAGGCAACTAAAAACAGGAACAAGTGTAAATTGAATGTAGTGTTATTAAGGGAGCCCCTGGAATGGCACATTGAGTATAACTTACACAACTCTAATATAAGATACACCTCTAAAGTAACAATTTAACACTCTGAGCAGAGATACCCGGGTATCTATAACTATGGTACCGTATCCTGAGATGGATTTCCTCTCAGGCAGGAATCCGCACAGGCTGCAGCCAGTTCATATTTTCAGCGCCAATAAGTTACAGCAAACTCCTCTTGTCTTGTCGGCCGATGCCGAGCCCAAACGCCGGGGACTTAGTTAGTGGTCTCACGATGTAGTCTCTGCTTCTGTAGCTCCTAGGAATGCTTCCACGACAATCCGTCCGTCTCTGTATCAGCAGTCTGTCCAGACTTGGTTCTCCACTCAATGCACAGGGAATCCACAGACTTCCAAATACGTACTGGGTTCTTAGTAAAGTCTCAGTCTTTTGTTAAATAAAGGGTTAACTCCTCTCCAGGAAACGTTAGCCACACAAGTCTCTCACAGAGTTAAACAAAAGGTTAATTCTTCTCCAGGGGAACGTTAGCAACAAAAAGTCTCTCAAAAGCTTCTTTTCCTCCAAAAACACTTGCAGTAAATCCACACACAGTCTCTCTTTAAGATATCACAGCAGCTTCTGCCTTTGCTTCCCGCCTTTTTCTCTCTCAGCTCTCACTTCCAAGTTTCACTTTACACCCGAGACACTAGACCCCACCCAGCAGCACACATTGTCTCTGGGAGTTTTGCACGGTCTGTTCTCTTCTGCAATAGGCAAAAACCACAGGGTCCTAGTGCCCTCTCAGTGGGACTACAGTTCACCCTCTTACACTGTGTCAGGACTCCTCCTCCTGTATCTATAGAGTGTAAGCTCCTGTGGTCAGGACTCCTCCTCCTGTATCTATAGAGTGTAAGCTCCTGTGGTCAGGACTCCTCCTCCTCCTGTATCTATAGAGTGTAAGCTCCTGTGGTCAGGACTCCTCCTCCTCCTCCTTCTCCTGTATCTATAGAGTGTAAGCTCCTGTGGTCATGGCTCCTCCTCCTGTATCTATAGAGTGTAAGCTCCTGTGGTCAGGACTCCTCCTCCTCCTCCTGTGTCTATAGACTGTAAGCTCCTGTGGTCAGGACTCCTCCTCCTCCTGTATCTATAGAGTGTAAGCTCCTGTGGTCAGGACTCCTCCTCCTGTATCTATAGAGTGTAAGCTCCTGTGGTCAGGACTCTTCCTCCTCCTGTATCTATAGAGTGTAAGCTCCTGTGGTCAGGACTCCTCCTCCTCCTGTATCTATAGCGTGTAAGCTCCTGTGGTCAGGACTCCTCCTCCTCCTCCTGTATCTATAGAGTGTAAGCTCCTGTGGTCAGGACTCCTCCTCCTCCTGTATCTATAGAGTGTAAGCTCCTGTGGTCAGGACTCCTCCTCCTGTATCTATAGAGTGTAAGCTCCTGTGGTCAGGACTCCTCCTCCTGTATCTATAGAGTGTAAGCTCCTGTGGTCAGGACTCTTCCTCCACCTGTATCTATAGAGTGTAAGCTTCTGTGGTCAGGACTTCTCCTCCTCCTGTATCTATAGAGTGTAAGCTCCTGTGGTCAGGGCTCCTCCTCCTCCTGTATCTATAGAGTGTAAGCTCCTGTGGTCAGGACTCCTCCTCCTCCTGTATCTATAGAGTGTAAGCTCCTGTGGTCAAGACTTCTCCTCCTCCTGTATCTATGGAGTGTAAGCTCCTGTGGTCAGGACTCCTCCTCCTCGTGTATCTATAGAGTGTAAGCTCCTGTGGTCAGGACTCCTCCTCCTGTATCTATAGATTGTAAGCTCCTGTGGTCAGGACTCCTCCTCCTCCTCCTGTATCTATAGAGTGTAAGCTCCTTTGGTCAGGACTCCTCCTCTTCCTGTATCTATAGAGTGTAAGCTCCTGTGGTCAGGACTCCTCCTCCTCCTCCTTCTCCTGTATCTATAGAGTGTAAGCTCCTGTGGTCAGGGCTCCTCCTCCTGTATCTATAGAGTGTAAGCTCCTGTGGTCAGGACTCCTCCTCCTCCTCCTGTGTCTATGGACTGTAAGCTCCTGTGGTCAGGACTCCTCCTCCTCCTGTATCTATAGAGTGTAAGCTCCTGTGGTCAGGACTCCTCCTCCTGTATCTATAGAGTGTAAGCTCCTGTGGTCAGGACTCCTCCTCCTCCTGTATCTATAGAGTGTAAGCTCCTGTGGTCAGGACTCCTCCTGTATCTATAGAGTGTAAGCTCCTGTGGTCAGGACTCCTCCTCCTCCTGTATCTATAGAGTGTAAGCTCCTGTGGTCAGGACTCCTCCTCCTCCTGTATCTATAGAGTGTAAGCTCCTGTGGTCAGGACTCCTCCTCCTCCTGTATCTATAGAGTGTAAGCTCCTGTGGTCAGGACTCTTCCTCCTCCTGTATCTATAGAGTGTAAGCTCCTGTGGTCAGGACTCCTCCTCCTCCTCCTGTATCTATAGAGTGTAAGCTCCTGTGGTCAGGACTCTTCCTCCTCCTGTATCTATAGAGTGTAAGCTCCTGTGGTCAGGACTCCTCCTCCTCCTGTATCTATAGAGTGTACGCTCCTGTGGTCAGGACTCTTCCTCCTCCTGTATCTATAGAGTGTAAGCTCCTGTGGTCAGGACTCCTCCTCCTCCTCCTGTATCTATAGAGTGTAAGCTCCTGTGGTCAGGACTCCTCCTCCTCCTGTATCTATAGAGTGTAAGCTCCTGTGGTCAGGACTCCTCCTCCTCCTCCTGTATCTATAGAGTGTAAGCTCCTGTGGTCAGGACTCTTCCTCCTGTATCTATAGAGTGTAAGCTCCTGTGGTCAGGACTCTTCCTCCTCCTGTATCTATAGAGTGTAAGCTCCTGTGGTCAGGACTCTTCCTCCTCCTGTATCTATAGAGTGTAAGCTCCTGTGGTCAGGACTCCTCCTCCTCCTGTATCTATAGAGTGTAAGCTCCTGTGGTCAGGACTCCTCCTCCTCCTGTATCTATAGAGTGTAAGCTCCTGTGGTCAGGACTCTTCCTCCTCCTGTATCTATAGAGTGTAAGCTCCTGTGGTCAGGACTCCTCCTCCTCCTCCTGTATCTATAGAGTGTAAGCTCCTGTGGTCAGGACTCCTCCTCCTCCTGTATCTATAGAGTGTAAGCTCCTGTGGTCAGGACTCCTCCTCCTCCTGTATCTATAGAGTGTAAGCTCCTGTGGTCAGGACTCCTCCTCCTCCTGTATCTATAGAGTGTAAGCTCCTGTGGTCAGGACTCCTCCTCCTCCTGTATCTATAGAGTGTAAGCTCCTGTGGTCAGGACTCCTCCTCCTCCTGTATCTATAGAGTGTAAGTTCCTGTGTCAGGACTCCTCCTCCTGTATCTATAGAGTGTAAGCTCCTGTGGTCAGGACTCCTCCTCCTGTATCTATAGAGTGTAAGCTCCTGTGGTCAGGACTCCTCCTCCTGTATCTATAGAGTGTAAGCTCCTGTGGTCAGGACTCCTCCTCCTGTATCTATAGAGTGTAAGCTCCTGTGGTCAGGACTCCTCCTCCTGTATCTATAGAGTGTAAGCTCCTGTGGTCAGGACTCTTCCTCCTCCTGTATCTATAGAGTGTAAGCTCCTGTGGTCAGGACTCCTCCTCCTCCTGTATCTATAGCGTGTAAGCTCCTGTGGTCAGGACTCCTCCTCCTCCTCCTGTATCTATAGAGTGTAAGCTCCTGTGGTCAGGACTCCTCCTCCTCCTCCTGTATCTATAGAGTGTAAGCTCCTGTGGTCAGGACTCCTCCTCCTCCTGTATCTATAGAGTGTAAGCTCCTGTGGTCAGGACTCCTCCTCCTGTATCTATAGAGTGTAAGCTCCTGTGGTCAGGACTCCTCCTCCTGTATCTATAGAGTGTAAGCTCCTGTGGTCAGGACTCTTCCTCCACCTGTATCTATAGAGTGTAAGCTTCTGTGGTCAGGACTTCTCCTCCTCCTGTATCTATAGAGTGTAAGCTCCTGTGGTCAGGGCTCCTCCTCCTCCTGTATCTATAGAGTGTAAGCTCCTGTGGTCAGGACTCCTCCTCCTCCTGTATCTATAGAGTGTAAGCTCCTGTGGTCAAGACTTCTCCTCCTCCTGTATCTATGGAGTGTAAGCTCCTGTGGTCAGGACTCCTCCTCCTCGTGTATCTATAGAGTGTAAGCTCCTGTGGTCAGGACTCCTCCTCCTGTATCTATAGATTGTAAGCTCCTGTGGTCAGGACTCCTCCTCCTCCTCCTGTATCTATAGAGTGTAAGCTCCTTTGGTCAGGACTCCTCCTCTTCCTGTATCTATAGAGTGTAAGCTCCTGTGGTCAGGACTCCTCCTCCTCCTCCTTCTCCTGTATCTATAGAGTGTAAGCTCCTGTGGTCAGGGCTCCTCCTCCTGTATCTATAGAGTGTAAGCTCCTGTGGTCAGGACTCCTCCTCCTCCTCCTGTGTCTATGGACTGTAAGCTCCTGTGGTCAGGACTCCTCCTCCTCCTGTATCTATAGAGTGTAAGCTCCTGTGGTCAGGACTCCTCCTCCTGTATCTATAGAGTGTAAGCTCCTGTGGTCAGGACTCCTCCTCCTCCTGTATCTATAGAGTGTAAGCTCCTGTGGTCAGGACTCCTCCTGTATCTATAGAGTGTAAGCTCCTGTGGTCAGGACTCCTCCTCCTCCTGTATCTATAGAGTGTAAGCTCCTGTGGTCAGGACTCCTCCTCCTCCTGTATCTATAGAGTGTAAGCTCCTGTGGTCAGGACTCCTCCTCCTCCTGTATCTATAGAGTGTAAGCTCCTGTGGTCAGGACTCTTCCTCCTCCTGTATCTATAGAGTGTAAGCTCCTGTGGTCAGGACTCCTCCTCCTCCTCCTGTATCTATAGAGTGTAAGCTCCTGTGGTCAGGACTCTTCCTCCTCCTGTATCTATAGAGTGTAAGCTCCTGTGGTCAGGACTCCTCCTCCTCCTGTATCTATAGAGTGTACGCTCCTGTGGTCAGGACTCTTCCTCCTCCTGTATCTATAGAGTGTAAGCTCCTGTGGTCAGGACTCCTCCTCCTCCTCCTGTATCTATAGAGTGTAAGCTCCTGTGGTCAGGACTCCTCCTCCTCCTGTATCTATAGAGTGTAAGCTCCTGTGGTCAGGACTCCTCCTCCTCCTCCTGTATCTATAGAGTGTAAGCTCCTGTGGTCAGGACTCTTCCTCCTGTATCTATAGAGTGTAAGCTCCTGTGGTCAGGACTCTTCCTCCTCCTGTATCTATAGAGTGTAAGCTCCTGTGGTCAGGACTCTTCCTCCTCCTGTATCTATAGAGTGTAAGCTCCTGTGGTCAGGACTCCTCCTCCTCCTGTATCTATAGAGTGTAAGCTCCTGTGGTCAGGACTCTTCCTCCTCCTGTATCTATAGAGTGTAAGCTCCTGTGGTCAGGACTCCTCCTCCTCCTGTATCTATAGAGTGTAAGCTCCTGTGGTCAGGACTCCTCCTGTATCTATAGAGTGTAAGCTCCTGTGGTCAGGACTCCTCCTCCTCCTGTATCTATAGAGTGTAAGCTCCTGTGGTCAGGACTCCTCCTCCTCCTGTATCTATAGAGTGTAAGCTCCTGTGGTCAGGACTCCTCCTCCTCCTGTATCTATAGAGTGTAAGCTCCTGTGGTCAGGACTCTTCCTCCTCCTGTATCTATAGAGTGTAAGCTCCTGTGGTCAGGACTCCTCCTCCTCCTCCTGTATCTATAGAGTGTAAGCTCCTGTGGTCAGGACTCTTCCTCCTCCTGTATCTATAGAGTGTAAGCTCCTGTGGTCAGGACTCCTCCTCCTCCTGTATCTATAGAGTGTACGCTCCTGTGGTCAGGACTCTTCCTCCTCCTGTATCTATAGAGTGTAAGCTCCTGTGGTCAGGACTCCTCCTCCTCCTCCTGTATCTATAGAGTGTAAGCTCCTGTGGTCAGGACTCCTCCTCCTCCTGTATCTATAGAGTGTAAGCTCCTGTGGTCAGGACTCCTCCTCCTCCTCCTGTATCTATAGAGTGTAAGCTCCTGTGGTCAGGACTCTTCCTCCTGTATCTATAGAGTGTAAGCTCCTGTGGTCAGGACTCTTCCTCCTCCTGTATCTATAGAGTGTAAGCTCCTGTGGTCAGGACTCTTCCTCCTCCTGTATCTATAGAGTGTAAGCTCCTGTGGTCAGGACTCCTCCTCCTCCTGTATCTATAGAGTGTAAGCTCCTGTGGTCAGGACTCCTCCTCCTCCTGTATCTATAGAGTGTAAGCTCCTGTGGTCAGGACTCTTCCTCCTCCTGTATCTATAGAGTGTAAGCTCCTGTGGTCAGGACTCCTCCTCCTCCTCCTGTATCTATAGAGTGTAAGCTCCTGTGGTCAGGACTCCTCCTCCTCCTGTATCTATAGAGTGTAAGCTCCTGTGGTCAGGACTCCTCCTCCTCCTGTATCTATAGAGTGTAAGCTCCTGTGGTCAGGACTCCTCCTCCTCCTGTATCTATAGAGTGTAAGCTCCTGTGGTCAGGACTCCTCCTCCTCCTGTATCTATAGAGTGTAAGCTCCTGTGGTCAGGACTCCTCCTCCTCCTGTATCTATAGAGTGTAAGCTCCTGTGTCAGGACTCCTCCTCCTGTATCTATAGAGTGTAAGCTCCTGTGGTCAGGACTCCTCCTCCTGTATCTATAGAGTGTAAGCTCCTGTGGTCAGGACTCCTCCTCCTGTATCTATAGAGTGTAAGCTCCTGTGGTCAGGAATCTTCCTCCTGTATCTATAGAGTGTAAGCTTCTGTGGTCAGGACTCTTCCTCCTCCTGTATCTATAGAGTGTAAGCTTCTGTGGTCAGGACTCCTCCTCCTGTATCTATAGAGTGTAAGCTCCTGTGGTCAGGACTCTTCCTCCACCTGTATCTATAGAGTGTAAGCTTCTGTGGTCAGGACTTCTCCTCCTCCTGTATCTATAGAGTGTAAGCTCCTGTGGTCAGGGCTCCTCCTCCTCCTGTATCTATAGAGTGTAAGCTCCTGTGGTCAGGACTCCTCCTCCTCCTGTATCTATAGAGTGTAAGCTCCTGTGGTCAAGACTCCTCCTCCTCCTGTATCTATGGAGTGTAAGCTCCTGTGGTCAGGACTCCTCCTCCTCGTGTATCTATAGAGTGTAAGCTCCTGTGGTCAGGACTCCTCCTCCTGTATCTATAGATTGTAAGCTCCTGTGGTCAGGACTCCTCCTCCTCCTCCTGTATCTATAGAGTGTAAGCTCCTTTGGTCAGGACTCCTCCTCTTCCTGTATCTATAGAGTGTAAGCTCCTGTGGTCAGGACTCCTCCTCCTCCTCCTTCTCCTGTATCTATAGAGTGTAAGCTCCTGTGGTCAGGGCTCCTCCTCCTGTATCTATAGAGTGTAAGCTCCTGTGGTCAGGACTCCTCCTCCTCCTCCTGTGTCTATGGACTGTAAGCTCCTGTGGTCAGGACTCCTCCTCCTCCTGTATCTTTAGAGTGTAAGCTCCTGTGGTCAGGACTCCTCCTCCTGTATCTATAGAGTGTAAGCTCCTGTGGTCAGGACTCCTCCTCCTCCTGTATCTATAGAGTGTAAGCTCCTGTGGTCAGGACTCCTCCTGTATCTATAGAGTGTAAGCTCCTGTGGTCAGGACTCCTCCTCCTCCTGTATCTATAGAGTGTAAGCTCCTGTGGTCAGGACTCCTCCTCCTCCTGTATCTATAGAGTGTAAGCTCCTGTGGTCAGGACTCCTCCTCCTCCTGTATCTATAGAGTGTAAGCTCCTGTGGTCAGGACTCTTCCTCCTCCTGTATCTATAGAGTGTAAGCTCCTGTGGTCAGGACTCCTCCTCCTCCTCCTGTATCTATAGAGTGTAAGCTCCTGTGGTCAGGACTCTTCCTCCTCCTGTATCTATAGAGTGTAAGCTCCTGTGGTCAGGACTCCTCCTCCTCCTGTATCTATAGAGTGTACGCTCCTGTGGTCAGGACTCTTCCTCCTCCTGTATCTATAGAGTGTAAGCTCCTGTGGTCAGGACTCCTCCTCCTCCTGTATCTATAGAGTGTACGCTCCTGTGGTCAGGACTCCTCCTCCTCCTGTATCTATAGAGTGTAAGCTCCTGTGGTCAGGACTCCTCCTCCTCCTGTATCTATAGAGTGTAAGCTCCTGTGGTCAGGACTCCTCCTCCTCCTCCTGTATCTATAGAGTGTAAGCTCCTGTGGTCAGGACTCCTCCTCCTCCTGTATCTATAGAGTGTAAGCTCCTGTGGTCAGGACTCCTCCTCCTCCTCCTGTATCTATAGAGTGTAAGCTCCTGTGGTCAGGACTCTTCCTCCTGTATCTATAGAGTGTAAGCTCCTGTGGTCAGGACTCTTCCTCCTCCTGTATCTATAGAGTGTAAGCTCCTGTGGTCAGGACTCCTCCTCCTCCTGTATCTATAGAGTGTAAGCTCCTGTGGTCAGGACTCCTCCTCCTCCTGTATCTATAGAGTGTAAGCTCCTGTGGTCAGGACTCCTCCTCCTCCTGTATCTATAGAGTGTAAGCTCCTGTGGTCAGGACTCCTCCTCCTCCTGTATCTATAGAGTGTAAGCTCCTGTGTCAGGACTCCTCCTCCTGTATCTATAGAGTGTAAGCTCCTGTGGTCAGGACTCCTCCTCCTGTATCTATAGAGTGTAAGCTCCTGTGGTCAGGACTCCTCCTCCTGTATCTATAGAGTGTAAGCTCCTGTGGTCAGGAATCTTCCTCCTCCTGTATCTATAGAGTGTAAGCTTCTGTGGTCAGGACTCTTCCTCCTCCTGTATCTATAGAGTGTAAGCTTCTGTGGTCAGGACTCCTCCTCCTGTATCTATAGAGTGTAAGCTCCTGTGGTCAGGACTCCTCCTCCTCCTCCTGTATCTATAGAGTGTAAGCTCCTGTGGTCAGGGCTCCTCCTCCTCCTGTATCTATAGAGTGTAAGCTCCTGTGGTCAGGACTCCTCCTCCTGTATCTATAGAGTGTAAGCTCCTGTGGTCTTGACTCCTCCTCCTCCTGTATCTATAGAGTGTAAGCTACTGTGGTCAGGACTCCTCCTCCTCGTGTATCTATAGAGTGTAAGCTCCTGTGGTCAGGACTCCTCCTCCTGTATCTATAGAGTGTAAGCTCCTGTGGTCAGGACTCCTCCTCCTCCTGTATCTATAGAGTGTAAGCTCCTGTGGTCAGGACTCCTCCTCCTCCTGTATCTATAGAGTGTAAGCTCCTGTGGTCAGGACTCTTCCTCCTCCTGTATCTATAGAGCGTAAGCTCCTGTGGTCAGGACTCCTCCTCCTCCTCCTGTATCTATAGAGTGTAAGCTCCTGTGGTCAGGACTCCTCCTCCTCCTGTATCTATAGAGTGTAAGCTCCTGTGGTCAGGACTCCTCCTCCTGTATCTATAGAGTGTAAGCTCCTGTGGTCAGGACTCATCCTCCTCCTGTATCTATAGAGTGTAAGCTCCTGTGGTCAGGACTCCTCCTCCTCCTGTATCTATAGAGTGTAAGCTCCTGTGGTCAGGGCTCCTCCTCCTGTATCTATAGAGTGTAAGCTCCTGTTTTTTGGACTCTTCCTCCTGTATCTATAGAGTGTAAGCTCCTGTGGTCAGGACTCCTCCTCCTCCTGTATCTATAGAGTGTAAGCTCCTGTGGTCAGGACTCCTCCTCCTGTATCTATAGAGTGTAAGCTCCTGTGGTCAGGACTCCTCCTCCTGTATCTATAGATTGTAAGCTCCTGTGGTCAGTACTCTTCCTCCACCTGTATCTTTAGAGTGTAAGCTTCTGTGGTCAGGACTCTTCCTCCTCCTGTATCTATAGAGTGTAAGCTCGTGGTCAGGGCTCCTCCTCCTCCTGTGTCTATAGAGTGTAAGCTCCTGTGGTCAGGACTCCTCCTCCTGTATCTATAGAGTGTAAGCTCCTGTGGTCAGGGCTCCTCCTCCTGTATCTATAGAGTGTAAGCTCCTGTGGTCAGGACTCCTCCTCCTCCTGTATCTATAGAGTGTAAGCTCCTGTGGTCAGGACTCCTCCTCCTCCTGTATCTATAGAGTGTAAGCTCCTGTGGTCAGGACTCCTCCTCCTCCTGTATCTATAGAGTGTAAGCTCCTGTGGTCAGGACTCCTCCTCCTGTATCTATAGAGTGTAAGCTCCTGTGGTCAGGACTCCTCCTCCTGTATCTATAGATTGTAAGCTCCTGTGGTCAGGACTCTTCCTCCACCTGTATCTATAGAGTGTAAGCTTCTGTGGTCAGGACTCTTCCTCCTCCTGTATCTATAGAGTGTAAGCTCCTGTGGTCAGGGCTCCTCCTCCTCCTGTGTCTATAGAGTGTAAGCTCCTGTGGTCAGGACTCCTCCTCCTCCTGTATCTATAGAGTGTAAGCTCCTGTGGTCAGGGCTCCTCCTCCTCCTGTATCTATAGAGTGTAAGCTCCTGTGGTCAGGACTCCTCCTCCTCCTGTATCTATAGAGTGTAAGCTCCTGTGGTCAAGACTCCTCCTCCTCCTGTATCTATAGAGTGTAAGCTCCTGTGGTCAGGACTCCTCCTCCTCGTGTATCTATAGAGTGTAAGCTCCTGTGGTCAGGACTCCTCCTCCTCCTGTATCTATAGATTGTAAGCTCCTGTGGTCAGGACTCCTCCTCCTCCTCCTGTATCTATAGAGTGTAAGCTCCTGTGGTCAGGACTCCTCCTCCTCCTGTATCTATAGAGTGTAAGCTCCTGTGGTCAGGACTCCTCCTCCTCCTGTATCTATAGAGTGTAAGCTCCTGTGGTCAGGACTCCTCCTCCTGTATCTGTAAGCTCCTGTGGTCAGGACTCTTCCTCCACCTGTATCTATAGAGTGTAAGCTTCTGTGGTCAGGACTCTTCCTCCTCCTGTATCTATAGAGTGTAAGCTCCTGTGGTCAGGGCTCCTCCTCCTCCTGTATCTATAGAGTGTAAGCTCCTGTGGTCAGGACTCCTCCTCCTGTATCTATAGAGTGTAAGCTCCTGTGGTCAGGACTCTTCCTCCTCCTGTATCTATAGAGTGTAAGCTCCTGTGGTCAGGGCTCCTCCTCCTCCTGTATCTATAGAGTGTAAGCTCCTGTGGTCAGGACTCTTCCTACTCCTGTTTCTATAGAGTGTAAGCTCCTGTGGTCAGGACTCCTCCTCCTGTATCTATAGAGTGTAAGCTCCTGTGGTCAGAACTCCTCCTCCTCCTGTATCTATAGAGTGTAAGCTTCTGTGGTCAGGACTCCTCCTCCTCCTCCTGTATCTATAGAATGTAAGCTCCTGTGGTCAGGACTCCTACCCCTCCTGTACCTATAGAGTGTAAGCTCCAGTGGTCAGGACTCCTCCTCCTCCTGTATCTATAGAGTGTTAGCTCCTGTGGTCAGGACTCCTCCCCCTCCTGTACCTATAGAGTGTAAGCTCCTGTGGTCAGGACTCCTCCTCCTCCTGTATTTATAGAGTGTAAGCTCCTGTGGTCAGGACTCCTCCTCCTCCTGTATCTATAGAGTGTAAGCTCCTGTTTTTCGGACTCCTCCTCCTCCTGTATCTATAGAGTGTAAGCTCCTGTTTTTCGGACTCCTCCTCCTCCTGTATCTATAGAGTGTAAGCTCCTGTTTTTCGGACTCCTCCTCCTCCTGTATCTATAGAGTGTAAGCTCCTGTTTTTCGGACTCCTCCTCCTCCTGTATCTATAGAGTGTAAGCTCCTGTGGTCAGGACTCCTTCTCCTGTATCTATAGAGTGTAAGCTCCTGTGGTCAGGACTCCTCCTCCTCCTGTATCTATGGAGTGTAAGCTCCTGTGGTCAGGACTCCTCCTCCTCCTGTATCTATAGAGTGTAAGCTCCTGTGGTCAGGACTCCTCCTCCTCGTGTATCTATAGAGTGTAAGCTCCTGTGGTCAGGACTCCTCCTCCTCCTGTATCTATAGATTGTAAGCTCCTGTGGTCAGGACTCCTCCTCCTCCTCCTGTATCTATAGAGTGTAAGCTCCTGTGGTCAGGACTCCTCCTCCTGTATCTATAGAGTGTAAGCTCCTGTGGTCAGGACTCCTCCTGTATCTATAGAGTGTAAGCTCCTGTGGTCAGGACTCTTCCTCCTCCTGTATCTATAGAGTGTAAGCTCCTGTGGTCAGGACTCCTCCCCCTGTATCTATAGAGTGTAAGCTCCTGTGGTCAGGGCTCCTCCTCCTCCTGTATCTATAGACTGTAAGCTCCTGTGGTCAGGGCTCTTCCTCCTCCTGTATCTATAGAGTGTAAGCTCCTGTGGTCAGGACTCTTCCTCCTCCTGTATCTATAGAGTGTAAGCTCCTGTGGTCAGGACTCCTCCCCCTGTATCTATAGAGTGTAAGCTCCTGTGGTCAGGGCTCCTCCTCCTCCTGTATCTATAGAGTGTAAGCTCCTGTTTTTCGGACTCCTCCTCCTCCTGTATCTATAGAGTGTAAGCTCCTGTTTTTCGGACTCCTCCTCCTCCTGTATCTATAGAGTGTAAGCTCCTGTGGTCAGGACTCTTCCTCCTCCTGTATCTATAGAGTGTAAGCTCCTGTGATCAGGACTCCTCCTCCTGTATCTATAGAGTGTAAGCTCCTGTGGTCAGGACTCCTCCTCCTCCTGTATCTATAGAGTGTAAGCTCCTGTGGTCAGGACTCTTCCTCCTCCTGTATCTATAGAGTGTAAGCTCCTGTGGTCAGGACTCCTCCTCCTCCTGTATTTATAGAGTGTAAGCTCCTGTGGTCAGGACTCCTCCTCCTCCTGTATCTATAGAGTGTAAGCTCCTGTGGTCAGGACTCCTCCTGTATCTATAGAGTGTAAGCTCCTATGGTCAGGACTACTCCTCCTCCTGTATCTATAGAGTGTAAGCTCCTGTGGTCAGGACTCTTCCTCCTCCTGTATCTATAGAGTGTAAGCTCCTGTGGTCAGGACTCCTCCTCCTCCTGTATCTATAGAGTGTAAGCTCCTGTTTTTCGGACTCCTCCTCCTCCTGTATCTATAGAGTGTAAGCTCCTGTTTTTCGGACTCCTCCTCCTCCTGTATCTATAGAGTGTTAGCATGTTCCAGGTGTTTCAGCTCATTTTTTTCTGGTTAATTATGGTGCGGTACATACAATATAGATAGAGGGTTGTACAGTATACAGGGACAGTCCATGTAGTACAGGTAGAGAGTAGCATAACATGGAATACAAGTAACAAGTAGAGTAGTACAGCACATATACTACAAGTTGAGAGCAGTATAGTTGGTGTAGAGTGTTATAGTACATATAGTGATGGCAGATGTTAGTACAGAACATATGTTACGTGTAGAGAGCAGTATGGTACATTTACTATATGTAGAAAGTGGTGCAGAACTTGTTATAGGTAGAGAGTAGTACAGTATGGGTAGTACAGATGGCAGGACAGAATGAGGTAGAGGCCGGTACAGGACAAAGTACAGGTGTAGTACATGTAGTATAGGGAGACTGTTGTACAGGACCTGTAGTAGAGGTAAGGAGTGTGACAGCACCTGTAGTACAGTAGCATCCATGCGGTGCAGAACGTGGATCATAGATTGAGAGGAGTACAGTATGGGTAGTACAGATGTCAGGACAGAATGAGGTAGAGGCCGGTACAGGACAAAGTACAGGTAGAGTACATGTAGTATAGGGAGACTGTTGTAGAGGACCTGTAGTAGAGGTACGGAGTGTGACAGCACCTGTAGTACAGTAGTATCCATGCGGTGCAGAACGTGGATCATAGATTGATAGTAGTACCGTATGGATAGTACAGATGTCAGGACAGAATGAGGTAGAGGCCGGTACAGGACAAAGTACAGGTAGAGTACATGTAGTATAGGGAGACTGTTGTACAGGACCTGTAGTAGAGGTAAGGAGTGTGACAGCACCTGTAGTACAGTAGCATCCATGCGGTGCAGAACGTGGATCTTAGATTGATAGTAGTACCGTATGGATAGTACAGATGTCAGGACAGAATGAGGTAGAGGCCGGTACAGGACAAAGTACAGGTAGAGTACATGTAGTATAGGGAGACTGTTGTACAGGACCTGTAGTAGAGGTAAGGAGTGTGACAGCACCTGTAGTACAGTAGCATCCATGCGGTGCAGAACGTGGATCATAGATTGATAGTAGTACCGTATGGATAGTACAGATGTCAGGACAGAATGAGGTAGAGGCCGGTACAGGACAAAGTACAGGTAGAGTACATGTAGTATAGGGAGACTGTTGTACAGGACCTGTAGTAGAGGTAAGGAGTGTGACAGCACCTGTAGTACAGTAGTATCCATGCGGTGCAGAACGTGGATCATAGATTGATAGTAGTACAGTATGGATAGTACAGATGTCAGGACAGAATGAGGTAGAGGCCGGTACAGGACAAAGTACAGGTAGAGTACATGTAGTATAGGGAGACTGTTGTAGAGGACCTGTAGTAGAGGTAAGGAGTGTGACAGCACCTGTAGTACAGTAGTATCCATGCGGTGCAGAACGTGGATCTTAGATTGATAGTAGTACCGTATGGATAGTACAGATGTCAGGACAGAATGAGGTAGAGGCCGGTACAGGACAAAGTACAGGTAGAGTACATGTAGTATAGGGAGACTGTTGTAGAGGACCTGTAGTAGAGGTAAGGAGTGTGACAGCACCTGTAGTACAGTAGTATCCATGCGGTGCAGAACGTGGATCTTAGATTGATAGTAGTACCGTATGGATAGTACAGATGTCAGGACAGAATGAGGTAGAGGCCGGTACAGGACAAAGTACAGGTAGAGTACATGTAGTATAGGGAGACTGTTGTACAGGACCTGTAGTAGAGGTAAGGAGTGTGACAGCACCTGTAGTACAGTAGCATCCATGCGGTGCAGAACGTGGATCATAGATTGATAGTAGTACAGTATGGATAGTACAGATGTCAGGACAGAATGAGGTAGAGGCCGGTACAGGACAAAGTACAGGTAGAGTACATGTAGTATAGGGAGACTGTTGTACAGGACCTGTAGTAGAGGTAAGGAGTGTGACAGCACCTGTAGTACAGTAGCATCCATGCGGTGCAGAACGTGGATCATAGATTGAGAGGAGTACTGGACATGTCATACGAGAAGTGAGCCAATTTAGTACACTTAGAAAGGTTTAGTACATATGGCACAGAGTAGGTCTGAGCATGAGATGCAGTTACTGGGTTTTACAGTACAGTTAACGCAGCATTGGGGCTTAGTGGTTAGCACAGTACTATATATAGGTCAGCATAGTGGCTCAGTGGTTAGCAATGTTGCTTTGCAGCGCTCTGGTCCTGGGTTCAAATCCTGCTAAGGACAACATCGGCAAGGAGTCTGTGTGTTCTCCTCATGTTTCCGTTGTTTTCCTCCCACATTCCACGATGAAGACTGTCACTGTGGTGCATGCTGGCGCTACACAGGTGAGCTAAATAAAAGTAGGTGGTGGGATACAGCGTGAGTTAAGTATTTAGCGCGTCTCCAATTTTTTAAATAAATCTATGTGTAAGGTGCTATTGACATGAAATTCTCACCAGATATTTAGCTCCTTCTTACATTTTCCATAGGATTCAGGTCCGTTGATCGGCTCGGCCATTCTAGCAGATTTACTGTCTCTGACACCAATTGAAAGTTTCCTGGCCGTGTGTTACGTATCATTGTCCTGACATGTCCACCCTCCTTTCATCTTCATCATCCTGGTAGATGGCAGAGGATTATTGTCTGGGATGTCTTGGTACATTTGTCCATTCATCCTTCCTTCAATGATATTAAGTTTGGCAGTGAAAAATAGCCCCACACCATGGTTTTCCCACCTCCAAACCTCACTGTTGGTATGATGTATTTGTGGTCACTTGCAGAGCCTAAGGCCTTCAAACATGATGTCTATTATGGCATCCAAAAGTTAAACTTTGGTCCCATCTGACCAGAATATATTCTCCCGTGTTTCACAGGCTTGTCTAAATGTAGTTGAGAAAACTGTAAACACGCTTGACCATGTTTTTTGTTCAGCAATGGAGTCTTTCTTACGGAGCGTGCATTCAAGCCATGGAGGTGGAATGCATTACTTAGTTTTCTGAGAAAGAATTGTCCCTGCTGATTCCAGGTCTTTCTGCAGTTCTCCACGGGTAGTCCTTGGCTCTTGAACACCTCTTCTGATAATTCTTTTCACTCCTCTGTCTGAAATGTTGATCGTGGATGGTTTATAGGGAAATTTTGTCAGGAGAACCTGATCGGGGCTGGTTTATGGTGCCCTTGCTGGGAGCACCTGGTTGTGGCCGGTTTATGGTGAAATTATGTTCTTTAGACTTCCGGATTATGGCCTGAACAGTGCTCACTGGAACCTTCAATAGTTTAGACATTCCTCTGTAGCCTATATCATCAGTAAGTTTTGCAACAATAAAGTTGTGAAGGTCTTGAGACAGCTCACTGGTTTTACCCATCATGAGATGTTTCTTGTGTCATCGGCCATCAGTTGAACCAGCAGATATTATTTGTTCTAAGTGACAAGATTGTGTTCTTATTACTGATGGATTTCAGCTGGTGTCAGGACTTTCTAGGTCTTTTTGCACCTGTCTTTCTTCATGTGTTAAATACATTTTCCCTGTATCATTTCTCATTATTACACATAATTTTATTTGTGGACATCTACAGTTTGCTTTTTTTGCCTTTGTGGATTGGATGGGTTGTTACTGACATTTGATGAGAATTTCATGTCCATAAAATGTTTACTTAGAAAATTGGTGATGTGTTCAGTACTTATTATTATTATTTATTTCTATAGCACCATTAATTCCATGGTCTGTACATGAGAAGGGGTTACATACAAGTTACAGATATCACTTACAGTAAACTAACAATTACAGACTGATACAGAGGGGTGAGCACCCTGCCCTTGCGGGCTTACATTCTACAGGATGGTGGTGAAGGAGACAATAGGTTGAGGGTTGTAGGAGCTCCGGTGATGGTGAGGCGGTAGCTCCGGTGTTGGTGAGGCGGTAGCTCCGGTGTTGGTGAGGCGGTAGCTCCGGTGTTGGTGAGGCGGTAGCTCCGGTGTTGGTGAGGCGGTAGCTCCGGTGTTGGTGAGGCGGCAGCGGGGTCAGTGCAGGCTGTAGGCTTTCCTGAAGAGGTGGGTTTTCAGGTTCCGTCTGAAGGATACGAATGTGGTTGATAGTCGGACGTGTTGGGGCAAAGAATTCCAGAGGATGGGGAATATTCTGCAGAAGTGTTGGAGGTTGTTGGGTGAGGAGCGAATAATTGTGGAGGAGAGAAGGAGGTCTTGGGAGGACCGGAGATTGCGTGAGGGAAGATATCGGGAGATTAGTTCAGAGATATATGGAGGAGACAGGTTATGGATGGCTTTGTAGGTTAGTATTACTCTCAATGCATATATCATTAGAAGAAGGAGTCACGAAACTGTCATATAGTCTATAAAAGTTAACAAAATTTATTAAACAATATACCATTAAAATATATACATAAAATCCAAACGGCCCCCCGAAGAAGCCCACGCGAAACGCGCGTAGGGGCTGGCTGTGCCATACACACACCGCGACCATAATGGGTGAGATCCAGTCGTTTATCTGATGCTCTAGTTATGTATGCTAGATAGCCCCTAGTGGGACTCCACATTGGAATTATTTATTTATGCCTCTTGAACCTGCGATCTCTGGTCGTTAACCCTTTGGTGTGGTTGTGTGGCATATAGGTGTTACCTAGTTCCACCATTCACAGTGTTACTGTATCATGATGTACATTTTTGGATTTTATGTATATATTTTAATGGTATATTGTTTAATAAATTTTGTTAACTTTTATAGACTGTATGACAGTTTCGTGACTCCTTCTTCTAATGATATATGCATCATATATGGGAGTTCTTCTGTCCAGCTTTGGACACATTTGTTGCTCTGCTCTGATGATTTAACTAGTATTACTCTCAACTCTAAATATTTTTCTAGGTTAGTATTAGTAATTTGAACTGGATATGCTGAGGGAATGGGAGCCAGTGAAGAGATTTGAAGAGGGGGGAAGCGGAGGAGTAGCGAGGAGAGAGATGAATTAGTCGGGCAGCAGAGTTAAGGTTGTACTGGAGAGGTGCAAGGGTGTTATCAGGGAGGCCACAGAGGAGGCTGTTGCAGTAGTCGAGGTGGGAGATGATGAGGGCATGCACAAGCATTTTAGTATATTGACGGATTCTGGAGATATTTTTGAGCTGGAAGTGACAGGAGGTGGAAAGAGCTTGGATGTTCGGTTTGAAGGACAGGGCAGAGTCCAGGGTTACTCCGAGGCAGTGGACTTCCGGTATGGGGGAGAGCGTGATTTCGTTAATTGCGATAAATAGGTCAGGTAAGGAAGATCTATGAGATGGAGAAAAGATGATGAGTTCAGATTTGTCCACATTGAATTTGAGGAAGCGAGAGGAGAAGGAGGATATGGCTGAGAGACACTCCGGGATTCTGGACAGCAGAGAGGTGACATCTGGGCCAGAAAGGTAGATCTGAGTGTCATCAGCATAAAGGTGGTACTGGAATCCATGGGACTTTGAGTTGTCCCAGGCCAAGCGTATAGATTGAGAAGAGTAGGGGTCCTAGAACAGAGCCTTGGGGGACTCCAAAAGAGAGAGGGTGGGATGAGGAGATAGTGTGGGAGTGGGAGACGCTGAAAGTGCAGTTGGAAAGGTACAAGGAGATCCAGGATAGGACGAGGTCTTTGATGCCAAAGGAGGAGAGGATCTGTAGTAGGAGGAAGTGGTCAACTGTGTGGAAAGCAGAGGACAGGTCTAGAAGGAGGAGTTCAGAGTATTGTCCAGTAGCTTTGGCGGTAAGTAGGTCGTTAGTGATTTTGGTCAGGGCAGTCTCAGTTGAGTGATGGGGCGGAAACCAGATTGTAGATTGTCAAAGAGCAAGTTAGATGAGAGGTGGCAGGAAGGTTCAGAGTGGACGTGCTGCTCCAGGAGTTTAGAAGCGAATGAGAGCAGCGATATTGGGCGATAGCTGGACGTTTACCAGTTGGATCGAGGGTTGGCTTTTTAAGGATAGGCGTGATTGTGGCATGTTTGAAAGCAGAAGGGAAGGTACCAGAAGTTAGTGATAGGTTGATGAGGTGGGTTAGGGACGGGATAAGAGTGGTGATGAGGTTGGGGAGGAGGTGTGATGGGATGGGGTCGAGTGCACAGGTGGTGAGGTGCGATTTGGAGAGGAGACAATTAAGCCCCCCTTCAGTGATGTTGGATAGGGAGGTTATGGGGTTTGGGCATTGGTCTGGTATACAAAGGGGTTGTGGTGGTTGGACAATGAAGACTTGCCTTGTCTGGTCGATCTTATTTTTAAAATGTGTGGCAAAGTCCTCAGCAGAGATGAGGGAGGTTGGAGGGGGCAGTGGTGGGCGGAGGAGGGAGTTAAAGGTTTTGAATAACTGTTTGGGGTTGTAGGATAGGGACGATATGAGGGTTGGGAAGTAGGCCTGTTTAGCAGAGGTGAGAGCAGATTTGAAAGCGAGTGTTGCCTGTTTGAATGCAGTGAAGTCATCTTGCAGGTGTGTTTTTTTTTCCAACACCGCTCCGCAACCCTGGACAGTTGCCGGAGCTTTTTGGTGTTGTTATTGTGCCAGGGTTGTCTATTGATACGTCGCACTCTGCCATGAACGAGAGGGGCAACCGTGTCAATAGCTGATGCAAGAGTGGCATTGTAGAAAGCAGTGGCAGTGTCTGTGTCGTGGAGTGAGGATATGGATGCCAGTGGTAGGATGGAGTCAGAGAGTGTGTGGGTGTCTAGGTGTGCGAGCTTTCTGCGGGGGTGCGGATGTTGCTGGACATGGGTGACAGGTGAGGAGGACAGGGATGAGAAGGTGAGCAGATGGTGGTCAGATAGAGGGAGAGGGGAGGTGGTGAAGTTAGAGAGCAGAGACGTGTGAATACCAGGTCTAACATATGTCACCCGCTTTATATGTACTACACATGTAGAATGGTAGAACATAGTACAGTACATAAATGTTACATATGTATGGATAAGAGTGTGATCCTCAAAAGTGACAAAAAATTCAGTAGCCGCAAACCCCGACCCAAATGGTGCAGCACCGAAGATAATAACTTAGTAGGCATGTACGGTATATACCGCCACATGATGACAACAGGGAAAAAATTATTACTGAGCCATTCACCCACGTATAGTGAAGGAACAAAACTTGGCAATTCTGAATCAAAACATGTGGCTGAAATAGGCTATAATATCCATAGGATAAATTGTGCTGAAATGCTGCACCAAAAACACAGAGCTAGAAAATAAGTCAGGGGTTAAATACCCATAGTGATGATTTCTCCGGTTCAATCCAGGGAGCGACCACTCTGATTGCCACAGTTTTTCTTCACTATACGTGGGTGAATGGCTCAGTAATATTTTTTCCCCTGTTATCATCATGTGGCGGTATATACATGCCTACTAGGTTATTATCTTTGGTGCTGCACCATTTGGGTCCGGGTTTCCGACTACTCAATTTTTTATCACTTTTGAGGCTCACACTCTTATCCATACATATGTAACATTTATGGAATTTGTATTGAGTATTTATCTCATATTTTTGCATTAATAAACTTTATTTTTTAATATATGAAGACTCAGTTTCTCCTATTTTCCGAGTGCTATATCAGAGTCAATATATTGGTAAATATTGTATCAATTTGTGGCTGGTAAATTGTATTTCATAGTACAGTACATGTAGTACAGGTAGAAGGAGTATAGAAGCTATCGCCCTATATCACTTCTCCCCTATGCCTCAAAACTACTGGAACAAGACGTCCATCTTGAACTGTCCTCCCATCTCTCTTCCTGCTCCTTCTTCGACCGCTTACAATCTGGCCTCCGGTCACACCACTCCACTGAAACTGCCCTAACTAAGGTCACCAATGACCTATTAACCGTAAGGCGAAGCGACACTACTCTGTCCTCCTCCTCCTGGACCTGTCGGCTGCATTTGACACAGTGGACCATTCCTTATTATTACAGGCCCTCTCATCCCTTAGGATCACAGACTTGGCTCTATCCTCGATCTCGTCATACCTAACAGACTGGACATTCGCTCACACACCCTCTCCTCACCTCGCCCCTTGTCTGTCGGAGTCCCGCAAGGTTCAGTCCTAGGTCCCCTGCTCTTCTCCATTTACACCTTTGGCCTGGGACAGCTCATAGAATCTCACGGCTTTCAGTGTCACCTCTATGCTGATGACACGCAGATCTACATCTCTGGACCAGATATCACCTCCCTACTAACCAGAATCCCTCAATGTCTGTCTGCTATTTCATCCTTCTCCGCTAGATTTCTAAAACGTAACATGGACAAAACAGAATTCATCATCTTTCCCCCATCTCACGGGACCCCCCCCCAACAGATGTATCCATTAAAATAAACGGCTGCCCAATCTCCCCAGTCCCACAAGCTCGTTACCTTGGGGTAATCCTTGACACTGATCTCTCTTTCAAACCGCATATCCAAGCCCTTTCCACTTCCTGCCGACTTCAACTTAAAAATATTTCCCGGATCCGTACGTTCTTCAACCAAGAATCTGCAAAAACCCTAGTCCATGCCCTCATCATCTCCCTCCTTGACTACTGCAACCTCCTGCTCTGTGGCCTCCCTTCGAACACTCTTGCACCCCTCCAATCTATTCTAAACTCTGCTGCCCGACTAATCCACCTCTCCCCCCACTATTCACTGGCCTCTCCCCTCTGTCAATTCCTTAACTGGCTCCTGTAACGGGGTCTACCAAGCTGGGGTACCTCTTTCAGTACCACCCCGTGTTTCAGGAGGTCCACTCTGCGTTGGCTGGAGTCTGAATGAAGGACGCTGGCTGGAATTGCTTGGTTACATGGGCGCATATAAAAGATCACTGCTTCTCCACGTATTTCCAGTCTGACAACACTTTACTCACAGGACACAGAATATATCACACAGATACAGAGGGCAAGCCAATAGAAAAGCGGCAGGCCAGACATACATTACAATAGCCGCAGGTGGCCGGAGCCTGCCGATATTTACTGTGGAAATTACAAAGGTAGGGGGCGGACAAAAGGGGAATATCGTGTCCCCTCTGCCCAGGGGTGCAGCCTGTGGGCTGATGCATTAGGCACATGCTTCTCAAATGGAACCTATTATACATACATATAACTGCACAACATATTCTGGGTGCTGAGTGGTTCTGTAACACGTAACAGCTCCCCATTACCCAAAGACTCCAGTTTAAAACCCTAACCATGACGTACAAAGCCATCCACAACCTGTCTCCTCCATACATCTGTGACCTCGTCTCCCGGTACTTACCTACACACAACCTCCGATCCTCACAAGACCTCCTTCTCTACTCCCCTCTTATCTCTTCCTCCCACAATCACATACAAGATTTCTCTCGCGCATCACCCCCTACTCTGGAACTCTCTACCACAACATATCAGACTCTCGCCTACCATCAGAACCTTCAAAAGGAACCTGAAGACCTACCTCTTCCGACAAGCCTACAACCTGCAGTAACCACCGATCCACCAAACCGCTGCACGACCAGCTCTACCCTCGCCTACTGTATTCTCACCCATCCCTTGTAGATTGTGAGCCCTCGCGGGCAGGGTCCTCTCTCTTCCTGGACCAGTCGTGACTTGTATTGTTTAAGATTATTGTTCTTGTTTTTACTGTGTATACCCCTCCTCACATGTAAAGCGCCATGGAAAAAATGGTGCTATAATAATGGTAAATAATAATAGATATTCTACAGATAATAGCAGGACAATAACTTGAAAATAAAACCCCTACTTTTGGCTGAGGGTTACGGAAGCTTCATGTAGTTGGGGCAGCATCAGTGTTTATATCATGTCCGGTTTAACTGATTTGATCTTAAATCAGTTTAGACGATGTTCTTGTTGTCAGCAGTGATGTCATCTGTAGATATTCTCTTCAGAAGTGACGTCCCCAGTAGAAATTTTCAGCAGGAGAAGTGATGTCCTCAGTAGATGTTCTGGTCAAGAGAAGTGATGTCCTTATTAGATGTTCTGATCGACAAAACTGAGGACGTCAGTAGATGGTCTTGTCCACAGTAGATGTAGATGTAGATGTCCTCGTCAGGAGAAGTGAGGTTCTTCCTAGATGTTCTGGTTAGCAGTGAGCTCATCGCTAAATGTTGTGGTCAGAAAAAGTGACGTCCTTGCTACATGTTCTTGTCAGAAGAAGTGAGGTCCTCAGGAGATAGTCTTGTAGTCCGCAATGATGTCATCAGTAGATATTCTCATCAGAACAAGTGATGTCCGCAATAAAAGTTTTGGTCAAGAGAAGTGAAGTCCTCAGTAGATGTTATCATCAGAATTGAGGTCCCTGCTAGTTGTTTAGGTTAGGTAAATTAAGGTCCCTGCTAGTTGTTTTGGTCAGGAGAGGTAAGGTCCCTTCTAGATGTTTTGGTCAAGAGAAGTGATGTAACTGCTAGATATTTTGGTCAGGAGAAATTAAATCCCTGCTAGATATTTTGGTCAGGAGAAATGAGATCCCTGCTAGATGTTTTGGCCAGAAGTGAGGTCCCTGCTAGATGTTTTGGTCAGGAGAAATGAGAACCCTGCTAGATGTTTTGGTCAGGAGAAGTGAGAACCTTGCTAGATGTTTTGGTCCGGAGAAGTGAGATCCCTGCTAGATGTTTTGGTAAGGAGATATTAGGTCCTCGTTGTTACTGAGAAGCGGGGTCAGTGGGTGCTCTTGTCCGCTGGCCCGGCTGTCTTTAGCAAGACTGCATGGACCACGGCTCATACCACTGAATGCCCGCTCTATCTGCCAGTGGGCAATACACTACACAGACAACACAGGGTTAAGGTAAAACAGGGCGGCAATACTTTATTGAACCACAGCACACAATAGCAAACAGAGCATTCCCAACATGCCTGGAATTGTATGGGTACATGGGCGCATATAAAATATCACTGCATCTCCACGTGTTTCCAGTATGACATGATGCCAGAGCTCCCAGGGTCGCTACTCCATCTGTGGATGCACGCACAGAGAAGGGGTAATGACAAGCATAGGGAGATGACCAAGTACTGTTTATAGAGTCCATACAAGGTCCAAAGCCAGTTGACATGATATCAGAGCTCCCAGGGTCGCTACTCCATCTGTGGAGGAACGCACAAAGAAGGGGCAACGACAAGCCTAGGGAGATGACCAAGAACTGTCCATAGAGTCCATACAAGGTCCAAAGCCAGTTGACACGAGAGTCACCACCTGTCTTATCGGACCAGCTCCATAGAACCAGGCGACCAGCGGGTCCCAACCCTGGCTTTCTACAAACATCCATGGTGCAGAGATGGTCACTGGATCAGATCTGTGTCCTTCCAACTGGAGCCGAAAACCCCTAGGTTGTATCATATAGAATCATAGATCAGTGTCCCTCGTGATGGTGCCATGATGAATTGGCTGCAGTCCGTTCTCTTGTGTGTTTGGTGGTTTGCAGAATGTCTTGCTGGTAGCTCTGTTACTTCAGTCTCACAGGATGTGATCTCTGAGTCAATTTATACCCAAGGCATGTAAGCTATTTTTAGAATTACCCAGTGTCCTTTAAGGTACCTTCACACATAACGATATCGTTAACGATATCGTTGCTTTTTGTGACGTAGCAACGATATCGTTAAGGAAATCGTTATGTGTGACAGCGACCAACGATCAGGCCCCTGCTGGGAGATCGTTGGTCGCTGAGGAAAGTCCAGAACTTTATTTCGTCGCTGGACTCCCTGCAGACATCGCTGGATCGGCGTGTGTGACACCGATCCAGCGATGTCTTCACTGGTAACCAGGGTAAACATCGGGTTACTAAGCGCAGGGCCGCGCTTAGTAACCCGATGTTTACCCTGGTTACCAGCGTAGAAGTAAAAAAAACAAACACTACATACTTACCTACCGCTGTCTGTCCCAGGCGCTCTGCTTCTCTGCACTCCTCCTGCACTGGCTGTGAGCGTCGGTCAGCCCGAAAGCAGAGCGGTGACGTCACCGCTCTGCTTTCCGGCCGCTGTGCTCACAGTCAGTGCGGGAAGCAGAGCGCCGGGGACAGACAGCTGAAGGTAAGTATGTAGTGTTTGTTTTTTTTACTTTTACGCTGGTAACCAGGGTAAACATCGGGTTACTAAGAGCGGCCCTGCGCTTAGTAACCCGATGTTTACCCTGGTTACCCGGGGACTTCGGGATCGTTGGTCGCTGGAGAGCTGTCTGTGTGACAGCTCTCCAGCGACCAAACAGCGACGCTGCAGCGATCGACATCGTTGTCGGTATCGCTGCAGCATCGCTGAGTGTGAAGGTACCATTAGTTCAACATCAAGATATGGAAAACAATGGTGATAGGATTAAGTAGCACTATTAGCATATAAGCACACATCAATAAACAAAGCTTAACCCACTCAATGTACAGTCACTATTACAGACCTACACAGTATGTTAGATAGTATATCAGTGGGCAGTCTGTCTTTTTGACCCACCAGACATAAACACTTAAATTCACAAGCCAATATACAGATAAAAAAAAACAGTTCTTTTGTTTATGCAAAAACGTAGCTGTCTGGGTAATTAAGATACAATCTGGTTTCTTCACACTCGTTATGTGTGTTGATCAGAAGTGAGGTCCCTTCTAGATGTTCTGGTCAGGAGAAGTGATCTCCCCAATAAATATTTTAGTTATGATTACTGATGTTCATTGTGTTCCATCTATTTTTGTATGGTCAATGGTATGGCCTTGTGTCTCCATATCCTTGTGAATCCACTTTGCCTCATCCTAATGGAGATAGCCCACCTTTTCATGTATTTTCCTCTGTATTAGCTGCAGAACTTGTGTCCTCACATGTGTAATTACATAGTGGTACAATGGATTATACATAGGTCATGAGCCACCTAGCATGGAGCATTCAGTCCAGTGGACCCGGTGATACTTAAACATGTGCAGAACATGGAGAGCCATGACTGACACGTGTGGAGGAAGACGAGCACATCCAGATCTATGTGCCTCTAACGACCTGTTTCTGATGTCAAATTGTACAAGGCAGTGCAGGGATGTCACAGCTTCAACAAGCAGATATTCCATATGTTCCTTATGCATGCAGGGTGTGGAATCATATCTATGGAGCAACACTGGAAAAGATCTGTACAAATTAGAGCAAGAATAGAGACCAGACTGATTATCAGAGAGGACTTCACCTCTGAGGTGCAGGAATGTGCCCACAGCTCCCATTATTTACTGACACATTTTGGCAGCTCTCTGCCCCATCCTCCACTTCCCGGCAGCCAGTGATGGCCTCATACTTTGCCCATGAGCTGTGAGAACGTGGTCAGTGTGTCGGGAGCACTTGTCTGTCTCTGTCTAAGCAGAATGCCACTGGTTGTTTATTTAGACCTCTTGTGTCCTAGCCTGTGGGGGGAATTCCTGCAGTAAATAGTCTGTACATGTACATGTCCCGGGGTCCAGTGTCCACACGTCTGGGGCCTATACATGGTCTCTACATGTCCAGCGTCATCTCGCCTACAGCCAGTACATGTTCTGTAAATGTCCAGTGTCCTCACATCTAGGGTCAGTACATGTTCTGTAAATGTCCAGTGTCCTCACATCTAGGGTCAGTACATGGTCTGTAAATGTCCAGTGTCCTCACTTCTAGGGTCAGTACGTGGTCTGTAGATGTCCAGTGTCCACACTTCTAGGGTCAGTACGTGGTCTGTAAATGTCCAGTGTCCTCACATCTAGGGTCAGTACGTGGTCTGTAAATGTCCAGTGTCCTCACATCTAGGGTCAGTACGTGGTCTGTAAATGTCCAGTGTCCTCACATCTAGGGTCAGTACGTGGTCTGTAGATGTCCAGTGTCCACACTTCTAGGCTCAGTACGTGGTCTGTAAATGTCCAGTGTCCTCACATCTAGGGTCAGTACGTGGTCTGTAAATGTCCAGTGTCCTCACATCTAGGGTCAGTACGTGGTCTGTAAATGTCCAGTGTCCTCACATCTAGGGTCAGTACGTGGTCTGTAAATGTCCAGTGTCCTCACATCTAGGGTCAGTACATGGTCTGTAAATGTCCAGTGTCCTCACATCTAGGGTCAGTACATGGTCTGTAAATGTCCAGTGTCCTCACATCTAGGGTCAGTACATGGTCTGTAAATGTCCAGTGTCCTCACTTCTAGGGTCAGTACGTGGTCTGTAGATGTCCAGAGTCCTCACTTCTAGGGTCAGTACGTGGTCTGTAAATGTCCAGTGTCCTCACATCTAGGGTCAGTACGTGGTCTGTAAATGTCCTGTGTCCTCACATCTAGGGTCAGTACGTGGTCTGTAAATGTCCAGTGTCCTCACATCTAGGGTCAGTACGTGGTCTGTAAATGTCCAGTGTCCTCACTTCTAGGGTCAGTACGTGGTCTGTAATTGTCCAGTGTCCTCACATCTAGGGTCAGTACGTGGTCTGTAAATGTCCAGTGTCCTCACATCTAGGGTCAGTACGTGGTCTGTAAATGTCCAGTGTCCTCACATCTAGGGTCAGTACGTGGTCTGTAAATGTCCAGTGTCCTCACATGTAGGGTCAGTACGTGGTCTGTAAATGTCCAGTGTCCTCACATGTAGGGTCAGTACGTGGTCTGTAAATGTCCAGTGTCCTCACTTCTAGGGTCAGTACGTGGTCTGTAAATGTCCAGTGTCCTCACATCTAGGGTCAGTACGTGGTCTGTAAATGTCCAGTGTCCTCACTTCTAGGGTCAGTACGTGGTCTGTAAATGTCCAGTGTCCTCACATCTTGGGTCAGTACGTGGTCTGTAAATGTCCAGTGTCCTCACTTCTAGGGTCAGTACGTGGTCTGTAAATGTCCAGTGTCCTCACATCTAGGGTCAGTACGTGGTCTGTAAATGTCCAGTGTCCTCACATCTAGGGTCAGTACGTGGTCTGTAAATGTCCAGTGTCCTCACATCTAGGGTCAGTACGTGGTCTGTAAATGTCCAGTGTCCTCACATGTAGGGTCAGTACGTGGTCTGTAACTGTCCAGTGTCCTCATATGTAGGGTCAGTACGTGGTCTGTAAATGTCCAGTGTCCTCACTTCTAGGGTCAGTACGTGGTCTGTAAATGTCCAGTGTCCTCACATCTAGGGTCAGTTCTCTCTTGTATGACCATCAAATGGTCTATACGTGTTCAGAGTCCATCATCCTCACCTCTGGGACCAGTACATCGTCTGTCTATGTCCTGGGTTCCAGCGTCCTCACGCGTATGATCATTATATGGTCTGTACACTTTTAGGGTCATGGTTTGTACATGTTCCGCTGTCCAACATCCTCTTGTCTTGGCCCAGTATATGATCTGTAAAAGTCTCGGGGTCCAGCGTCATCACATCCTGTGCCAGTACATGGTCTGTAAATGTCCCGGGGTCCAGCAATGGGAAAATGAGTCCCACAGGGATTTGATCATTTGTTGCAACAGGGGCTGCAGAGCTGTTCATCACCCCAGGGTAATATACTAGCAGAGCATCTTGGAAACATGACCTGTTGGCACTGATCATGGTGAGAGCTTCAGTATTCAAATACAGTAGAGGCCCAGGAGATGAGAACATGCCCAATAGCATGTAATTATATCAGTGATGTCATAACTGAGGGCAGGTCTAACAACCCCTCACACACTGTATACAGGCTGGTTGTTAGTACAGGGGGCAGGTCTAACAACCCCTCACACACTGTATACAGGCTGGTGGTTAGTACAGGGGGCAGGTCTAACAACCCCTCACGCTGTATACAGGCTGGTGGTTAGTACAGGGGGCAGGTCTAACAACCCCTCACACACTGTATACAGGCTGGTTGTTAGTACAGGGGGCAGGTCTAACAACCCTTCACACACTGTGTACAGGCTGGTTGTTAGTACAGGGGGCAGGTCTAACAACCCCTCACACACTGTATACAGGCTGGTGGTTAGTACAGGGGGCAGGTCTAACAACCCCTCACACACTGTATACAGGCTGGTGGTTAGTACAGGGGGCAGGTCTAACAACCCCTCACACACTGTATACAGGCTGGTGGTTAGTACAGGGGGCAGGTCTAACAACCCCTCACACACTGTATACAGGCTGGTGGTTAGTACAGGGGGCAGGTCTAACAACCCCTCACACACTGTATACAGGCTGGTTGTTAGTATAGGGGGCAGGTCTAACAACCCCTCACACACTGTATACAGGCTGGTTGTTAGTACAGGGGGCAGGTCTAACAACCCTTCACACACTGTGTACAGGCTGGTTGTTAGTACAGGGGGCAGGTCTAACAACCCTTCACACACTGTATACAGGCTGGTTGTTAGTACAGGGGGCAGGTCTAACAACCCCTCACACGCTGTATACAGGCTGGTTGTTAGTACAGGGGGCAGGTCTAACAACCCCTCACACGCTGTATACAGGCTGGTGGTTAGTACAGGGGGCAGGTCTAACAACCCCTCACACGCTGTATACAGGCTGGTTGTTAGTACAGGGGGCAGGTCTAACAACCCCTCACACGCTGTATACAGGCTGGTTGTTAGTACAGGGGGCAGGTCTAACAACCCCTCACACGCTGTATACAGGCTGGTTGTTAGTACAGGGGGCAGGTCTAACAACCCCTCACACGCTGTATACAGGCTGGTTGTTAGTACAGGGGGCAGGTCTAACAACCCCTCACACGCTGTATACAGGCTGGTGGTTAGTACAGGGGGCAGGTCTAACAACCCCTCACACGCTGTATACAGGCTGGTTGTTAGTACAGGGGGCAGGTCTAACAACCCCTCACACACTGTATACAGGCTGGTTGTTAGTACAGGGGGCAGGTCTAACAACCCCTCACACTATATACAGGCTGGTTGTTAGTATAGGGGGCAGGTCTAACAACCCCTCACACACTGTATACAGGCTGGTGGTTAGTACAGGGGGCAGGTCTAACAACCCCTCACACACTGTATACAGGCTGGTTGTTAATACAGGGGGCAAGTCTAACAACCCCTCACACACTGTATACAGGCTGATTGTTAGTATAGGGGGCAGGTCTAACAACCCCTCACACACTGTATACAGGCTGGTGGTTAGTACAGGGGGCAGGTCTAACAACCCCTCACACGCTGTATACAGGCTGGTTGTTAGTACAGGGGGCAAGTCTAACAACCCCTCACACTGTATACAGGCTGGTGGTTAGTACAGGGGGCAGGTCTAACAACCCCTCACACACTGTATACAGGCTGGTTGTTAGTACAGGGTGCAGGTCTAACAACCCCTCACACGCTGTATACAGGCTGGTTGTTAGTACAGGGGGCAGGTCTAACAACCCCTCACACGCAGTATACAGGCTGGTTGTTAGTACAGGGGGCAGGTCTAACAACCCGTCACACACTGTATACAGGCTGGTGGTTAGTACAGGGGGCAGGTCTAACAACCCCTCACACACTGTATACAGGCTGATTGTTAGTACAGGGGGCAGGTCTAACAACCCCTCACACACTGTATACAGGCTGGTTGTTAGTACAGGGTGCAGGTCTAACAACCCCTCACACGCTGTATACAGGCTGGTTGTTAGTATAGGGGGCAGGTCTAACAACCCCTCACACGCTGTATACAGGCTGGTTGTTAGTACAGGGGGCAGGTCTAACAACCCCTCACACGCTGTATACAGGCTGGTTGTTAGTACAGGGGGCAGGTCTAACAACCCCTCACACGCTGTATACAGGCTGGTTGTTAGTATAGGAGGCAGGTCTAACAACCCCTCACACACTGTATACAGGCTGGTGGTTAGTACAGGAGGCAGGTCTAACAACCCCTCACACTATATACAGGCTGGTTGTTAGTATAGGGGGCAGGTCTAACAACCCGTCACACACTGTATACAGGCTGGTTGTTAGTATAGGGGGCAGGTCTAACAACCCCTCACACACTGTATACAGGCTGGTTGTTAGTATAGGGGGCAGGTCTAACAACCCCTCACACACTGTATACAGGCTGGTTGTTAGTACAGGGGGCAGGTCTAACAACCCCTCACACTATATACAGGCTGATTGTTAGTATAGGGGGCAGGTCTAACAACCCCTCACACACTGCATACAGGCTGGTTGTTAGTACAGGGGGCAGGTCTAACAACCCCTCACACACTGTATACAGGCTGGTTGTTAGTATAGGGGGCAGGTCTAACAACCCCTCACACTATATACAGGCTGGTTGTTAGTATAGGGGGCAGGTCTAACAACCCCTCACACACTGTATACAGGCTGGTGGTTAGTATAGGGGGCAGGTCTAACAACCCCTCACACACTGTGTACAGGCTGGTTGTTAGTACAGGGGGCAGGTCTAACAACCCCTCACACGCTGTATACAGGCTGGTGGTTAGTACAGGGGGCAGGTCTAACAACCCTTCACACACTGTGTACAGGCTGGTTGTTAGTACAGGGGGCAGGTCTAACAACCCCTCACACACTGTATACAGGCTGGTGGTTAGTACAGGGGGCAGGTCTAACAACCCTTCACACACTGTATACAGGCTGGTTGTTAGTACAGGGGGCAGGTCTAACAACCCCTCACACGCTGTATACAGGCTGGTTGTTAGTACAGGGGGCAGGTCTAACAACCCCTCACACGCTGTATACAGGCTGGTGGTTAGTACAGGGGGCAGGTCTAACAACCCCTCACACGCTGTATACAGGCTGGTTGTTAGTACAGGGGGCAGGTCTAACAACCCCTCACACGCTGTATACAGGCTGGTTGTTAGTACAGGGGGCAGGTCTAACAACCCCTCACACGCTGTATACAGGCTGGTTGTTAGTACAGGGGGCAGGTCTAACAACCCCTCACACGCTGTATACAGGCTGGTTGTTAGTACAGGGGGCAGGTCTAACAACCCCTCACACGCTGTATACAGGCTGGTGGTTAGTACAGGGGGCAGGTCTAACAACCCCTCACACGCTGTATACAGGCTGGTTGTTAGTACAGGGGGCAGGTCTAACAACCCCTCACACACTGTATACAGGCTGGTTGTTAGTACAGGGGGCAGGTCTAACAACCCCTCACACTATATACAGGCTGGTTGTTAGTATAGGGGGCAGGTCTAACAACCCCTCACACACTGTATACAGGCTGGTGGTTAGTACAGGGGGCAGGTCTAACAACCCCTCACACACTGTATACAGGCTGGTTGTTAATACAGGGGGCAAGTCTAACAACCCCTCACACACTGTATACAGGCTGATTGTTAGTATAGGGGGCAGGTCTAACAACCCCTCACACACTGTATACAGGCTGGTGGTTAGTACAGGGGGCAGGTCTAACAACCCCTCACACGCTGTATACAGGCTGGTTGTTAGTACAGGGGGCAAGTCTAACAACCCCTCACACTGTATACAGGCTGGTGGTTAGTACAGGGGGCAGGTCTAACAACCCCTCACACACTGTATACAGGCTGGTTGTTAGTACAGGGTGCAGGTCTAACAACCCCTCACACGCTGTATACAGGCTGGTTGTTAGTACAGGGGGCAGGTTTAACAACCCCTCACACGCAGTATACAGGCTGGTTGTTAGTACAGGGGGCAGGTCTAACAACCCGTCACACACTGTATACAGGCTGGTGGTTAGTACAGGGGGCAGGTCTAACAACCCCTCACACACTGTATACAGGCTGATTGTTAGTAAAGGGGGCAGGTCTAACAACCCCTCACACACTGTATACAGGCTGGTTGTTAGTACAGGGTGCAGGTCTAACAACCCCTCACACGCTGTATACAGGCTGGTTGTTAGTATAGGGGGCAGGTCTAACAACCCCTCACACGCTGTATACAGGCTGGTTGTTAGTACAGGGGGCAGGTCTAACAACCCCTCACACGCTGTATACAGGCTGGTTGTTAGTATAGGAGGCAGGTCTAACAACCCCTCACACACTGTATACAGGCTGGTGGTTAGTACAGGAGGCAGGTCTAACAACCCATCACACTATATACAGGCTGGTTGTTAGTATAGGGGGCAGGTCTAACAACCCGTCACACACTGTATACAGGCTGGTTGTTAGTATAGGGGGCAGGTCTAACAACCCCTCACACACTGTATACAGGCTGGTTGTTAGTATAGGGGGCAGGTCTAACAACCCCTCACACACTGTATACAGGCTGGTTTTTAGTACAGGGGGCAGGTCTAACAACCCCTCACACTATATACAGGCTGATTGTTAGTATAGGGGGCAGGTCTAACAACCCCTCACACACTGCATACAGGCTGGTTGTTAGTACAGGGGGCAGGTCTAACAACCCCTCACACACTGTATACAGGCTGGTTGTTAGTATAGGGGGCAGGTCTAACAACCCCTCACACTATATACAGGCTGGTTGTTAGTATAGGGGGCAGGTCTAACAACCCCTCACACACTGTATACAGGCTGGTTGTTAGTACAGGGGGCAGGTCTAACAACCCTTCACACACTGTATACAGGCTGGTTGTTAGTACAGGGGGCAGGTCTAACAACCCCTCACACACTGTATACAGGCTGGTTATTGGTAAAGGGAGCAGGTCTAACAACCCCTCACACACTGTATACAGGCTGGTTGTTAGTACAGGGGGCAGGTCTAACAACCCTTCACACACTGTATACAGGCTGGTTGTTAGTACAGGGGGCAGGTCTAACAACCCCTCACACACTGTATACAGGCTGGTTGTTAGTACAGGGGGCAGGTCTAACAACCCCTCACACGCTGTATACAGGCTGGTTGTTAGTACAGGGGGCAGGTCTAACAACCCCTCACACACTATATACAGGCTGGTTGTTAGTACAGGAGGCAGGTCTAACAACCCCTCACACGCTGTATACAGGCTGGTTGTTACTACAGGGGGCAGGTCTAACAACCCCTCACACACTGTATACAGGCTGGATTTTAGTATAGGAGGCAGGTCTAACAACCCCTCACACACTGTATACAGGCTGGTGGTTAGTACAGGAGGCAGGTCTAACAACCCCTCACACTATATACAGGCTGGTTGTTAGTATAGGGGGCAGGTCTAACAACCCGTCACACACTGTATACAGGCTGGTTGTTAGTATAGGGGGCAGGTCTAACAACCCCTCACACACTGTATACAGGCTGGTTGTTAGTATAGGGGGCAGGTCTAACAACCCCTCACACACTGTATACAGGCTGGTGGTTAGTACAGGAGGCAGGTCTAACAACCCCTCACACTATATACAGGCTGATTGTTAGTATAGGGGGCAGGTCTAACAACCCCTCACACACTGTATACAGGCTGGTTGTTAGTACAGAGGGCAGGTCTAACAACCCCTCACACACTGTATACAGGCTGGTTGTTAGTATAGGGGGCAGGTCTAACAACCCCTCACACTATATACAGGCTGGTTGTTAGTATAGGGGGCAGGTCTAACAACCCCTCACACACTGTATACAGGCTGGTTGTTAGTACAGGGGGCAGGTCTAACAACCCCTCACACGCTGTATACAGGCTGGTTGTTAGTATAGGGGGCAGGTCTAACAACCCCTCACACACTGTATACAGGCTGGTTATTGGTAAAGGGAGCAGGTCTAACAACCCCTCACACACTGTATACAGGCTGGTTGTTAGTACAGGGGGCAGGTCTAACAACCCTTCACACACTGTATACAGGCTGGTTGTTAGTACAGGGGGCAGGTCTAACAACCCCTCACACACTGTATACAGGCTGGTTGTTAGTACAGGGGGCAGGTCTAACAACCCCTCACACACTGTATACAGGCTGGTTGTTAGTATAGGGGGCAGGTCTAAGAACCCCTCACACTATATACAGGCTGATTGTTAGTATAGGGGGCAGGTCTAACAACCCCTCACACACTGTATACAGGCTGGTTGTTAGTATAGGGGGCAGGTCTAACAACCCCTCACACACTGTATACAGGCTGGTTGTTAGTACAGGGGGCAGGTCTAACAACCCCTCACACGCTGTATACAGGCTGGTTGTTAGTACAGGGGGCAGGTCTAACAACCCCTCACACACTGTATACAGGCTGGTTGTTAGTATAGGGGGCAGGTCTAACAACCCCTCACACTATATACAGGCTGGTTGTTAGTATAGGGGGCAGGTCTAACAACCCCTCACACACTGTATACAGGCTGGTTGTTAGTACAGGGGGCAGGTCTAACAACCCCTCACACACTGTATACAGGCTGGTGGTTAGTACAGGGGGCAGGTCTAACAACCCACAACCCCTCACACACTGTATACAGGCTGGTTGTTAGTACAGGGGAAAGGTCTAACAACCCCTCACACACTGTATACAGGCTGGTTGTTAGTACAGGGGGCAGGTCTAACAACCCCTCACACGCTGTATACAGGCTGGTTGTTAGTACAGGGGGCAGGTCTAACAACCCCTCACACACTGTATACAGGCTGGTTGTTAGTACAGGGGGCAGGTCTAACAACCCCTCACACACTGTATACAGGCTGGTTGTTAGTACAGGGGGCAGGTCTAACAACCCCTCACACACTGTATACAGGCTGGTGGCTAGTACAGGGGGCAGGTCTAACAACCCCTCACACACTGTATACAGGCTGGTTGTTAGTACAGGGGGCAGGTCTAACAACCCCTCACACACTGTATACAGGCTGGTGGCTAGTACAGGGGGCAGGTCTAACAACCCCTCACACACTGTATACAGGCTGGTGGTTAGTACAGGGGGCAGGTCTAACAACCCCTCACACGCTGTATACAGGCTGGTTGTTAGTACAGGGGAAAGGTCTAACAACCCCTCACACGTGTATACAGGCTGGTTGTTAGTACAGGGTGCAGGTCTAACAACCCCTCACACACTGTATACAAGCTGGTGGTTAGTACAGGGGGCAGGTCTAACAACCCCTCACACACTGTATACAGGCTGGTTGTTAGTACAGGGGGCAGGTCTAATATCCCGTCACACGCTGTATACAGGCTGGTTGTTAGTACAGGGGGCAGATCTAACAACCCCTCACACACTGTATACAGGCTGGTTGTTAGTACAGGGGGCAGGTCTAACAACCCTTCACACACTGTATACAGGCTGGTTGTTAGTATAGGGGGCAGGTCTAACAACCCCTCACACACTGTATACAGGCTGGTTGTTAGTACAGGGGGCAGGTCTAACAACCCCTCACACGCTGAATACAGGCTGGTGGTTAGTACAGGAGGCAGGTCTAACAACCCCTCACACGCTGTATACAGGCTGGTTGTTAGTACAGGGGGCAGGTCTAACAACCCCTCACACTGTATACAGGCTGGTTGTTAGTACAGGAGGCAGGTCTAACGACCCCTCACACTGTATACAGGCTGGTGGTTAGTACAGGGGGCAGGTCTAACAACCCCTCACACGCTGTATACAGGCTGGTTGTTAGTACAGGGAGCAGGTCTAACAAGCCCTCACACACTGTATACAGGCTGGTGGTTAGTACAGGGGGCAGGTCTAACAACCCCTCACACACTGTATACAGGCTGGTGGTTAGTACAGGGGGCAGGTCTAACAACCCCTCACACGCTGTATACAGGCTGGTGGTTAGTACAGGAGGCAGGTCTAACAACCCCTCACACTGTATACAGGCTGGTTTTTAGTACAGGACGCAGGTCTAACAACCCCTCACACTGTATACAGGCTGGTGGTTAGTACAGGGGTCAGGTCTAACAACCCCTCACACGCTGTATACAGGCTGGTTGTTAGTACAGGAGGCAGGTCTAACAACCCCTCACACACTGTATACAGGCTGGTGGTTAGTACAGGGGGCAGGTCTAACAACCCCTCACACACTGTATACAGGCTGGTTGTTAGTACAGGGGGCAGGTCTAACAACCCCTCACACACTGTATACAGGCTGGTGGTTAGTACAGGGGGCAGGTCTAACAACCCCTCACACACTGTATACAGGCTGGTGGTTAGTACAGGGGGCAGGTCTAACAACCCACAACCCCTCACACACTGTATACAGGCTGGTTGTTAGTACAGGGGGCAGGTCTAACAACCCCTCACACGCTGTATACAGGCTGGTTGTTAGTACAGGGGGCAGGTCTAACAACCCCTCACACACTGTATACAGGCTGGTTGTTAGTATAGGGGGCAGGTCTAAGAACCCCTCACACTATATACAGGCTGATTGTTAGTATAGGGGGCAGGTCTAACAACCCCTCACACACTGTATACAGGCTGGTTGTTAGTATAGGGGGCAGGTCCAACAACCCCTCACACACTGTATACAGGCTGGTTGTTAGTACAGGGGGCAGGTCTAATAACCCCTCACACGCTGTATACAGGCTGGTTGTTAGTACAGGGGGCAGGTCTAACAACCCCTCACACACTGTATACAGGCTGGTTGTTAGTATAGGGGGCAGGTCTAACAACCCCTCACACTATATACAGGCTGGTTGTTAGTATAGGGGGCAGGTCTAACAACCCCTCACACACTGTATACAGGCTGGTTGTTAGTACAGGGGGCAGGTCTAACAACCCCTCACACACTGTATACAGGCTGGTTGTTAGTACAGGGGGCAGGTCTAACAACCCACAACCCCTCACACACTGTATACAGGCTGGTTGTTAGTACAGGGGAAAGGTCTAACAACCCCTCACACACTGTATACAGGCTGGTGGTTAGTACAGGGGGCAGGTCTAACAACCCCTCACACACTGTATACAGGCTAGTTGTTAGTACAGGGGAAAGGTCTAACAACCCCTCACACACTGTATACAGGCTGGTTGTTAGTACAGGGGGCAGGTCTAACAACCCCTCACACGCTGTATACAGGCTGGTTGTTAGTACAGGGGGCAGGTCTAACAACCCCTCACACACTGTATACAGGCTGGTGGTTAGTACAGGGGGCAGGTCTAACAACCCACAACCCCTCACACACTGTATACAGGCTGGTTGTTAGTACAGGGGAAAGGTCTAACAACCCCTCACACACTGTATACAGGCTGGTGGTTAGTACAGGGGGCAGGTCTAACAACCCCTCACACGCTGTATACAGGCTGGTGGTTAGTACAGGGGGCAGGTCTAACAACCCCTCACACACTGTATACAGGCTGGTTGTTAGTACAGGAGGCAGGTCTAACAACCCCTCACACACTGTATACAGGCTGGTTGTTAGTACAGGGGGCAGATCTAACAACCCCTCACACTGTATACAGGCTGGTTGTTAGTACAGGGTCAGGTCTAACAACCCCTCACACACTGTATACAGGCTGGTTGTTAGTACAGGGGGCAGGTCTAACAACCCCTCACACACTGTATACAGGCTGGTGGTTAGTACAGGGGGCAGATCTAACAACCCCTCACACACTGTATACAGGCTGGTTGTTAGTACAGGAGGCAGGTCTAACAACCCCTCACACACTGTATACAGGCTGGTTGTTAGTACAGGGGGCAGGTCTAACAACCCCTCACACACTGTATACAGGCTGGTGGTTAGTACAGGGGGCAGGTCTAACGACCTTTCACACACTGTATACAGGCTGGTTGTTAGTACAGGGGGCAGGTCTAACAACCCCTCACACACTGTATACAGGCTGGTTGTTAGTACAGGAGGCAGGTCTAACGACCCCTCACACACTGTATACAGGCTGGTGGTTAGTACAGGGGGCAGGTCTAACAACCCCTCACACACTGTATACAGGCTGGTTGTTAGTACAGGAGGCAGGTCTAACAACCCCTCACACACGGTATACAGGCTGGTTGTTAGTACAGGTGGCAGGTCTAACAACCCCTCACACACTGTATACAGGCTATTTGTTAGTACAGGGGGCAGGTCTAACAACCCCTCACACACTGTATACAGGCTGGTTGTTAGTACAGGGGGCAGGTCTAACAACCCCTCACACACTATATACAGGCTGGTTGTTAGTACAGGGGGCAGGTCTAACAACCCCTCACACACTGTATACAGGCTGGTTGTTAGTATAGGGGGCAGGTCTAACAACCCGTCACACACTGTATACAGGCTGGTTGTTAGTATAGGGGGCAGGTCTAACAACCCCTCACACACTGTATAAAGGCTGGTTGTTAGTACAGGGGGCAGGTCTAACAACCGCTCACACACTGTATACAGGCTGGTTGTTAGTACAGGAGGCAGGTCTAAGAACCCCTCACACACTGTATACAGGCTGGTGGTTAGTACAGGAGGCAGGTTTAACAACCCCTCACACTATATACAGGCTGGTTGTTAGTATAGGGGGCAGGTCTAACAACCCGTCACACACTGTATACAGGCTGGTTGTTAGTATAGGGGGCAGGTCTAACAACCCCTCACACACTGTATACAGGCTGGTTGTTAGTACAGGGGGCAGGTCTAACAACCCCTCACACACTGTATACAGGCTGGTTGTTAGTACAGGAGGCAGGTCTAACAACCCCTCACACACTGTATACAGGCTGGTGGTTAGTACAGGGGGCAGGTCTAACAACCCCTCACACACTGTATACAGGCTGGTTGTTAGTACAGGTGGCAGGTCTAACAACCCCTCACACACTGTATACAGGCTATTTGTTAGTACAGGGGGCAGGTCTAACAACCCCTCACACACTGTATACAGGCTGGTTGTTAGTACAGGGGGCAGGTCTAACAACCCCTCACACACTGTATACAGGCTGGTTGTTAGTACAGGAGGCAGGTCTAAGAACCCCTCACACACTGTATACAGGCTGGTGGTTAGTACAGGAGGCAGGTCTAACAACCCCTCACACTATATACAGGCTGGTTGTTAGTATAGGGGGCAGGTCTAACAAGCCGTCACACACTGTATACAGGCTGGTTGTTAGTATAGGGGGCAGGTCTAACAACCCCTCACACACTGTATACAGGCTGGTTGTTAGTATAGGGGGCAGGTCTAACAACCCCTCACACACTGTATACAGGCTGGTTGTTAGTACAGGGGGCAGGTCTAACAACCCCTCACACACTGTATACAGGCTGGTTGTTAGTATAGGGGGCAGGTCTAACAACCCCTCACACTATATACAGGCTGGTTGTTAGTATAGGGGGCAGGTCTAACAACCCCTCACACACTGTATACAGGCTGGTTGTTAGTACAGGGGGCAGGTCTAACAACCCCTCACACGCTGTATACAGGCTGGTTGTTAGTATAGGGGGCAGGTCTAACAACCCCTCACACTATATACAGGCTGGTTGTTAGTATAGGGGGCAGGTCTAACAACCCTTCACACACTGTATACAGGCTGGTTGTTAGTACAGGGGGCAGGTCTAACAACCCCTCACACACTGTATACAGGCTGGTTATTGGTAAAGGGAGCAGGTCTAACAACCCCTCACACACTGTATACAGGCAGGTTGTTAGTACAGGGGGCAGGTCTAACAACCCCTCACACACTGTATACAGGCTGGTTGTTAGTACAGGGGGCAGGTCTAACAACCCTTCACACACTGAATACAGGCTGGTTGTTAGTACAGGGGGCAGGTCTAACAACCCCTCACACACTGTATACAGGCTGGTTATTGGTAAAGGGAGCAGGTCTAACAACCCCTCACACACTGTATACAGGCTGGTTGTTAGTACAGGGGGCAGGTCTAACAACCCTTCACACACTGTATACAGGCTGGTTGTTAGTACAGGGGGCAGGTCTAACAACCCCTCACACGCTGTATACAGGCTGGTTGTTAGTACAGGGGGCAGGTCTAACAACCCCTCACACACTGTATACAGGCTGGTTGTTAGTATAGGGGGCAGGTCTAACAACCCCTCACACACTGTATACAGGCTGGTTGTTAGTACAGGGGGCAGGTCTAACAACCCTTCACACACTGAATACAGGCTGATTGTTAGTACAGGGGGCAGGTCTAACAACCCCTCACACACTGTATACAGGCTGGTTATTGGTAAAGGGAGCAGGTCTAACAACCCCTCACACACTGTATACAGGCTGGTTGTTAGTACAGGGGGCAGGTCTAACAACCCTTCACACACTGTATACAGGCTGGTTGTTAGTACAGGGGGCAGGTCTAACAACCCCTCACACGCTGTATACAGGCTGGTTGTTAGTACAGGGGGCAGGTCTAACAACCCCTCACACACTGTATACAGGCTGGTTGTTAGTACAGGGGGCAGGTCTAACAACCCCTCACACGCTGTATACAGGCTGGTTGTTAGTACAGGGGGCAGGTCTAACAACCCCTCACACACTGTATACAGGCTGGTTGTTAGTATAGGGGGCAGGTCTAACAACCCCTCACACTATATACAGGCTGATTGTTAGTATAGGGGGCAGGTCTAACAACCCCTCACACACTGTATACAGGCTGGTTGTTAGTATAGGGGGCAGGTCTAACAACCCCTCACACGCTGTATACAGGCTGGTGGTTAGTACAGGGGGCAGGTCTAACAACCCCTCACACACTGTATACAGGCTGGTTGTTAGTACAGGAGGCAGGTCTAACAACCCCTCACACACTGTATACAGGCTGGTTGTTAGTACAGGGGGCAGGTCTAACAACCCCTCACACGCTGTATACAGGCTGGTTGTTAGTACAGGGGGCAGGTCTAACAACCCCTCACACACTGTATACAGGCTGGTTGTTAGTACAGGGGGCAGGTCTAACAACCCCTCACACACTGTATACAGGCTGGTTGTTAGTACAGGGGGCAGGTCTAACAACCCCTAACACACTGTATACAGGCTGGTTGTTAGTACAGGGGGCAGGTCTAACAACCCCTCACACACTGTATACAGGCTGGTTGTTAGTACAGGGGGCAGGTCTAACAACCCCTCACACACTGTATACAGGCTGGTGGTTAGTACAGGGGGCAGGTCTAACAACCCACAACCCCTCACACACTGTATACAGGCTGGTTGTTAGTACAGGGAAAAGGTCTAACAACCCCTCACACACTGTATACAGGCTGGTGGTTAGTACAGGGGGCAGGTCTAACAACCCCTCACACACTGTATACAGGCTGGTTGTTAGTACAGGGGAAAGGTCTAACAACCCCTCACACACTGTATACAGGCTGGTGGTTAGTACAGGGGGCAGGTCTAACAACCCCTCACACACTGTATACAGGCTGGTTGTTAGTACAGGGGGCAGGTCTAACAACCCCTCACACGCTGTATACAGGCTGGTTGTTAGTACAGGGGGCAGGTCTAACAACCCCTCACACGCTGTATACAGGCTGGTTGTTAGTACAGGGGGCAGGTGTAACAACCCCTCACACACTGTATACAGGCTGGTTGTTAGTACAGGGGGCAAGTCTAACAACCCCTCACACACTGTATACAGGCTGGTGGCTAGTACAGGGGGCAGGTCTAACAACCCCTCACACACTGTATACAGGCTGGTTGTTAGTACAGGGGGCAGGTCTAACAACCCCTCACACACTGTATACAGGCTGGTGGCTAGTACAGGGGGCAGGTCTAACAACCCCTCATACACTGTATACAGGCTGGTGGTTAGTACAGGGGGCAGGTCTAAAAACCCCTCACACGCTGTATACAGGCTGGTTGTTAGTACAGGGGAAAGGTCTAACAACCCCTCACGTGTATACAGGCTGGTCGTTAGTACAGGGTGCAGGTCTAACAACCCCTCACACACTGTATACAGGCTGGTGGTTAGTACAGGGGGCAGGTCTAACAACCCCTCACACACTGTATACAGGCTGGTTGTTAGTACAGGGGGCAGGTCTAACAACCCTTCACACACTGTATACAGGCTGGTTGTTAGTATAGGGGGCAGGTCTAACAACCCCTCACACACTGTATACAGGCTGGTGGTTAGTACAGGGGGCAGGTCTAACAACCCCTCACACGCTGAATACAGGCTGGTGGTTAGTACAGGAGGCAGGTCTAACAACCCCTCACACGCTGTATACAGGCTGGTTGTTAGTACAAGGGGCAGGTCTAACAACCCCTCACACTGTATACAGGCTGGTTGTTAGTACAGGAGGCAGGTCTAACAACCCCTCACACTGTATACAGGCTGGTGGTTAGTACAGGGGTCAGGTCTAACAACCCCTCACACGCTGTATACAGGCTGGTTGTTAGTACAGGAGGCAGGTCTAACAACCCCTCACACACTGTATACAGGCTGGTGGTTAGTACAGGGGGCAGGTCTAACAACCCCTCACACACTGTATACAGGCTGGTTGTTAGTACAGGGGGCAGGTCTAACAACCCCTCACACACTGTATACAGGCTGGTTGTTAGTACAGGGAGCAGGTCTAACAAGTCCTCACACACTGTATACAGGCTGGTGGTTAGTACAGGGGGCAGGTCTAACAAGTCCTCACACACTGTATACAGGCTGGTTGTTAGTACAGGAGGCAGGTCTAACAAACCCTCACACACTGTATACAGGCTGGTGGTTAGTACAGGGGGCAGGTCTAACAACCCCTCACACACTGTATACAGGCTGGTTGTTAGTACAGGGAGCAGGTCTAACAAGTCCTCACACACTGTATACAGGCTGGTGGTTAGTACAGGGGGCAGGTCTAACAACCCCTCACACAATGTATACAGGCTGGTGGTTAGTACAGGGGGCAGGTCTAACAACCCCTCACACACTGTATACAGGCTGGTGGTTAGTACAGGGGGCAGGTCTAACAACCCCTCACACGCTGTATACAGGCTGGTGGTTAGTACAGGAGGCAGGTCTAACAACCCCTCACACGCTGTATACAGGCTGGTTGTTAGTACAAGGGGCAGGTCTAACAACCCCTCACACTGTATACAGGCTGGTTGTTAGTACAGGAGGCAGGTCTAACAACCCCTCACACTGTATACAGGCTGGTGGTTAGTACAGGGGTCAGGTCTAACAACCCCTCACACGCTGTATACAGGCTGGTTGTTAGTACAGGAGGCAGGTCTAACAACCCCTCACACACTGTATACAGGCTGGTGGTTAGTACAGGGGGCAGGTCTAACAACCCCTCACACACTGTATACAGGCTGGTTGTTAGTACAGGGGGCAGGTCTAACAACCCCTCACACACTGTATACAGGCTGGTGGTTAGTACAGGGGGCAGGTCTAACAACCCACAACCCCTCACACACTGTATACAGGCTGGTTGTTAGTACAGGGGAAAGGTCTAACAACCCCTCACACACTGTATACAGGCTGGTGGTTAGTACAGGGGGCAGGTCTAACAACCCCTCACACGCTGTATACAGGCTGGTGGTTAGTACAGGGGGCAGGTCTAACAACCCCTCACACACTGTATACAGGCTGGTTGTTAGTACAGGAGGCAGGTCTAACAACCCCTCACACACTGTATACAGGCTGGTTGTTAGTACAGGGGGCAGGTCTAACAACCCCTCACACACTGTATACAGGCTGGTTGTTAGTACAGGAGGCAGGTCTAACAACCCCTCACACACTGTATACAGGCTGGTGGTTAGTACAGGGGGCAGGTCTAACAACCCCTCACACACTGTATACAGGCTGGTTGTTAGTATAGGGGGCAGGTCTAACAACCCCTCACACGCTGTATACAGGCTGGTGGTTAGTACAGGGGGCAGGTCTAACAACCCCTTACACGCTGTATACAGGCTGGTTGTTAGTACAGGAGGCAGGTCTATCAACCCCTCACACGCTGTATACAGGCTGGTGGTTAGTACAGGGGGCAGGTCTAACAACCCCTCACACACTGTATACAGGCTGGTTGTTAGTACAGGGGGCAGGTCTAACAACCCCTCACACACTGTATACAGGCTGGTGGTTAGTACAGGGGGCAGGTCTAACAACCCCTCACACACTGTATACAGGCTGGTGGTTAGTACAGGGGGCAGGTCTAACAACCCCTCACACACTGTATACAGGCTGGTTGTTAGTACAGGGGGCAGGTCTAACAACCCACAACCCCTCACACTGTATACAGGCTGGTTGTTAGTACAGGGGAAAGGTCTAACAACCCCTCACACACTGTATACAGGCTGGTGGTTAGTACAGGGGGCAGGTCTAACAACCCCTCACACGCTGTATACAGGCTGGTGGTTAGTAAAGGGGGCAGGTCTAACAACCCCTCACACTGTATACAGGCTGGTTGTTAGTACAGGGTCAGGTCTAACAACCCCTCACACACTGTATACAGGCTGGTTGTTAGTACAGGGGGCAGGTCTAACAACCCCTCACACACTGTATACAGGCTGGTGGTTAGTACAGGGGGCAGATCTAACAACCCCTCACACACTGTATACAGGCTGGTTGTTAGTACAGGAGGCAGGTCTAACAACCCCTCACACACTGTATACAGGCTGGTTGTTAGTACAGGGGGCAGGTCTAACAACCCCTCACACACTGTATACAGGCTGGTTGTTAGTACAGGGGGCAGGTCTAACAACCCCTCACACACTGTATGCAGGCTGGTTGTTAGTACAGGGGGCAAGTCTAACAACCCCTCACACACTGTATACAGGCTGGTGGCTAGTACAGGGGGCAGGTCTAACAACCCCTCACACACTGTATACAGGCTGGTGGCTAGTACAGGGGGCAGGTCTAACAACCCCTCACACACTGTATACAGGCTGGTTGTTAGTACAGGGGGCAGGTCTAACAACCCCTCACACACTGTATACAGGCTGGTTGTTAGTACAGGGGGCAGGTCTAACAACCCCTCACACACTGTATACAGGCTGGTTGTTAGTACAGGAGGCAGGTCTAACAACCCCTCACACACTGTATACAGGCTGGTGGTTAGTACAGGGGGCAGGTCTAACAACCCCTCACACGCTGTATACAGGCTGGTTGTTAGTACAGGAGGCAGGTCTAACAACCCCTCACACACTGTATACAGGCTGGTGGTTAGTACAGGGGGCAAGTCTAACAACCCCGCACACACTGTATACAGGCTGGTTGTTAGTACAGGGGGCAAGTCTAACAACCCCTCACACACTGTATACAGGCTGGTGGTTAGTATAGGGGGCAGGTCTAACAACCCCTCACACACTGTATACAGGCTGGTGGTTAGTACAGGGGGCAGGTCTAACAACCCACAACCCCTCACACTGTATACAGGCTGGTTGTTAGTACAGGGGAAAGGTCTAACAACCCCTCACACGCTGTATACAGGCTGGTGGTTCGTACAGGGGGCAGGTCTAACAACCCCTCACACTGTATACAGGCTGGTTGTTAGTACAGGGTCATGTCTAACAACCCCTCACACACTGTATACAGGCTGGTTGTTAGTACAGGGGGCAGGTCTAACAACCCCTCACACACTGTATACAGGCTGGTGGTTAGTACAGGGGGCAGATCTAACAACCCCTCACACACTGTATACAGGCTGGTTGTTAGTACAGGAGGCAGGTCTAACAACCCCTCACACACTGTATACAGGCTGGTTGTTAGTACAGGGGGCAGGTCTAACAACCCCTCACACACTGTATACAGGCTGGTTGTTAGTACAGGGGGCAGGTCTAACAACCCCTCACACACTGTATACAGGCTGGTTGTTAGTACAGGGGGCAGGTCTAACAACCCCTCACACACTGTATACAGGCTGGTTGTTAGTACAGGGGGCAGGTCTAACAACCCCTCACACACTGTATACAGGCTGGTGGCTAGTACAGGGGGCAGGTCTAACAACCCCTCACACACTGTATACAGGCTGGTTGTTAGTACAGGGGGCAGGTCTAACAACCCTTCACACACTGTATACAGGCTGGTTGTTAGAATAGGGGGCAGGTCTAACAACCCCTCACACACTGTATACAGGCTGGTTGTTAGTACAGGGGGCAGGTCTAACAACCCCTCACGCTGAATACAGGCTGGTGGTTAGTACAGGAGGCAGGTCTAACAACCCCTCACACGCTGTATACAGGCTGGTTGTTAGTACAAGGGGCAGGTCTAACAACCCCTCACACTGTATACAGGCTGGTTGTTAGTACAGGAGGCAGGTCTAACAACCCCTCACACTGTATACAGGCTGGTGGTTAGTACAGGGGGCAGGTCTAACAACCCCTCACACGCTGTATACAGGCTGGTTGTTAGTACAGGGAGCAGGTCTAACAAGCCCTCACACACTGTATACAGGCTGGTGGTTAGTACAGGGGGCAGGTCTAACAACCCCTCACACACTGTATACAGGCTGGTGGTTAGTACAGGTGGCAGGTCTAACAACCCCTCACACGCTGTATACAGGCTGGTGGTTAGTACAGGAGGCAGGTCTAACAACCCCTCACACTGTATACAGGCTGGTGGTTAGTACAGGGAGCAGGTCTAACAACCCCTCACACTGTATACAGGCTGGTGGTTAGTACAGGGGTCAGGTCTAACAACCCCTCACACGCTGTATACAGGCTGGTTGTTAGTACAGGAGGCAGGTCTAACAACCCCTCACACACTGTATACAGGCTGGTGGTTAGTACAGGGAGCAGGTCTAACAACCTGTCACACACTGTATACAGGCTGGTTGTTAGTACAGGGGGCAGGTCTAACAACCCCTCACACACTGTATACAGGCTGGTGGTTAGTACAGGGGGCAGGTCTAACAACCCCTCACACACTGTATACAGGCTGGTGGTTAGTACAGGGGGCAGGTCTAACAACCCCTCACACACTGTATACAGGCTGGTTGTTAGTACAGGGGGCAGGTCTAACAACCCACAACCCCTCACACTGTATACAGGCTGGTTGTTAGTACAGGGGAAAGGTCTAACAACCCCTCACACACTGTATACAGGCTGGTGGTTAGTACAGGGGGCAGGTCTAACAACCCCTCACACGCTGTATACAGGCTGGTGGTTAGTAAAGGGGGCAGGTCTAACAACCCCTCACACTGTATACAGGCTGGTTGTTAGTACAGGGTCAGGTCTAACAACCCCTCACACACTGTATACAGGCTGGTTGTTAGTACAGGGGGCAGGTCTAACAACCCCTCACACACTGTATACAGGCTGGTGGTTAGTACAGGGGGCAGATCTAACAACCCCTCACACACTGTATACAGGCTGGTTGTTAGTACAGGAGGCAGGTCTAACAACCCCTCACACACTGTATACAGGCTGGTTGTTAGTACAGGGGGCAGGTCTAACAACCCCTCACACACTGTATACAGGCTGGTTGTTAGTACAGGGGGCAGGTCTAACAACCCCTCACACACTGTATGCAGGCTGGTTGTTAGTACAGGGGGCAAGTCTAACAACCCCTCACACACTGTATACAGGCTGGTGGCTAGTACAGGGGGCAGGTCTAACAACCCCTCACACACTGTATACAGGCTGGTGGCTAGTACAGGGGGCAGGTCTAACAACCCCTCACACACTGTATACAGGCTGGTTGTTAGTACAGGGGGCAGGTCTAACAACCCCTCACACACTGTATACAGGCTGGTTGTTAGTACAGGGGGCAGGTCTAACAACCCCTCACACACTGTATACAGGCTGGTTGTTAGTACAGGAGGCAGGTCTAACAACCCCTCACACACTGTATACAGGCTGGTGGTTAGTACAGGGGGCAGGTCTAACAACCCCTCACACGCTGTATACAGGCTGGTTGTTAGTACAGGAGGCAGGTCTAACAACCCCTCACACACTGTATACAGGCTGGTGGTTAGTACAGGGGGCAAGTCTAACAACCCCGCACACACTGTATACAGGCTGGTTGTTAGTACAGGGGGCAAGTCTAACAACCCCTCACACACTGTATACAGGCTGGTGGTTAGTATAGGGGGCAGGTCTAACAACCCCTCACACACTGTATACAGGCTGGTGGTTAGTACAGGGGGCAGGTCTAACAACCCACAACCCCTCACACTGTATACAGGCTGGTTGTTAGTACAGGGGAAAGGTCTAACAACCCCTCACACGCTGTATACAGGCTGGTGGTTCGTACAGGGGGCAGGTCTAACAACCCCTCACACTGTATACAGGCTGGTTGTTAGTACAGGGTCATGTCTAACAACCCCTCACACACTGTATACAGGCTGGTTGTTAGTACAGGGGGCAGGTCTAACAACCCCTCACACACTGTATACAGGCTGGTGGTTAGTACAGGGGGCAGATCTAACAACCCCTCACACACTGTATACAGGCTGGTTGTTAGTACAGGAGGCAGGTCTAACAACCCCTCACACACTGTATACAGGCTGGTTGTTAGTACAGGGGGCAGGTCTAACAACCCCTCACACACTGTATACAGGCTGGTTGTTAGTACAGGGGGCAGGTCTAACAACCCCTCACACACTGTATACAGGCTGGTTGTTAGTACAGGGGGCAGGTCTAACAACCCCTCACACACTGTATACAGGCTGGTTGTTAGTACAGGGGGCAGGTCTAACAACCCCTCACACACTGTATACAGGCTGGTGGCTAGTACAGGGGGCAGGTCTAACAACCCCTCACACACTGTATACAGGCTGGTTGTTAGTACAGGGGGCAGGTCTAACAACCCTTCACACACTGTATACAGGCTGGTTGTTAGAATAGGGGGCAGGTCTAACAACCCCTCACACACTGTATACAGGCTGGTTGTTAGTACAGGGGGCAGGTCTAACAACCCCTCACGCTGAATACAGGCTGGTGGTTAGTACAGGAGGCAGGTCTAACAACCCCTCACACGCTGTATACAGGCTGGTTGTTAGTACAAGGGGCAGGTCTAACAACCCCTCACACTGTATACAGGCTGGTTGTTAGTACAGGAGGCAGGTCTAACAACCCCTCACACTGTATACAGGCTGGTGGTTAGTACAGGGGGCAGGTCTAACAACCCCTCACACGCTGTATACAGGCTGGTTGTTAGTACAGGGAGCAGGTCTAACAAGCCCTCACACACTGTATACAGGCTGGTGGTTAGTACAGGGGGCAGGTCTAACAACCCCTCACACACTGTATACAGGCTGGTGGTTAGTACAGGTGGCAGGTCTAACAACCCCTCACACGCTGTATACAGGCTGGTGGTTAGTACAGGAGGCAGGTCTAACAACCCCTCACACTGTATACAGGCTGGTGGTTAGTACAGGGAGCAGGTCTAACAACCCCTCACACTGTATACAGGCTGGTGGTTAGTACAGGGGTCAGGTCTAACAACCCCTCACACGCTGTATACAGGCTGGTTGTTAGTACAGGAGGCAGGTCTAACAACCCCTCACACACTGTATACAGGCTGGTGGTTAGTACAGGGAGCAGGTCTAACAACCTGTCACACACTGTATACAGGCTGGTTGTTAGTACAGGGGGCAGGTCTAACAACCCCTCACACACTGTATACAGGCTGGTGGTTAGTACAGGGGGCAGGTCTAACAACCCACAACCCCTCACACACTGTATACAGGCTGGTTGTTAGTACAGGGGAAAGGTCTAACAACCCCTCACACACTGTATACAGGCTGGTGGTTAGTACAGGGGGCAGGTCTAACAACCCCTCACACGCTGTATACAGGCTGGTGGTTAGTACAGGGGGCAGGTCTAACAACCCCTCACACACTGTATACAGGCTGGTTGTTAGTACAGGAGGCAGGTCTAACAACCCCTCACACACTGTATACAGGCTGGTTGTTAGTACAGGGGGCAGGTCTAACAACCCCTCACACTGTATACAGGCTGGTTGTTAGTACAGGGTCAGGTCTAACAACCCCTCACACAATGTATACAGGCTGGTTGTTAGTACAGTGGGCAGGTCTAACAACCCCTCACACACTGTATACAGGCTGGTGGTTAGTACAGGGGGCAGATCTAACAACCCCTCACACACTGTATACAGGCTGGTGGTTAGTACAGGGGGCAGGTCTAACAACCCCTCACACACTGTATACAGGCTGGTTGTTAGTACAGGGGAAAGGTCTAACAACCCCTCACACACTGTATACAGGCTGGTGGTTAGTACAGGGGGCAGGTCTAACAACCCCTCACACACTGTATACAGGCTGGTTATTAGTACAGGGGGCAGGTCTAACAACCCCTCACACGCTGTATACAGGCTGGTTGTTAGTACAGGGGGCAGGTGTAACAACCCCTCACACACTGTATACAGGCTGGTTGTTAGTACAGGGGGCAAGTCTAACAACCCCTCACACACTGTATACAGGCTGGTGGCTAGTACAGGGGGCAGGTCTAACAACCCCTCACACACTGTATACAGGCTGGTTGTTAGTACAGGGGGCAGGTCTAACAACCCCTCACACACTGTATACAGGCTGGTGGCTAGTACAGGGGGCAGGTCTAACAACCCCTCATACACTGTATACAGGCTCGTGGTTAGTACAGGGGGCAGGTCTAAAAACCCCTCACACGCTGTATACAGGCTGGTTGTTAGTACAGGGGAAAGGTCTAACAACCCCTCACGTGTATACAGGCTGGTTGTTAGTACAGGGTGCAGGTCTAACAACCCCTCACACACTGTATACAGGCTGGTGGTTAGTACAGGGGGCAGGTCTAACAACCCCTCACACACTGTATACAGGCTGGTTGTTAGTACAGGGGGCAGGTCTAACAACCCTTCACACACTGTATACAGGCTGGTTGTTAGTATAGGGGGCAGGTCTAACAACCCCTCACACACTGTATACAGGCTGGTGGTTAGTACAGGGGGCAGGTCTAACAACCCCTCACACGCTGAATACAGGCTGGTGGTTAGTACAGGAGGCAGGTCTAACAACCCCTCACACGCTGTATACAGGCTGGTTGTTAGTACAAGGGGCAGGTCTAACAACCCCTCACACTGTATACAGGCTGGTTGTTAGTACAGGAGGCAGGTCTAACAACCCCTCACACTGTATACAGGCTGGTGGTTAGTACAGGGGTCAGGTCTAACAACCCCTCACACGCTGTATACAGGCTGGTTGTTAGTACAGGAGGCAGGTCTAACAACCCCTCACACACTGTATACAGGCTGGTGGTTAGTACAGGGGGCAGGTCTAACAACCCCTCACACACTGTATACAGGCTGGTTGTTAGTACAGGGGGCAGGTCTAACAACCCCTCACACACTGTATACAGGCTGGTTGTTAGTACAGGGAGCAGGTCTAACAAGTCCTCACACACTGTATACAGGCTGGTGGTTAGTACAGGGGGCAGGTCTAACAAGTCCTCACACACTGTATACAGGCTGGTTGTTAGTACAGGAGGCAGGTCTAACAAACCCTCACACACTGTATACAGGCTGGTGGTTAGTACAGGGGGCAGGTCTAACAACCCCTCACACACTGTATACAGGCTGGTTGTTAGTACAGGGAGCAGGTCTAACAAGTCCTCACACACTGTATACAGGCTGGTGGTTAGTACAGGGGGCAGGTCTAACAACCCCTCACACAATGTATACAGGCTGGTGGTTAGTACAGGGGGCAGGTCTAACAACCCCTCACACACTGTATACAGGCTGGTGGTTAGTACAGGGGGCAGGTCTAACAACCCCTCACACGCTGTATACAGGCTGGTGGTTAGTACAGGAGGCAGGTCTAACAACCCCTCACACACTGTATACAGGCTGGTTGTTAGTATAGGGGGCAGGTCTAACAACCCCTCACACACTGTATACAGGCTGGTTGTTAGTACAAGGGGCAGGTCTAACAACCCCTCACACTGTATACAGGCTGGTTGTTAGTACAGGAGGCAGGTCTAACAACCCCTCACACTGTATACAGGCTGGTGGTTAGTACAGGGGTCAGGTCTAACAACCCCTCACACGCTGTATACAGGCTGGTTGTTAGTACAGGAGGCAGGTCTAACAACCCCTCACACACTGTATACAGGCTGGTGGTTAGTACAGGGGGCAGGTCTAACAACCCCTCACACACTGTATACAGGCTGGTTGTTAGTACAGGGGGCAGGTCTAACAACCCCTCACACACTGTATACAGGCTGGTGGTTAGTACAGGGGGCAGGTCTAACAACCCACAACCCCTCACACACTGTATACAGGCTGGTTGTTAGTACAGGGGAAAGGTCTAACAACCCCTCACACACTGTATACAGGCTGGTGGTTAGTACAGGGGGCAGGTCTAACAACCCCTCACACGCTGTATACAGGCTGGTTGTTAGTACAGGGGGCAGGTCTAACAACCCCTCACACACTGTATACAGGCTGGTTGTTAGTACAGGAGGCAGGTCTAACAACCCCTCACACACTGTATACAGGCTGGTGGTTAGTACAGGGGGCAGGTCTAACAACCCCTCACACACTGTATACAGGCTGGTTGTTAGTATAGGGGGCAGGTCTAACAACCCCTCACACACTGTATACAGGCTGGTGGTTAGTACAGGGGGCAGGTCTAACAACCCCTTACACGCTGTATACAGGCTGGTTGTTAGTACAGGAGGCAGGTCTATCAACCCCTCACACACTGTATACAGGCTGGTGGTTAGTACAGGGGGCAGGTCTAACAACCCCTCACACACTGTATACAGGCTGGTTGTTAGTACAGGGGGCAGGTCTAACAACCCCTCACACACTGTATACAGGCTGGTGGTTAGTACAGGGGGCAGGTCTAACAACCCACAACCCCTCACACTGTATACAGGCTGGTTGTTAGTACAGGGGAAAGGTCTAACAACCCCTCACACACTGTATACAGGCTGGTGGTTAGTACAGGGGGCAGGTCTAACAACCCCTCACACGCTGTATACAGGCTGGTGGTTAGTACAGGGGGCAGGTCTAACAACCCCTCACACTGTATACAGGCTGGTTGTTAGTACAGGGTCAGGTCTAACAACCCCTCACACACTGTATACAGGCTGGTTGTTAGTACAGGGGGCAGGTCTAACAACCCCTCACACACTGTATACAGGCTGGTGGTTAGTACAGGGGGCAGATCTAACAACCCCTCACACACTGTATACAGGCTGGTTGTTAGTACAGGAGGCAGGTCTAACAACCCCTCACACACTGTATACAGGCTGGTTGTTAGTACAGGGGGCAGGTCTAACAACCCCTCACACACTGTATACAGGCTGGTTGTTAGTACAGGGGGCAGGTCTAACAACCCCTCACACACTGTATGCAGGCTGGTTGTTAGTACAGGGGGCAAGTCTAACAACCCCTCACACACTGTATACAGGCTGGTGGCTAGTACAGGGGGCAGGTCTAACAACCCCTCACACACTGTATACAGGCTGGTGGCTAGTACAGGGGGCAGGTCTAACAACCCCTCACACACTGTATACAGGCTGGTTGTTAGTACAGGGGGCAGGTCTAACAACCCCTCACACACTGTATACAGGCTGGTTGTTAGTACAGGGGGCAGGTCTAACAACCCCTCACACACTGTATACAGGCTGGTTGTTAGTACAGGAGGCAGGTCTAACAACCCCTCACACACTGTATACAGGCTGGTGGTTAGTACAGGGGGCAGGTCTAACAACCCCTTACACGCTGTATACAGGCTGGTTGTTAGTACAGGAGGCAGGTCTAACAACCCCTCACACACTGTATACAGGCTGGTGGTTAGTACAGGGGGCAAGTCTAACAACCCCGCACACACTGTATACAGGCTGGTTGTTAGTACAGGGGGCAAGTCTAACAACCCCTCACACACTGTATACAGGCTGGTGGTTAGTATAGGGGGCAGGTCTAACAACCCCTCACACACTGTATACAGGCTGGTGGTTAGTACAGGGGGCAGGTCTAACAACCCACAACCCCTCACACTGTATACAGGCTGGTTGTTAGTACAGGGGAAAGGTCTAACAACCCCTCACACGCTGTATACAGGCTGGTGGTTAGTACAGGGGGCAGGTCTAACAACCCCTCACACGCTGTATACAGGCTGGTGGTTAGTACAGGGGGCAGGTCTAACAACCCCTCACACTGTATACAGGCTGGTTGTTAGTACAGGGTCATGTCTAACAACCCCTCACACACTGTATACAGGCTGGTTGTTAGTACAGGGGGCAGGTCTAACAACCCCTCACACACTGTATACAGGCTGGTGGTTAGTACAGGGGGCAGATCTAACAACCCCTCACACACTGTATACAGGCTGGTTGTTAGTACAGGAGGCAGGTCTAACAACCCCTCACACACTGTATACAGGCTGGTTGTTAGTACAGGGGGCAGGTCTAACAACCCCTCACACACTGTATACAGGCTGGTTGTTAGTACAGGGGGCAGGTCTAACAACCCCTCACACACTGTATACAGGCTGGTTGTTAGTACAGGGGGCAGGTCTAACAACCCCTCACACACTGTATACAGGCTGGTTGTTAGTACAGGGGGCAGGTCTAACAACCCCTCACACACTGTATACAGGCTGGTGGCTAGTACAGGGGGCAGGTCTAACAACCCCTCACACACTGTATACAGGCTGGTTGTTAGTACAGGGGGCAGGTCTAACAACCCTTCACACACTGTATACAGGCTGGTTGTTAGAATAGGGGGCAGGTCTAACAACCCCTCACACACTGTATACAGGCTGGTTGTTAGTACAGGGGGCAGGTCTAACAACCCCTCACGCTGAATACAGGCTGGTGGTTAGTACAGGAGGCAGGTCTAACAACCCCTCACACGCTGTATACAGGCTGGTTGTTAGTACAAGGGGCAGGTCTAACAACCCCTCACACTGTATACAGGCTGGTTGTTAGTACAGGAGGCAGGTCTAACAACCCCTCACACTGTATACAGGCTGGTGGTTAGTACAGGGGGCAGGTCTAACAACCCCTCACACGCTGTATACCGGCTGGTTGTTAGTACAGGGAGCAGGTCTAACAAGCCCTCACACACTGTATACAGGCTGGTGGTTAGTACAGGGGGCAGGTCTAACAACCCCTCACACACTGTATACAGGCTGGTGGTTAGTACAGGTGGCAGGTCTAACAACCCCTCACACGCTGTATACAGGCTGGTGGTTAGTACAGGAGGCAGGTCTAACAACCCCTCACACTGTATACAGGCTGGTGGTTAGTACAGGGAGCAGGTCTAACAACCCCTCACACTGTATACAGGCTGGTGGTTAGTACAGGGGTCAGGTCTAACAACCCCTCACACGCTGTATACAGGCTGGTTGTTAGTACAGGAGGCAGGTCTAACAACCCCTCACACACTGTATACAGGCTGGTGGTTAGTACAGGGAGCAGGTCTAACAACCTGTCACACACTGTATACAGGCTGGTTGTTAGTACAGGGGGCAGGTCTAACAACCCCTCACACACTGTATACAGGCTGGTGGTTAGTACAGGGGGCAGGTCTAACAACCCACAACCCCTCACACACTGTATACAGGCTGGTTGTTAGTACAGGGGAAAGGTCTAACAACCCCTCACACACTGTATACAGGCTGGTGGTTAGTACAGGGGGCAGGTCTAACAACCCCTCACACGCTGTATACAGGCTGGTGGTTAGTACAGGGGGCAGGTCTAACAACCCCTCACACACTGTATACAGGCTGGTTGTTAGTACAGGAGGCAGGTCTAACAACCCCTCACACACTGTATACAGGCTGGTTGTTAGTACAGGGGGCAGGTCTAACAACCCCTCACACTGTATACAGGCTGGTTGTTAGTACAGGGTCAGGTCTAACAACCCCTCACACAATGTATACAGGCTGGTTGTTAGTACAGTGGGCAGGTCTAACAACCCCTCACACACTGTATACAGGCTGGTGGTTAGTACAGGGGGCAGATCTAACAACCCCTCACACACTGTATACAGGCTGGTTGTTAGTACAGGAGGCAGGTCTAACAACCCCTCACACACTGTATACAGGCTGGTTGTTAGTACAGGGGGCAGGTCTAACAACCCCTCACACACTGTATACAGGCTGGTTGTTAGTACAGGGGGAAGGTCTAACAACCCCTCACACACTGTATACAGGCTGGTTGTTAGTACAGGAGGCAGGTCTAACAACCCCTCACACACTGTATACAGGCTGGTGGTTAGTACAGGGGGCAGGTCTAACAACCCCTCACACACTGTATACAGGCTGGTTGTTAGTACAGGGGGCAGGTCTAACAACCCCTCACACACTGTATACAGGCTGGTGGTTAGTACAGGGGGCAGGTCTAACAACCCACAACCCCTCACACTGTATACAGGCTGGTTGTTAGTACAGGGGAAAGGTCTAACAACCCCTCACACACTGTATACAGGCTGGTGGTTAGAACAGGGGGCAGGTCTAACAACCCCTCACACGCTGTATACAGGCTGGTGGTTAGTACAGGGGGCAGGTCTAACAACCCCTCACACACTGTATACAGGCTGGTTGTTAGTACAGGAGGCAGGTCTAACAACCCCTCACACACTGTATACAGGCTGGTTGTTAGTACAGGGGGCAGGTCTAACAACCCCTCACACACTGTATACAGGCTGGTTGTTAGTACAGGAGGCAGGTCTAACAACCCCTCACACACTGTATACAGGCTGGTGGTTAGTATAGGGGGCAGGTCTAACAACCCCTCACACACTATATACAGGCTGGTTGTTAGTACAGGGTCAGGTCTAACAACCCCTCACACACTGTATACAGGCTGGTGGTTAGTACAGGGGGCAGGTCTAACAACCCCTCACACACTATATACAGGCTGGTTGTTAGTACAGGGTCAGGTCTAACAACCCCTCACACACTGTATACAGGCTGGTTGTTAGTACAGGGGGCAGGTCTAACAACCCCTCACACACTGTATACAGGCTGGTTGTTAGTACAGGAGGCAGGTCTAACAACCCCTCACACACTGTATACAGGCTGGTTGTTAGTACAGGGGGCAGGTCTAACAACCCCTCACACACTGTATACAGGCTGGTTGTTAGTACAGGGGGCAGGTCTAACAACCCCTCACACACTGTATACAGGCTGGTGGTTAGTATAGGGGGCAGGTCTAACAACCCCTCACACACTGTATACAGGCTGGTTGTTAGTACAGGGGGCAAGTCTAACAACCCCTCACACACTGTATACAGGCTGGTGGTTAGTATAGGGGGCAGGTCTAACAACCCCTCACACACTGTATACAGGCTGGTTGTTAGTACAGGGTGCAGGTCTAACAACCCCTCACACACTGTATACAGGCTGGTGGTTAGTACAGGGGGAAAGTCTAACAACCCCTTACACACTGTATACAGGCTGGTGGTTAGTATAGGGGGCAGGTCTAACAACCCCTCACACACTGCATACAGGCTGGTTGTTAGTACAGGGGGCAGGTCTAACAACCCCTCACACACTGTATACAGGCTGGTGGTTAGTATAGGGGGCAGGTCTAACAACCCCTCACACACTGTATACAGGCTGGTTGTTAGTACAGGGGGCAAGTCTAACAACCCCTCACACTGTATACAGGCTGGTTGTTAGTACAGGGGGCAGGTCTAACAACCCCTCACACGCTGTATACAGGCTGGTGGTTAGTACAGGGGGCAGGTCTAACAACCCCTCACACACTGTATACAGGCTGGTGGTTAGTACAGGGGTCAGGTCTAACAACCCCTCACACACTGTATACAGGCTGGTTGTTAGTACAGGGGGCAGGTCTAACAACCCCTCACACGCTGTATACAGGCTGGTGTTTAGTACAGGGGGCAGGTCTAACAACCCGTCACACACTATATACAGGCTGGTGGTTAGTACAGGGGGCAGGTCTAACAACCCTTCACACACTGTATACAGGCTGGTTGTTAGTACAGGGGGCATGGAGGAATGGAAGATTTACTACAATAGCAATATTTCTAAAGATCCCTGTGGCCTTTGCCAGAATTGCCAGATGGCCAGTCCGGCCCTGACAACCACCCTGTATACAGTGAGTTAGAGGATGTTATCCCTTCCGTTTGTATGCAGTACACACTGAGTGCATGGTGTATCCTGGACCCGGAAGTGAGGTGGTCTCTCCTGTAGTCAGAGTCAGTAGGAGGGGCCACATGCAGTACATACACTGAGTGCATTGTGTATCCTGGACCGGGCAGTGAGGTGGTCTCTCTTGTAGTCAGGGTCAGTAGGAGTGGCCATATGCAGTACATACACTGAAGGCATTGTGTATCCTGGACCCGGCAGTGAGGTGGCCTTTCCTGTAGTCAGGGTCAGTAGCAGCGGCCACATGCAGTACATACACTGAGTGTATTGTCTATCCTGGACCCAGCAGTGTGGTGGTCTTTCCTGTAGTCAGGGTCAGTAGGTGGGGCCACATGCAGTACATACACTGAGGACATTGTGTATCCTGGACCCGGCAGTGTGGTGGTCTCTCCTGTAGTCAGTGTCAGTAGGAGGGGCCACATGCAGTACATACACTGAGAACATTGTGTATCCTGGACCCGGCAGTGAGGTGGTCTCTCCTGTAGTCAGGGTCTGTAGTAGGAGCCACATGCAGTACATACACTGAGGACATTGTGTATCCTGGACCCGGCAGTGAGGTGGTCTCCTGTAGTCAGTGTCAGTAGGAGGGGCCACATGCAGTACATACACTGAGTGCATTGTGTATCCTGGACCCGGCAGTGAGGTGGTCTCTCCTGTAGTCAGTGACAGTAGGAGCGGCCACATGCAGTACATACACTGAGGGCATTGTGTATCCTGGACCCGCAGTGAGGTGGTCTCTCCTGTAGTCAGGGTCAGTAGGTGGGGCCACATGCAGTACATACACTGAAGGCATTGTGTATCCTGGACCCGCAGTGAGGTGGTCTCTCCTGTAGTCAGGGTCAGTAGGTGGGGCCATATGCAGTACATACACTGAGTGCATTGTGTATCCTGGACCCGACAGTGTGGTGGCCTTTCCTGTAGTCAGGGTCAGTAGGAGGGGCCACATGCAGTACATACACTGAGAACATTGTGTATCCTGGACCCGACAGTGTGGTGGCCTTTCCTGTAGTCAGGGTCAGTAGGAGGGGCCACATTCAGTACATACACTGAGGACATTGTGTATCCTGGACCCGCAGTGAGGTGGTCTCTCCTGTAGTCAGTGACAGTAGGAGCGGCCACATGCAGTACATACACTGAGGGCATTGTGTATCCTGGACCCGCAGAGAGGTGGTCTCTCCTGTAGTCAGTGTCAGTAGGAGGGGCCATATGCAGTACATACACTGAAGGCATTGTGTATCCTGGACCCGACAGTGTGGTGGCCTTTCCTGTAGTCAGGGTCAGTAGGAGGGGCCACATGCAGTACATACACTGAGAACATTGTGTATCCTGGACCCGACAGTGTGGTGGTCTTTCCTGTAGTCAGGGTCAGTAGGAGGGGCCACATGCAGTACATACACTGAGGGCATTGTGTATCCTGGACCCGACAGTGAGGTGGTCTTTCCTGTAGTCAGGGTCAGTAGGAGGGGCCACATGCAGTACATACACTGAGGGCATTGTGTATCCTGGACCCGCAGAGATGTGGTCTCTCCTGTAGTCAGGGTCAGTAGGAGGGGCCACATGCAGTACATACACTGAGGACATTGTGTATCCTGGACCCGACAGTGTGGTGGCCTTTCCTGTAGTCAGGGTCAGTTGGAGGGGCCACATGCAGTGCATACACTGAGTGCATTGTGTATCCTGGACCCGGCAGTGAGGTGGTCTCTCCTGTAGTCAGGGTCAGTAGGAGGGGCCACATGCAGTACATACACTGAGGGCATTGTGTATCCTGGACCCGGCAGTGAGGTGGTCTCTCCTGTAGTCAGGGTCAGTAGGAGGGGCCACATGCAGTACATACACTGAGGGCATTGTGTATCCTGGACCCGCAGAGAGGTGGTCTCTCCTGTAGTCAGGGTCAGTAGGTGGGGCCATATGCAGTACATACACTGAGGACATTGTGTATCCTGGACCCGGCAGTGAGGTGGTCTCTCCTGTAGTCAGGGTCAGTAAGAGGGGCCACAAGCAGTACGTACACTGAGTGCATTGTGTATCCTGGACCCTGCAGTGAGGTGGTCTCTCCTGTAGTCAGGGTCAGTAGGTGGGGCCACATGCAGTACATACACTGAGGACATTGTGTATCCTGGACCCGGCAGTGAGGTGGTCTCTCCTGTAGTCAGGGTCAGTAAGAGGGGCCACAAGCAGTACATACACTGAGTGCATTGTGTATCCTGGACTCGGCAGTGAGGTGGCCTTTCCTGTAGTCAGTGTCAGTAGGTGGGGCCACATGCAGTACATACACTGAGTGCATGTGTATCCTGGACCCGGCAGTGAGGTGGTCTCTCCTGTAGTCAGTGACAGTAGGAGCGGCCACATGCAGTACATACACTGAGTGCATTCTGTATCCTGGACTCGGCAAAGAGGTGGTCTCTCCTGTAGTCAGGGTCAGTAGGTGGGGCCACATGCAGTACATACACTGAGTGCATTGTGTATCCTGGACCTGACAGTGAGGTGGCCTCTCCTGTAGTCAGCGTCAGTAGGAGGGGCCATATGCAGTACATACACTGAGTGCATTGTGTATCCTGGACCCGGCAGTGAGGTGGTCTCTCCTGTAGTCAGGGTCAGTAGGAGCGGCCACATGCAGTACATACACTGAGTGCATTGTGTATCCTGGACCTGACAGTGAGGTGGCCTCTCCTGTAGTCAGCGTCAGTAGGAGGGGCCATATGCAGTACATACACTGAGTGCATTGTGTATCCTGGACCCGGCAGTGAGGTGGTCTCTCCTGTAGTCAGGGTCAGTAGGTGGGGCCACATGCAGTACATACACTGAGTGCATTGTGTATCCTGGACCTGACAGTGAGGTGGTCTCTCCTGTAGTCAGGGTCAGTAGGAGGGGCCATATGCAGTACATACACTGAGGGCATTGTGTATCAAGGATCCGGCAGTGAGGTGGTCTCTCCTGTAATCAGTGTCAGTAGGTGGGACCACATGCAGTACATACTGAGTACATTGTGTATCCTGGACCCGGCAGTGAGGTGGTCTCTCCTGTAATCCGTGTCAGTAGGAGGGGCCACATGCAGTACATACACTGAGTGCATTGTGTATCCTGGACCCGGCAGTGAGGTGGTCTCTCCTGTAGTCAGGGTCAGTAGGAGGGGCCACATGCAGTACATACTGAGTGCATTGTGTATCCTGGACCCGGCAGTGAGGTGGTCTCTCCTGTAGTCAGGGTCAGTAGGAGGGGCCATATGCAGTACATACACTGAGGACATTGTGTATCCTGGACCCGACAGTGTGGTGGTCTTTCCTGTAGTCCGGGTCAGTAGCAGGGGTCACATGCAATACATACACTGAGTGCATTGTGTATCCTGGACCCGCAGTGAGGTGGTCTCTCCTGTAGTCAGGGTCAGTAGGTGGGGCCATATGCAGTACATACACTGAGGACATTGTGTATCCTGGACCCGGCAGTGAGGTGGTCTCTCCTGTAGTCAGGGTCAGTAGGAGGGGCCACATGCAGTACATACTGAGTGCATTGTGTATCCTGGACCCGGCAGTGAGGTGGTCTCTCCTGTAGTCAGGGTCAGTAGGTGGGGTCATATGCAGTACATACACTGAGGACATTGTGTATCCTGGACCCGCAGTGAGGTGGTCTCTCCTGTAGTCAGGGTCAGTAGGTGGGGCCATATGCAGTACATACTGAGTGCATTGTGTATCCTGGACCCGGCAGTGAGGTGGTCTCTCCTGTAGTCAGGGTCAGTAGGAGGGGCCATATGCAGTACATACTGAGTGCATGTGTATCCTGGACCCGCAGTGAGATGGTCTCTCCTGTAGTCAGGGTCAGTTGGAGGGGCCACATGCAGTACATACTGAGTGCATGTGTATCCTGGACCCGGCAGTGAGGTGGTCTCTCCTGTAGTCAGGGTCAGTAGGTGAGGCCATATGCAGTACATACTGAGTGCATTGTGTATCCTGGACCCGGCAGTGAGGTGGTCTCTCCTGTAGTCAGGGTCAGTAGCAGGGGCCACATGCAGTACATACACTGAGGACATTGTGTATCCTGGACCCGGCAGTGAGGTGGTCTCTCCTGTAGTCAGGGTCAGTAGGTGGGGCCATATGCAGTACATACATTGAGGACATTGTGTATCCTGGACCCGCAGTGAGGTGGTCTCTCCTGTAGTCAGGGTCAGTAGGAGGGACCACATGCAGTACATACACTGAGTGCATTGTGTGTCCTGGACCCGGCAGTGAGGTGGTCTCTCCTGTAGTCAAGGTCAGTAGGAGGGGCCACATGCAGTACATACACTGAGGACATTGTGTATCCTGGACCCGCAGTGAGGTGGTCTCTCCTGTAGTCAGGGTCAGTAGCAGGGGCCACATGCAGTACATACACTGAGGACATTGTGTATCCTGGACCCGCAGAGAGGTGGTCTCTCCTGTAGTCAGGGTCAGTAGGTGGGGCCATATGCAGTACATACACTGAGGACATTGTGTATCCTGGACCCGGCAGTGAGGTGGTCTCTCCTGTAGTCAGGGTCAGTAGGAGGGGCCATATGCAGTACATACACTGAGGACATTGTGTATCCTGGACCCGGCAGTGAGGTGGTCTCTCCTGTAGTCCGGGTCAGTAGGAGGGGCCATATGCAGTACATACACTGAGGACATTGTGTATCCTGGACCCGACAGTGTGGTGGTCTTTCCTGTAGTCAGGGTCAGTAGGAGGGGCCACATTCAGTACATACACTGAGGACATTGTGTATCCTGGACCCGGCAGTGTGGTGGTCTTTCCTGTAGTCAGGGTCAGTAGGAGGGGCCACATGCAGTACATACATTGAGGACATTGTGTATCCTGGACCCGGCAGTGAGGTGGTCTCTCCTGTAGTCAGGGTCAGTAGGAGGGGTCACATGCAGTACATACTGAGTGCATTGTGTATCCTGGACCCGCAGTCAGGTGGTCTATCCTGTAGTCAGGGTCAGTAGCAGGGGCCACATGCAGTACATACACTGAGGACATTGTGTATCCTGGACCCGGCAGTGAGGTGGTCTCTCCTGTAGTCAGGGTCAGTAGGAGGGGCCATATGCAGTACATACTGAGTGCATGTGTATCCTGGACCCGGCATTGAGGTGGTCTCTCCTGTAGTCAGGGTCAGTAGGAGGGGCCATATGAAGTACATACACTGAGTGCATTGTGTATCCTGGACCCGCAGTGAGGTGGTCTCTCCTGTAGTCAGGGTCAGTAGGTGGGGCCATATGCAGTACATACACTGAGAACATTGTGTATCCTGGACCCGCAGTGAGGTGGTCTCTCCTGTAGTCAGGGTCAGTAGGAGGGGCCACATGCAGTACATACTGAGTGCATGTGTATCCTGGACCCGGCAGTGAGGTGGTCTCTCCTGTAGTCAGGGTCAGTAGGAGGGGCCACATGCAGTACAAACACAGAGGGCATTGTGTATCCTGGACTCGGCAGTGAGGTGGTCTCTCCTGTAGTCAGGGTCAGTAGGAGGGGCCACATGCGGTACATACACTGAGGACATTGTGTATCCTGGACCCGGCAGTGAGGTGGTCTCTCCTGTAGTCAGGGTCAGTAGGAGGGGCCACATGCAGTACATACACTGAGGACATTGTGTATCCTGGACCCGCAGTGAGGTGGTCTCTCCTGTAGTCAGGGTCAGTAGGAGGGGCCACATGCAGTACATACACTGAGGACATTGTGTATCCTGGACCCGCAGTGAGGTGGTCTCTCCTGTAGTCAGGGTCAGTAGGAGCGGCCATATGCCGTACATACATTGAGGACATTGTGTATCCTGGACCCGCAGTGAGGTGGTCTCTCCTGTAGTCAGGGTCAGTAGGAGGGGCCACATGCAGTACATACACTGTGTGCATTGTGTATCCTGGACCCGGGCAGTGAGGTGGTCTCTCCTGTAGTCATTGTCAGTCGGAGGGGCCACATGCAGTACATACACTGAGGACATTGTGTATCCTGGACCCGGCAGTGTGGTGGTCTTTCCTGTAGTCAGGGTCAGTAGGAGGGGCCACATGCAGTACATACACTGAGTGCATTGTGTATCCTGGACCCGCAGTGAGGTGGTCTCTCCTGTAGTCAGGGTCAGTAGCAGGGGCCATATGCAGTACATACACTGAGGACATTGTGTATCCTGGACCTGGCAGTGAGGTGGTCTCTCCTGTAGTCAGGGTCAGTAGCAGGGGCCACATGCAGTACATACACTGAGGACATTGTGTATCCTGGACCTGGCAGTGAGGTGGTCTCTCCTGTAGTCAGGGTCAGTAGCAGGGGCCACATGCAGTACATACACTGAGGGCATTGTGTATCCTGGACCCGCAGTGAGGTGGTCTCTCCTGTAGTCAGGGTCAGTAGCAGGGGCCACATGCAGTACATACACTGAGGACATTGTGTATCCTGGACCCGGCAGTGAGGTGGTCTCTCCTGTAGTCAGGGTCAGTAGCAGGGGCCACATGCAGTACATACACTGAGGGCATTGTGTATCCTGGACCCGCAGTGAGGTGGTCTCTCCTGTAGTCAGGGTCAGTAGCAGGGGCCACATGCAGTACATACACTGAGGACATTGTGTATCCTGGACTCGGCAGTGAGGTGGTCTCTCCTGTAGTCAGGGTCAGTAGGAGGGGCCATATGCAGTACATACACTGAGGACATTGTGTATCCTGGACCTGGCAGTGAGGTGGTCTCTCCTGTAGTCAGGGTCAGTAGCAGGGGCCACATGCAGTACATACACTGAGGACATTGTGTATCCTGGACCCGGCAGTGAGGTGGTCTCTCCTGTAGTCAGGGTCAGTAGCAGGGGCCACATGCAGTACATACACTGAGGGCATTGTGTATCCTGGACCCGCAGTGAGGTGGTCTCTCCTGTAGTCAGGGTCAGTAGCAGGGGCCACATGCAGTACATACACTGAGGGCATTGTGTATCCTGGACCCGCAGTGAGGTGGTCTCTCCTGTAGTCAGGGTCAGTAGGAGGGGCCATATGCAGTACATACACTGAGGACATTGTGTATCCTGGACCTGGCAGTGAGGTGGTCTCTCCTGTAGTCAGGGTCAGTAGCAGGGGCCACATGCAGTACATACACTGAGGGCATTGTGTATCCTGGACCCGCAGTGAGGTGGTCTCTCCTGTAGTCAGGGTCAGTAGGAGGGGCCATATGCAGTACATACACTGAGGACATTGTGTATCCCAGACCCGGCAGTGAGGTGGTCTCTCCTGTAGTCAGGGTCAGTAGCAGGGGCCACATGCAGTACATACACTGAGGGCATTGTGTATCCTGGACCCGCAGTGAGGTGGTCTCTCCTGTAGTCAGGGTCAGTAGCAGGGGCCACATGCAGTACATACACTGAGGACATTGTGTATCCTGGACTCGGCAGTGAGGTGGTCTCTCCTGTAGTCAGGGTCAGTAGGAGGGGCCATATGCAGTACATACACTGAGGACATTGTGTATCCTGGACCTGGCAGTGAGGTGGTCTCTCCTGTAGTCAGGGTCAGTAGCAGGGGCCACATGCAGTACATACACTGAGGACATTGTGTATCCTGGACCCGGCAGTGAGGTGGTCTCTCCTGTAGTCATGGTCAGTAGCAGGGGCCACATGCAGTACATACACTGAGGGCATTGTGTATCCTGGACCCGCAGTGAGGTGGTCTCTCCTGTAGTCAGGGTCAGTAGCAGGGGCCACATGCAGTACATACACTGAGGGCATTGTGTATCCTGGACCCGCAGTGAGGTGGTCTCTCCTGTAGTCAGGGTCAGTAGGAGGGGCCATATGCAGTACATACACTGAGGACATTGTGTATCCTGGACCCGGCAGTGAGGTGGTCTCTCCTGTAGTCAGGGTCAGTAGCAGGGGCCACATGCAGTACATACACTGAGGACATTGTGTATCCTGGACCCGGCAGTGAGGTGGTCTCTCCTGTAGTCAGGGTCAGTAGCAGGGGCCACATGCAGTACATACACTGAGGGCATTGTGTATCCTGGACCCGCAGTGAGGTGGTCTCTCCTGTAGTCAGGGTCAGTAGGAGGGGCCATATGCAGTACATACACTGAGGACATTGTGTATCCTGGACCCGGCAGTGAGGTGGTCTCTCCTGTAGTCAGGGTCAGTAGCAGGGGCCACATGCAGTACATACACTGAGGACATTGTGTATCCTGGACCCGGCAGTGAGGTGGTCTCTCCTGTAGTCAGGGTCAGTAGGAGGGGCCACATGCAGTACATACACTGAGGACATTGTGTATCCTGGACCTGGCAGTGAGGTGGTCTCTCCTGTAGTCAGGGTCAGTAGGAGGGGCCACATGCAGTACATACACTGAGGACATTGTGTATCCTGGACCCGGCAGTGAGGTGGTCTCTCCTGTAGTCAGGGTCAGTAGCAGGGGCCACATGCAGTACATACACTGAGGACATTGTGTATCCTGGACCCGGCAGTGAGGTGGTCTCTCCTGTAGTCAGGGTCAGTAGGAGGGGCCACATGCAGTACATACACTGAGGACATTGTGTATCCTGGACCCGGCAGTGAGGTGGTCTCTCCTGTAGTCAGGGTCAGTAGGAGGGGCCATATGCAGTACATACACTGAGGACATTGTGTATCCTGGACCCGGCAGTGAGGTGGTCTCTCCTGTAGTCAGGGTCAGTAGCAGGGGCCACATGCAGTACATACACTGAGGGCATTGTGTATCCTGGACCCGGCAGTGAGGTGGTCTCTCCTGTAGTCAGGGTCAGTAGGAGGGGCCATATGCAGTACATACACTGAGGACATTGTGTATCCTGGACCCGGCAGTGAGGTGGTCTCTCCTGTAGTCAGGGTCAGTAGCAGGGGCCACATGCAGTACATACACTGAGGGCATTGTGTATCCTGGACCCGGCAGTGAGGTGGTCTCTCCTGTAGTCAGGGTCAGTAGGAGGGGCCATATGCAGTACATACACTGAGGACATTGTGTATCCTGGACCTGGCAGTGAGGTGGTCTCTCCTGTAGTCAGTGACAGTAGGAGGGGCCACATGCAGTACATACACTGAGTGTATGTGTATCCTGGACCCGGCAGTGAGGTGGTCTCCTGTAGTCAGGGTCAGTAGCAGGGGCCACATGCAGTACATACACTGAGGACATTGTGTATCCTGGACCCGGCAGTGAGGTGGTCTCTCCTGTAGTCTGGGTCAGTAGGAGGGGCCATATGCAGTACATACACTGAGGGCATTGTGTATCCTGGACCCGACAGTGTGGTGGTCTCTCCTGTAGTCAGGGTCAGTAGGAGGGGCCACATGCAGTACATACTCTGAGGACATTGTGTATCCTGGACCCGCAGTGAGGTGGTCTCTCCTGTAGTCAGGGTCAGTAGGAGGGGCCACATGCAGTACATACACTGAGGACATTGTGTATCCTGGACCCGGCAGTGAGGTGGTCTCTCCTGTAGTCAGGGTCAGTAGGAGGGGCCACATGCAGTACATACACTGAGGACATTGTGTATCCTGGACCCGACAGTTAGGTGGTCTTTCCTGTAGTCTGGGTCAGTAGGAGGGGCCACATGCAGTACATACACTGAGGACATTGTGTATCCTGGACCCGGCAGTGAGGTGGTCTCTCCTGTAGTCTGGGTCAGTAGGAGGGGCCATATGCAGTACATACACTGAGGGCATTGTGTATCCTGGACCCGACAGTGAGGTGGTCTTTCCTGTAGTCTGGGTCAGTAGGAGGGGCCACATGCAGTACATACACTGAGGACATTGTGTATCCTGGACCCGCAGTGAGGTGGTCTCCTGTAGTCAGGGTCAGTAGGAGGGGCCACATGCAGTACATACACTGAGTGTATGTGTATCCTGGACCCGGCAGCGGGTGTCTTCTCCTCTCACATCTGTCAGGTTCAGGGGGAGTCTGCAAGGAGTCATCCCATCTTGTAAATTTGCCTGGTGATCATGCTCCTACTTGTTTCTTTCCTTCTTCTCTTTTCCAGCTTTCTCAGGCTGGTGTAAACGGTACTGATGATGGGTGTAGTAGTCTGCTCTCCCATTCTGGCATATGTTCCCTTTTACCTGGTCTTGTGTGGGGGAAGGGCAGCTGCACCCTCAGACCCTCCTCCAGTCTACCATTGTGGGCCTAGTAGTGAGGCGTTGTCATCCCACGACCTTTGGGATATTCAGTGTAGTCCTCCCAGACAGTGGCCCTAAACTGTGTGATGCCTGGGTCAGTGGGTTCTCTGGTGCCATGGTGGCCGTTAGGTGAAATCCCATGAAGATGGAATTATAGACTGATGTCGAGTCCATGTCACAGCCTGATGTCCAGGGAGGAGGTCCATAGTTTCTGTGTAATCTTAGATGTAGCCGACTCCATAGCAACAAAAAAGTCACAGTAATCAGAGTTACCGCTAATGCACGGAATCTGAGAAAATGGGGTTCCCTGCAGAATCTGAGTAGTATGGGGGTGTACTAGTCTGGATAAGAAGTGGTGCGCATGAGTGACATGTGAGTGGGCAGCCAAAAGGTTTGGACAAATGGGCGAGGTGTGTGGCCCATGTGACACGGCGCGGTCTGAGTCCCATCTGACATGGTGGATCTTCCCCCTGATTCTTGACTGCACAGTAACTTGGGTTCGGCTTGCACTCAGTCACAGAGGCAGGATCGGGTTTAGTGGAGACCCCACTCTAGGCAGCTGACAGTAAAGTCTTTCTGAGGGAATATGGGGCACAGCTTCTGGACAGTCATTTCTCCCTCTCCTTTCATTGCCCCTTCTTTTGTCAGTGCACAGCCCTGTGCTGTTCATTTCTCCCTCTTTTGTGGGTGCAGAGCTCTGTGCTGTTCATTGCCCCCTCTTTAGTCTGTAAACATCTCTGTGCTGTTCTTTGCCCCCTCTTTTGTGGGTGCAGAGCTCTGTGCTTTTCATTGCCCCCTCTTTTGTGGGTGCAGAACTCTATGCTGTTCATTGCCCCCTCTTTTGTCAGTGCACAGCTCTGTGCTGTTCATTGCTCCCTCTTTTGTGGGTGCACAGCTCTGTGCTGTTCTTTGCCCCCTCTTTTGTGGGTGCACAGGTCTGTGTTGTTCGTTGCCCCCTCTTTTGTGGGTGCACAGCTCTGTGCTTTTCATTGCCCCCTCTTTTGTAGGTGCACAGCTCTGTGCTGTTCTTTGTCCCCTCTTTTGTGGGTGCACAGCTCTGTGCTTTTCATTGCCCCCTCTTTTGTAGGTGCACAGCTCTGTGCTGTTCTTTGCCCCCTCTTTTGTGGGTGCACAGCTCTGTGCTGTTCATTGCTCCCTCTTTTGTGGGTGCACAGCTCTGTGCTGTTCGTTGCACCCTCTTTTGTGGGTGCACAGCTCTGTGCTGTTCATTGCCCCCTCTTTTGTGGGTGCACAGTTCTGTGTTGTTCGTTGTTTCACCCTCTTTTGTGGGTGCACAGCTCTGTGCCGTTCATTGCCCCCTCTTTTGTGGGTGCGCAGCTCTGTGCCGTTCGTTGCACCCTCTTTTGTGGGTGCGCAGCTCTGTGCCGTTCGTTGCACCCTCTTTTGTGGGTGCACAGCTCTGTGCCGTTCGTTGCCCCCCCTTTTGTGGGTGCACAGCTCTGTGCCGTTCGTTGCACCCTCTTTTGTGGGTGCACAGCTCTGTGCCGTTCGTTGCCCCCCCTTTTGTGGGTGCACAGCTCTGTGCCGTTCGTTGCACCCTCTTTTGTGGGTGCACAGCTCTGTGCCGTTCGTTGCACCCTCTTTTGTGGGTGCGCAGCTCTGTGCCATTCGTTGCACCCTCTTTTGTGGGTGCACAGCTCTGTGCCGTTCGTTGCCCCCCCTTTTGTGGGTGCACAGCTCTGTGCCGTTCGTTGCACCCTCTTTTGTGGGTGCACAGCTCTGTGCCGTTCGTTGCCCCCCCTTTTGTGGGTGCACAGCTCTGTGCCGTTCGTTGCACCCTCTTTTGTGGGTGCACAGCTCTGTGCCGTTCGTTGCCCCCCCTTTTGTGGGTGCACAGCTCTGTGCCGTTCGTTGCCCCCCCTTTTGTGGGTGCACAGCTCTGTGCCGTTCGTTGCACCCTCTTTTGTGGGTGCACAGCTCTGTGCCGTTCGTTGCACCCTCTTTTGTGGGTGCGCAGCTCTGTGCCGTTCGTTGTTTCACCCTCTTCTGCCTCTTGCCTTGTTGGGCCTATGTGACTCAATCATTCTCCCGCTGAAGTTTCCACCAGATGATTCGCAGGTTCTGAGGATGCTCAGCACATGAAGGGTTAAGCTCTCTGCCGGAGCCTCTTGGGATGGATCTCTGAAGTGCTGGAGGAAGTGGTGCTCTCCTTCCATAATGCGGCCTCTATCGATCCGGACGTTCCCCGCCTTCACAATCCCCTACACCCGAACTTCTCTTTGCCCATTCCTGCTATCAGCATCTTCTCATGATTGCTAATGTCTGTCCTTCATGGGGGACGATCCTGACCCCAACCCAACACAGCTGTGTCCTAGGGTCTTTCTAGATGACGGGCTGCAGTCACAGCTGTGGCCGGGGGTCTCTCTAGATGACAAGCTATAGTCACCGCTGCGGCTGGGGGTCTTGTTAGATGATGGGCTGTAGTCACAGCTGTGGCAGTGGTTCTTGTGAGATGACTGGCTATAGTCACAGCTGTGGCCGGGGGTCTCATGAGATGATGGGCTGTATTCACAGCTGTGGCCAAGGGTCTTGTGAGATGATGGGCTGTAGTCACAGCTGTGGCCAGGGATCTCCCTAGATGACGGGCTGTAGTCACAGCTGTGGCCGGGGGTCTCTCTGAATGATGGGCTGTAGTTACAGCTGTGGCCGGGGTCTCGTGAGATGACAGGCTGTAGTTACAGCTGTGGCCAGGGGTCTCGTGAGATGACGGGCTGTAGTCATAGCTGTGGCTGGGGGTCTCATGAGATGGCGGGCTGTATTCACAGCTGTGGCCGGGGGTCTCGTGGGATGTCATGGCTATAGTCACAGCTGTGGCCAAGGGTCTTGTGAGATGACGGGCTGTAGTAACCGGTGTAGCTGGGGATCTTGTGAGATGACGGGCTGTAGTCACAGTTGTGGCCGGGGATCTCATGAGATGAAGGGCTGTAGTTACAGCTGTGGCCGGGGGTCTCGTGAGATGACAGGCTGTAGTCATAGCTGTGGCTGGGGATCTCATGAGATGATGGGCTGTATTCATAGCTGTGGCCGGGGGTCTCGTGGGATGTCATGGCTATAGTCACAGCTGTGGCCAAGGGTCTTGTGAGATGACTGGCTGTAGTCATAGCTGTGGCTGTGGGTCTCATGAGATGATGGGCTGTAGTCACAGTTGTGGCCGGGGGTCTCATGAGATGAAGGGCTGTAGTCACAGCTGTGGCCGGGGATCTCTCTAGATGACGGGCTGTAGTCACAGCTGTGGCAAGGGGTTTCGTGAGATGACAGGCTGTAGTTACAGCTGTGGCCAGGGGTCTCGTGAGATTACGGGCTGTAGTCATAGCTGTGGCTGGGGGTCTCATGAGATGACGGGCTGTAGTCACAGCTGTGGCTGTGGGTCTCATGAGATGATGGGCTGTAGTCACAGCTGTGGCCAGGGGTTTCGTGAGATGACATGCTGTAGTTACAGCTGTGGCCAGGGGTCTCGTGAGATGACGGGCTGTAGTCATAGCTGTGACCATGGGTCTCGTGAGATGACAGGCTGTAGTTACAGCTGTGGCCAGGGGTCTCGTGAGATGACGGGCTGTA